>NC_071334.1:40568906-40876259 GCF_027744825.2 Synchiropus splendidus | reverse complement strand
TGTCTCTTCAACCCACTTGTGAGAACGAATCAAATGTCTGGACCATCATTGAGCAGTGTCGCCAGGTTCGCGGACGGGACCCCAGGCGACCAGGCCCGGAGGAGAGGTCGAGGCCGATGCGCTGGAAGGAGCGAATTCAATACGAATAATAACGCAAATATGATGCTTCAAGCAATGCTTTTATTGAAAACAAATTTTCAACAAAAACAGAAATTTCCTCCGGTCAGCCGACTGCCCCGGGAGAAGCTGCTGCCGAAGATCCCGATGTCCACGGACGGAGCTCCACAAGCGCTGAGCCTCCTCCCATTAATTCCGCTCCTGCGGTGATGTGACAAGTCTCTCCCGTGACTGTGACGTGACCTCAGTCCTGCCTGAAGTTTCCGTGGTCCAGATGAGCCGTTCAGCACCTCTTCAAGTCTCAAGCTTCTTCTCTTGATGTGCGAGATGCGCCGGCTCTGGCTGTAATTTCACAATGACAGAGTCACTCACGCACGCCTCTGTAATTTCACAATCACATTTTGCAGAGTGCCCTGGCACTTGCAGTGAAGTAGAAAGGCTGGTGTAATATTCCTGGAATATGCTTGTGTCCAGCTACCCCTGGAGCCTGCCTCCCTCCCAAACAGTCCTTTAGCACGGGGCAGAAATTATGAGCGGACCTCCGATCCTGGGGCGTCCCCTCAAAGCATGGCTACTTCAAGGCTAGCAGACAGTCCTCTGCCCCTTAAGTGCAGTTCACTATTCGAAATGCTAAAGCACCCGCAACACTCAAAGCATATAATGCCAAATGGGTGTGGACTGCCGTCTGTTGGGTAAACGTCCACTGCTAGTCCAATTCAATCCGGACTATTCCCAGCGCAGTTCTGACACTCCACTGGCACTAGGACAGCACGTGGTCAGGTACGGAGCTTAATAGGTGGAGAGTTTGGATTTGCGGGACAGCGTTCCCTCTCACTCAGCCGTCATGCACGATGCGCAATGCCCTCGCCCCTGGAGCTTGACCTCCCCCCTGAGGAGTGACCATCCCACCCACCTCTGACAGAGCCACCATCTCGCAGTAGTATGTTGAATGGTGACGGCAAACAGCTCATAGCGCTTGAGAACGTCATCGCACTCTTTATGAGCTCCGTGGACTCCACCAGAGATTTTGGGGACACAACAGTCCGTCGGCGTGGTGCTCTGCTCTCAGGGCCTCTTTAGCCCTGACGCCAGAACTGTCCCTGGGGAAGTTTCTGGAGCCAAGAAGTTATGTTTTTCCTCAGCTTCGCCACAATAAGAAGGACAGGCGTCAAATAACTCTTTCCCGTCTCACAACAGATCCCGGTTCCAGCCAAAAGTCAGGGGAGTTTCAATTCAGCTTTTGAATCTTCTTATTCCTCAGACTAGCCAGTTTCCAGCAGGGGTCGCCACAGGACCGCGAAAGCCACCTCTTCAGAGGATCACTCAGTAGGCGCTGCCTGCCAGACCTGCTCTGTTCTCAACCCCCTTGTGCGATGTCTGATGCGATGTCTGTCTGTGATTCTGTTCTCTGCAGCCCTCCAATCCTCTCAGAGGGAAGCAGGACATCGTCATCGACAGAGTCATCTCTTTCTGAGGATAATTGGGCCAGTCCCTCGGGTCTCCTTCTTAGGAGAATTGCAGTGTCAGATCAAGGTACACTGCAAGTTTGGGGAACTGAATTCCTCTGACGGCTCAGATGACAAAAGCGAGTCTGTTTTTGAAGAACCAGCGGGACTTGAAGTCCCCAGAGGAGTGGGCAAAGAGCACCGACGACCCTGTCATCCTTGACCCTCCCTGGAGGCCGGGTCCGCTCCTGTGCTCAGGGCACCTGTCTTCTCACCTGCCCATATGGATCGAGAAAATAAACGGTCATTGACACGCCCTTCAGCTTCACAGTCAACCCCCAGGTTCTGCGTCACCACATGGACCTGAGTGAACTCAGAGAACAAGCAGTCATGTCTGATGGAGGAGGACCACGATCTCCTGACAAAGGAAATAATCAAGCTTGTGCCAAAGCGATCGTCCTACAGTGGGTTTTACTCCGGGTTCTTTCTGGAACCCAAGAAGACAGGAGAGTGGAGACCAGTTCTGGATCTCAGTCTCCTCAACCAATTCATGACCAGACACCAGTTCCGGGCTACCAGCAGACTCCTGGAGTGAATCATAGTGTGAGAAATCTGGTCCGAAAATAGTCCGAAATCTGGACTATTCCCGGCGTGGTTCTGACACTCCACTGGCACTAGGAACGCACTTGGTCAGGTACGGAGCTTACTGCCACGTGGAGGGTTTGGACTGGCGGTGCGGCGTTCCCGCTCACTCAGCCGTCATACACAATGCCTGATGCGTTCGCCCCGGAATCTCGACCTCTCGCCTGATGAGTGACTATCCCACCCACCTCTGACAGAGCCACCATAGCGCAGTGGAATGGTGTTTACGCCGTCGGCAACCAGCTCACAGCGCTTGAGAACATCATTGCGCTCTTTATGAGCTACGTGGACCGGCTCATCCATCGCAGAACCTCTCTCACTCATCCAGAAATTTTGGAGTTTCAACAGTCCGTCAGCGTGGTGCTCCGCTCGTGGCGCCTACTCCACACACAGCCGCTGCCCGCGGGGGAACACCGTCGCTGGTCGAAGAGGCGGGGTGACCCCTGCCATCCAAATCATAGCCGTGCTGATCATCGCTGCACCTCTTGGAGACACCAGTCGGCTGCTCTCACCTCTGCTCCCTCCAAAAGCTTAGGAAGAAAACTTTGTATCTAAAACTATGCATCTGTAACAGGTCTGAATACTGTAACCTTGTCTATAGTTTAAAAGTGGTGTCTCAATGTGGTTAGTAGAACGCTTTCTGAAACAAAATGCGGACAGAGTCACACAAAGCTTCCACATGTGTTGATGGTGAGAAAAGTAATCCAAGGGATTCTATTTTTTTATTGTGGTAACCCACACCACAATTAGATGTCTTTCTGAAACATCACTCACAAACATCTCACTTTGTCATACAACTGTCAGACATCATGAACCACATGCATAATTGCTTTTCATCTGAATGTATAATTCTGCCATTAAACCTTTTGGCTAGTGTTGAGAAATAATAAAACTTTACTTTTCACCAAACACCGTTATTCACGACAAGCAAACCGAACTCCACACAACTCAATCACCCGTGCCATGTCAACGTAGGTTGTCAGTATTAGCTTACAAGCGCCACATCCACACAGAGCGAACTCAAAAAAACAGTATACTTAAAAACCACGTCACCTTCCTCACACTCAGACCCCAAATCAGTCAATCCCAAGTGGAACAATCATTATAAACAAATGGTTTTCACTAACCTGAAGCTAAATGTGGACAGAGTCACACGAGGCTTCCACGTTTGTCGATGGTGAGAAAAGTAATGAAAAAAAGTGTCACTTCCTATTTACCCACACATCTTCAATGCCCAACCTCTGTCCTCTCCTGCCCTCTACTGACCGAATTATATTCCAGCCGGTTAATCAACATGCTGAACAATGAAATGACATCTAACACACACTCTGTGACCACACATAAGTGGGCGTCACACTTCAAAGGCTGTTTTTCCTATAGTTGTACATGATATTTTCATGTTCAGAGGCTATTCTGATCAGTCGGTGGAGGAAAAAGCCTTTTCAACCCGTCAAAAGCTGGGTTTCAGACCAGAAAAAAAAGTTAACCGCCTGAAATACCATTCAGAAATGTAGGTTTAGTGTTGAATATACTAGAAAGAGTGTTTATCCTATAGTTGCAGGTGAAATTTTCATGTTGTGAGTAATCCCTCATCAGTGAGTGAAGAGAGCAGAAAATGCGTATTCAGCTCAAGAAAAGGTGGTTTTCAGACCGACAAAAATAAAAATCTTGATAACTCTCTGAAACCACCTTAGACAGGTTGAATTTGTTCTGCACCCTCTCAAAACACCTTTTCTGCTAATATTGGCAGGTAAAATTGTCATGTTCTGAGGCCTTCGCTGAGCAGTGAGTGAACATTGCAGAAAACGCCGGAAGGACTGTGGTTTTGAGACAGAAAAACATGAAAATGTTGTTACCTCTCTGAAACGACTTCAGACAATTTGAATTAGTTCAGCACTTACTAAAAACACTCCTGCTGCTATATTGGCAGTTGAAATGTTTATGTTCTGAGGCATCCCTGAGCAGTGAGTGAACAGTGCATAAAACACGTTTTCAGGCTGAGAGAAGCTCGGTTTCTGACCAGGATAAAAGAAGTTGATAACCCACTGATAAACAGTTCAGAAAGGTACATTTAGTGCTGAATGCACTAGAAAGAGTGTTTTTCCTATTGTTGCAGTTGTAATTTTCATGTTCTGAGTCAAGCCTGAGCAGTGTTTGAACAGTGCAGTGAACGCCGTTTTCAAAATATAAAATTGTTGCTAACGCTTTGAAAACTGTTCAGAAAGTTTTATTTAGTGCTGAATATACTAGAAATAGTCTTTTTGCTACATTTACACTTGATATTTTCACTGTTTTCAGGCTATTCTGATCAGTATCAGTCAGTGAACAGTGCAGAAAATGCTTTTTCTCCCGAGGGACAGTGGTTTTCAGACCAACAAACATTAAAATGTTGATAACTCATTGAAACCACATCAGAGAGGTTGAATTAGTTCTGCAGCTACTAGAAAGACTATAGCAGATTCTGCTATAGTATAGGTGAAATTTTCATGTACTGAGGCATCCCTGAGCAGTGACTAAACGTGCATAATACGCGTTTTCAGCCAAAGGAAAGGTAGTTTACAGACCCACACAAGTGAAAATGTTGACAGTTTGAGATAGTTCTGGACCTTATAGAAATACCTTTTCTGCTATAGTGGTTGGTGAAATTTTCATATTCTGGGGAATCGCTGAGCAGTGAGTGAACAGTGCGTAAAACACGTTTCCGGCCAAAGAGAATGTGGGTTTCGGAACGGCAAAAATAAAATTGTTGATTACCCTCTAAAAACAGTTCAGAAATGTAGATTTAGTGTTGAATATACTAGAAAGACTGTTTTTGCTGGTAGTATTTTCAGGTTCTTAAACTATTCTGATCAGTGAGTGAACAGTGCAAGAAAACGCGTTTTCAGCCCGAGAGAGGCTCGGTTTCTAAACAGGAAAAAAAATAGTTGATAACCCCCGGAAATACAGTTCAGAATTATAGGTTTAGTGGTTATTATACTAGAAAGAGTGTTTTTCCTATAGCTGCTCGAGAAATGTTCATGTTATCTGGCATCCCTGAGCACCGAGTGAACAGTGCATAAAATGCGTTTTCAGCCAAATAAAAGGTGGTTTACAGACCGACAAAAATAAAAATGTTAACTCTCTGAAATCACTTTAGACAGGTTGAGTTAGTTCAGCACCTTGTAGAATTACCGTTTCTGCTAAAGTTTCAGGTGAAAATTTAATCGTCTGGGGCATCGCTGTGCCGTGAGTGAACAGTGCGTAAAACGCGATTTCGAGAAAGTGGGTTTGGGACCGGCAAAAATAAAATTGTTGATAACCCTCTAAAGACAGTTCGGACAGCATGGATTTGTGCTGCAACCACTAGAAAGACCCTTTCTGCTATAGTGGGATTTGACAATGTCATGTTCTGAAGCTTCCCTGAGAACTTATGGCACAATGCAGATAACGCTTTTTCAGTCTGAGATAAGGTGGGTTTCGGAACGCCAAACACCTTTATCTGCTCTTTATCTGCTTTCAATCGTTCCTTATTTCCATCTCTCTTTGACCGTAGTCCGAGTGTCGCAGAAATGGAAGGAATATTGAGATCAGGAGGCAAAGCCCTCGCTTCGCCTGCTGGTCTGTCCCACTGACCAAGAACTTGACCGTGGAGAAGAGGAGACCACATGGCGATGGATGCACCCCGACCAGGAACCTTGTGTGACCCAGCTGGATTGCTCCGTCGCTTCTCCCATCCATTCAATGACCGAAGTCCGGGTGTAGCAGAGATGGGAGAACCTTAGGCTAATGTGGAGATTACTTTGATGGCGGCGCCTTGTCAGGCAGCGGCTACTGAGGCTCCCGGTAACAAAGCCAAATGTATGTATAATACAATGAAAATGAAACAATCAACGAACGAACGAACAAACAGTGGAAACGGCGCAATGCGTTTATTAGGATATGACCGGCAAACGATTATTAATCTGAGGGATTTCAACGGCTTTTATCCCGTTAGCGCGGAGACACGGACGACGCTACACGACCTCGGTCTGTTCCACCGGTCGGATCCAAGGATCTACAGCGTAGCGAAGCCCCGCCAGTCAGATTCAGAGACCTACAGCACAACGAAGCCCCTCCCCAGCAGCAGGGATCATCATCACGGGGGACATCGGAGGCGGTGCGAGAGGAAGCAGAAGCGCGGTTGCCGCGGCGGAATTAAGGCTAAGCTAAATGCTAACCCGTTCCGCTCGCCGCTCCCGTCGGTCCTGCTCTCTAACGTGCGCTCGCTAGAAAACAAATTGGACTATTTGAAACTGGACTTGAACACCCGAAGGGAGACACGGAACTGTTGCGTGCTGATCCTCACGGAGACGTGGCTCAACTCTTCTGTCCCGGACACCGCTATTAGCCTGGAAGGGCTAACAGCGTTCAGGGCGGACAGGAACCACGTGCTCACAGGTAAAACCCGGGGAGGGGGTGTCTGCATCTACATCAACAACAACTGGTGTATCAACACAACTCTGGTCTCCAGTCACTGCTGTGTGGACATAGAGTTTCTGATTGTGAAATGCAGACCCTTCTACTTGCCACGTGAGTTCACCAGCGTCACAGTGGTGGCCCTGTACATCCCTCCAAGCGCTGACTGCAAACAGGCACTGAGTGTCGTCCATCAAGCCATCAGCAACGTGCAGTCCACACACCCGGAGAGTGTCTTCATTGTGGCAGGGGACTTTAACCAGGCCAATATGAAGACTGTGCTTCCAGCCTTTCACCAGCATGTGGACTTCGCTACTCGTGGGGAGAACACCCTGGACCTGGTCTACACCAACATCAAGAAGGCGTACAGAGCTGTCCCTCGTCCTCACCTCAGCTCCTCAGATCATCTCTCTGTGTTGCTGGTCCCTGCATACCAGCCCCTGCTCATCAGAGAGAAACCAACAGTGAGGACAGTGAGAGTGTGGCCAGAGGGAGCCATGTCAGCCCTTCAGGACTGTTTCGAGCGTACTGACTGGAGCATGTTCAAGGATGCTGCTACGGACTGCAATCAGCAAACAGACGTGGAGGAGTATGCGTCAGTGGTGACTGGCTACATCCACTGGTGCATGGAGAGGGTCACAGTCAACAAGACCATCGTCACTCGGGCCAATCAGAAGCCTTGGATGACGAAAGAGGTGCGTGATAGACTGAGGGAGCGAAATGCTGCGTTCAAATCTGGAGATGGAGCGGCACTCAGATCAGCGAGGGCGAATCTGAACCGTGAAATCCGGGCAGCGAAGCGCGCCCACAGTCGGAAGGTCCAAGGCTTCTTTCAGAATGCCAGCAACACCAGGCAACTGTGGCAGGGCATCCAGACGGTCACAGGCTATAAAGCCTCTCCCCCTCCCTGCCGTGACGACATCAGCTTCCTCAATGAGCTGAATAACTTCTTTGGAAGGTTTGAAGCTCTCAATACCAACCCTGCGAGGAAAGCTGCCCCCCACTCTGACGAACAGATGCTCAGACTGGACACCGCTACGGTGCAGAGAACTCTGAGGAAGGTGAACGCAAGTAAAGCTGCAGGCCCTGACAACATTCCTGGACGACTGATTAAGGAATGTGCTGACCAGCTGTCCCAAGTGCTCACGGACATCTTCAACACCTCTCTGACCCAGGCGGTCGTCCCTCCATGTTTCAAGTCGGCCATAATTATTCCTGTGCCCAAGAAACCGACCACCACGTGTCTGAACGACTTTCGCCCCGTTGCACTAACATCCACCATAATGAAGTGCTTCGAGAGGGTGGTGAAGGATCACATCGTCTCCATACTCCCCGCATCATTCGACCCGTTCCAGTTTGCGTACCAGCCGAACCGCTCCACTGAGGACGCCATCTCCACTGCTCTCCACCTGAGCCTGGAGCACCTAGAGAAGAAGAACGCTCTGGTTCGGATGCTGTTCCTGGACTTCAGCTCAGCTTTTAATACCATCATCCCACAGGACCTGGTACATAAATTGGAGCAACTAGGAGTGGAGACCTCCATGTGCAACTGGCTGCTGGACTTTCTCACCAACAGAACCCAGTCTGTCCGAGTAGGAAGTAACACGTCAAGTGTTATCTCCCAGAACATCGGCTCCCCTCAGGGATGTGTCCTCAGCCCACTGCTGTTCACTCTGCTGACCCACGACTGTCGCCCCAAGTATAGCAGCAACCACATCCTGAAGTACGCGGACGACACAATGGTTGTGGGTCTCATCCAGGACAATGATGAACTGGCCTACAGGGAGGAGGTGCAACATCTGGTGGACTGGTGTGAGACAAACAATCTGGCCCTGAATCTCGACAAGACGAAGGAGATTGTCGTGGACTTCGGGAGATCAAGACACAGCCATGCCCCTCTTTACATCAACGACAGGGCTGTGGAAGTGGTGAGTACAACCAAATACCTGGGTGTGCACATCACAGACGATCTTAGCTGGTCACTCCACACCTCCTCCCTGGCAAAGAAGGCACAGCAGCGTCTGCACTTCCTGAGGCGGATGAGAAGAGCTTCCCTGCCCCCCCCCATCCTGACCACCTTCTACAGAGGGACAATCGAGAGCCTGCTGACCAGCTGCATCTCCGTCTGGTCTGGGAGCTGCAGTGCATCAGACTGGAAGTCTCTGCAGAGGGTGGTGAGGACAGCGGAGAAAATCACCGGGACCCCGCTCCCTGCCATCAAGGATATAGCAGATATTCGCTGCTTATCCAGGGCACAAAGGATCATCGCGGACTCTACTCATCCAAACTATGCACTGTTCTCCCTCCTGCCATCTGGCAGACGGTTCCGTAGCATCCGATGCAGAACCACCAGATTCAGGAACAGTTTTGTTCCTGGTGCTGTCAGGTTGCTGAACATGGGACAATAGCGGCAATACTGTTTATTTATTCAATTGTACATCCTCTGGACTGGCACTTATCTGTTATTATTTTATTATTATTTATCTATCTATTTATTTTTGGACATTTCATTTGTTTTTGGAAACTGGAGGCCTCAGACCGAAATTTCGTTGCCATCATATAGTAATATGTTTTGTGCAATGACAATAAAGAAAGTCTAAGTCTAAGTCTAAGTCTAAGTCTAAGATGCGCTAGCCGGGGCTCCGCTCGTAACTCCAGGTTCGCAAGGCAGGTCAACTTGACTAGGTGGAGAGAGAATCCTCACCACATAGACTAACCTGAGATAAACCATGCGGAGTGCAAACAGGACAGAACTACAACGTCCAGACGCCTTAAAGATTGCAGCTGGACCTTGCGTGGGGGGCAACACTGCGGATAAGTGCGCAGGAGAAGCGTCAACAAAGTAGGTGGAGATTCACCGGTGGCCTGTGTCTAATCACAGATGGGAGGCGTGCCAAGAGACCTGCTGCTGTCTCCAAATGCCAGGTCTCACGCCAGTCCGGCCAACTTGACGAGTGGCACGAATAACCCTCCATACAGTGGGTCTGGGCGTCCCCCCTTTTTACCACCTGCCAGAGCCACCCACAGCTTCTTTGTTTTCCTGAAGGCCTTGACTCCATTCAGATATGCTCTCAGTGCACTCACAGGACACACATTGTGCAAGCGCCAGTGATTCTCATCCGGGTGGGGGGTAAGACAGAAAGCCTTCACTGAAAAATTGCTGTCCTTGGCACAAAGAAATTTGCGAAAAAAGACTAATTGAGAAGGCACATAGTTCTCCAAAGCCTCCTGAGGGAGGCCAGGCCCAGGAGGAGAGCTGCTTTCTAAGCCACCAGCTCCAAAGGAGCCGAATCAAGAGGTTCGGAGGGAGCTTCACAGAGAGACGTTAATACCAATTGAAGATCCCAATAGGGGCAGATGCGTCCGGATGTGGGTCTGAGTCTTCGAAATCCCTGCATGAACTGGACTAGCAGTGGATGTTTACCCAACAGACAGCAGTCCCCACCCATTAGCATTACATGCTTTGAGTGTTGAGGGTGAATTAGCATTTTGGACCACCTGTTAGCCTTAAAGTAGCCATGCTTTGAGGGGACGACCCAGGATAGGCGGTCCCCTCATCATTTCTGCCCCCTGCTGCAGGACTGTTTGCAGGACATGAACAGGTTGCAGCACACCCTTGTTTGAGTGTGTGTGTGAGCACAGGTGGCAGAGTTACGCTGTCCAGAACACCTCCTGGGTCTCTGGAACACCTATGAGGTCATCTTGACGACAAAGCTTAACCCCCAGCCTTGCAATGTGGCCTGACCTGAGAACCATGGGCAATTACCATGGCCATCCACACCGGACGTCTAACTTGCACCGCTGGGTCCTTTGCCAGACGGCCTTTGAGGAGATGCACGTTTTACTGCACTGAACCGCCTGCAATGTCACCGGCGATGTTGCTTTGGTATGACGGAAGGTGTGTGCCCATGGTCCTGTCGATATCTCGGATAGCCAGGGCCTCACACAGGACCGGCCTATGAGACTTCCTATGCAATCGCCACGCCCGGTGTCTATCCAGTGTGAATGAATTAATGAATGGGTTGTGAAGATGTAGCATTAACAACCCCTCATACATATAGTGTAATTTTACACTCTGGGTGGCAGGAGATGCTGCCTCGCCTTTACCTCCTTAAGCTGATATAGAAGGTGGCGTTAACGACCCCTCATATATGGAGTGTAACTTACACTCTGGATCAGCAGGAACTGAGTTGGCCTCTTTTAGCCACTATACGGCTGAAATAGAAAGTGGCATTAACAATCCTCCAAACCTATAGAGAAAACATTTACTGAGCAGCTACAGTCAGGGTTCTAGTCTGAGCTGAGCAAGAAAGAGGGAGTATATTCACAAATGAATAAACACTTGTGCTGGAATCCGGTGGATCTCGGGACGCTGCATACTGCACAGCAGTCTTTCTGAAGGGTGGGACTCTATCCAGTTAAGCTTTTAGCGCTGCTCGTATGAATGGGGAGGAGGGCAGAAAGTCTTTACTGACAAGGTGCTGACCTGTGAAGAAGAAGAGAGACATTTAGGTGCGAAGGCAGAGTTGGGTCTAAGTGATACCGCCGAGTCATCGTTTCCAAAAGAGATGCAATCAGGGATGACCGAAAAAGAGCTACTAGCTCCTTGGAGGCCTGATCAAGTGGCTCAACAGGGGCTTCGGAGAGTGAATTGAGTACCAGCTGCAGGTCCCACGAGTGACATAAAGGTCTTGAGGTTGGTCTAAGCCTTTTCACTCACCTTATGAAACAGCTCACTAGACGATGCTCGCCGAAGGGGTGGCAGTCCAGACCATTGTGTAGCATGGAAAGGGCTGCTACGTAAACCCGTAATGTAGGGCTGCTCCGACCTTGGTTAACCAGATGCTGGAGAAAATAGAGGATGAGGAAATAGTTGCCGATTCTGGGCTGGCTGACTGGGTTCCACACCACCGGGGAAAAATGTCCAATTAGCATTGTATACTCTGAGGGTTGACTAAGCTTTAGCGTTCTGTAGAGTCAATTGGACATCAGGGGGCAAGTGACTGATTGTTAACCCTGGAGAAGCCAAACCTTGAGGGGTCGTTCTATTATTGGGGGAGACCTCAGGGTTCCTGATGCTTGCAGAAGTGCTGACCTCGATGGAGGGAACTCCCAGTGGCCTTTGATCCGCGTCTGACACATCTCGGGATACCAGCTGGAGCTGGGGCTGTTAAGATTAAGGGAAGGAGGAGGAAAGGCATACAGGAGGCCTTTTGGCCACCTTGGATGAGCCAGGGCGTCCACTCCCAGTAGAGGGTCGTCAGATCTACGGGGAGAGAACCAGAGAGGACATTTGAAGTTCCCTCTGCTAGCAAAGAGATCAGCCACTGGGTGGCCGAAAAACTTGCAGATCATATTTGCCATCTCCTGAGATAAACTCCATTCATCTGGCAGTGGTCTCCATGATAATCCATCTGGTGCCGCATTGTCTCCACCTGGCACATGCAGAGCCCTCAATGAGGCTAAATGTACATCAGCCCAGAGAAAAAATCTTTCTGGCTAGGTTGTGTAACACAGACGACCTCACGCCACCCTGGCGGTTGATTAAGGCCACTGTGGTGAAACTGTCTGATCTCACAATAACGTGGTTCCCACTTAGATGGAGAGAAAGGGCCACCAACACTCTAAAAACTGCCAACAGTTCCAGCAGGTTCATGTGACGACCTTCGGAACTGCTCCAGATCCCGCTGATGCAGATCTGATCCAGGTCGCCTCCCCCGCCTGACAGAAATGCATCTGTAAAGACTTGTAGGACTTGCAGAATCCTGAAAGGCGCCCTGAGTCCCAGTCAGAGCATGACTTTCCTGGGGGTCATGCTGGACTCATTCTCGGGTCAGCCCCGACACTCGAGGTTTGTCTTCTGGTCTGTGGTCTCGAGTCGGGTGAGGGTGCAGAACGCCAAACCACTTCTGTAGACCTTGTTGAGCAGACCCAGCGAGACCAAGGCGTGGGGCGATGCCTCAATAGCGTGATGTGGTCCAACAGCAAGCTGCTGTGTGCTCATGACTCCTGTTTGGACCTGGCTAGAATGAACCAGTAGTCCAAGTATGTCAGAATCCGCAGACCCCGTCTCCTTAGTGGTTCGAGCCCCGCCTTCACGCACTTGGCGAAGGTGCGAGGCACAAGACACTAGAGACCGTGTTGTGGAAGTAGGCGTCTGCAAGATCTATGGAGGTCATCCACTCTCACACTCTGACGCACCCCAAGAGTCTCCTGGTAGTCCGGAACCGCTGTCTGGTCATGAATTGGTTGAGGAGACTGAGGTGCAGAACAGGTCTCCACTCTGTCTTTTTGGGTGCCAGAAAGTACCTGGAGTAAAACCCAGCTTGTCTGGATTGCATTGGCACTCGTTCAATTACTTCCTTTGACAGGAGAGCCCGGTCCTCCTCCCTTAGACATGACTGCTGGTTCTCTGAGTTCACCCAGGTCCACGTGGTGTCGCAGAACCTCGGGGTTGACTCTGAAACTGAAAGAACGTGTCAATGACCGAATATCTTCTCGATCCATATGGGCAGGTGAGGAGACAGGCGCTTTCAATTCAGAAGATACTCTTTCAAGACAGGCGACCTGAGCACAGGAGCGGACCCAGCCTCGCGGGAGGGTCAAGGATGACAGGGTCGTCGGTGCACAGCGCCCACTCCTCTGGGCACTTCAAGTCCCGCTGGTTGTTCAAAAACAGACTTGCTTTTCTCAGCTGAGCCGTCAGAGGAAGTAGGGCCACCAAACTTGCAGTGTACCTTGATCTGACACTGCAATTCTTCAGAGGTGGACACCCGAGGGACCGGCCCATTCTCAGAAAGAGATGACTAGGTAGGATGATGTCGTGCTTGCCTCTGAGCGGTTTGGGGGGCTGCAGAGAACAGAATCACAGACAGACATCGCATCAGACATTGCGTGAGGGAGCTGAGAACAGAGTAGGTCTGGCACGCAGCGCCTACTGTGAGATCCTCTGAAGTGGTGGCTTTCACGGTCCTGTGGCGACCCCTCCTAAAAACCGGCGAGTCTGAGGAATAAGAAGAGTTAATGGCAGAATTGAAACTCCCCTGACTTTTGGGTAGAACGAGACGGGAGACACGGGAAAGAGTTATTTGACGCTTATGCTTCTTATTGTGGAGAAGCTAAGGAAAAGCATAACTTCTTGGCTCCAGAAACTTCCCCGTCTCCTGAGACAATGTCAAACAATAACACATTATTGAAGCCAGAGTTCACACTGACTGGAACTGGAGGTGAACTTGGCGGTGATAAACCCTAATTTTGGGCAGAGAGGAAACAGACCCGATACCAATGTAATGCACCTTATTTTTTACTCTAGTTAGACTTTGGTACAGATGCATTCTTTTACACACAAAGATTTATTCGTACGTGTTTAGAGGGAGCAGAGGTGAGAGCAGCAGACTGGGTTCTCCAAGAGGAGCTGCGAGGATCAGTGCGGCTATGATCCAGATGGCTGAGATCACCCCGCCCCTTCAACCAGCAATGGTGTTGCCCCGGGCGTGTGTGTGGAGGAGGCACAGCAAGCAGAGCACCACGCCAACGGACTGTTGAATCTCCAAAATCTCTGGTGGACTGAGAGAGGTTCTGCGATGGATGAGTCTGTCCACGGAGCTCAATGATGCGCTATGTGCTGGTTGCGGACGGCGTTGACACCATTCCACTGCGCGATGCTAGGATGGTCACTCCTCAGGGGAGAAGTCGAGCTCCAGGGGCGAGGGCATCGCAAATCGCAAATCGCGCATGACTTCTGAGTGAGAGGGAACACAGCGCCACAAATCCAAACCCTCCACCTAAGCAGTAAGCTCCGTACCTGACCACGTGTGGTGCTAGTGCCACCGGAGTGTCAGAACTGCGACGGGAATAGTCCGGATATCGTCCAGTTGTGGGCAGACAACATGTGCTCGTGACCTGTGTGTAGTCTCGCATTCCATCGTCAGAGGGCCGTTAGTGAAGTGGGATGATTCTTGAGCAGGAGGTGGAGAGAGAGCTCAATTTCGATACGACGGGCGGCGGATGCCATGAGGCAAAGGTGAAGATCAAGCGGGAACGTGCCTGACTCCGCCACACGGAACTCAGCCATTTCTGGGAACAGAGTCTCCAGATCCGCTTCATAGTAGCGGCTGGCTCTCGTCAAACTCATCCTATGGCTTGGAAGCACGAAATGTGGAACGGTTGAGCTGCTTGTAGGCCAGTCGCAGCGCATTATTCGTAGAGGTTTAGTGTTGAATATACTAGAAAGAGTGTTTTACCTATAGCTGTAGGTGAAATTCTCCTGTTCTAAGTCACCCCTCTAAGCAGTGAGTGAACTGTGCAGAAAACACGTTTTCAGCCGGAGGGACTGGAGTTTTCAGACCAACAAAGAAGGAAGTCTTGATAACTCTCTGAAACCACTTGAATTAGTTCTGAGGTTGAATTAGTTCTGCAGCTACGAGAATGACGGCTTCTGCTGTGAAGTCAGGTTAAATTTTCATGTTCTCAGGCATCCCAGAGCAGTGAGTGAACAGTACAAGAAAACGCGTTTTCAGGTCGAGAGAGGCTCGGTTTCTGACCAGGAAAAAAAATAGTTCATAACCCCCTGAAATACATTTCAGAATTCTCGGTGAAGTGTTTATTATACTGGTAAGAGTGTTAGTTGAAGGAGAAATATTCATGTTCTTAGGCATCCCTGAGCAGAGAGTGAACAGTGCATATGTTACAGGTCTCAGTTACCGGGCGCAGCAACAGATGAGTTGCTTGTTTTAAAACAGTAGAAATGATCAGAGGCGACACCTGCTTCCAATCCGTAAAGCGCAGTTCAGCAGACTTTATTTACATTACAACAAAACATTCATTTCTCCGTTCTTACCATCATACACAACACACATACTACAACAAAAATAATGATGTCCTTTCATCATATAATAATTACTTATTAAGCATTCATCATAATACAACAGTTTCATATTCTCCTGAAAATCATTGAGGTTTAATTTTGATCCTTATACCTTGTTCTCGATACTCTACGTCACACCAATTAAAGAAAAGTGTCTGAGGAAAAGACGGAATAACATTCTGCGTATAAACATAACTAATCACATGAGGCAAAACAACAAATCCACAAAATTTAAACAATTACGTTTCCTCAAGCACATGTTCACCGAAGTCGCATAGGGAGCGCCATCTTGGATCGTCCGTGAAAGGGAAAACTTAAATATTCGCTCATACACATCTTAATTAACTATATTTGTATTCCACCATTCACACATGAGGTTCAATAACACCCAGATGAGCTCTAAACTCTCACAAACCTGTTTTAAAACAGTAGAAATGATCAGGGGCGACACCTGCTTCCACTTCGTACAGCGCAGCTCAGCAGACTGATCAGTGCTGACGACGCTGTTAATCAAGAGCGTCCCCGGATGCAAACAGCGCCACTTCGCCTCCTGCTGGCCATGGGACCGGAACAACGGAAAGGACAAGAATATCTAAATTTTTTAAATACTTCAATAAATTTAACTATAAGTGTTTCCCCTGCATCAAAACCACGCCCCCAATGAAAGCAACCAGCATCTTATCTACATTAAAAAAATATGAATACTATAATATATATTTTTAATAACAAAAATTGTGATCACACATTTCGGGTCACACACTCCCTGACAAAAAAAAATGAAATGACTTTCTAAAATTTTCTAAATATCATAACTTTTTTTTTTTTCCCTGAACTCTAGTTACGTAAGTGGCAAAGCGTTAAGACTGTACGCCAATCAATATACAAACACTGGGGTTTTGTATGTGTATTGTTGGTCTTGATGCGGAATGGGATATGACGCCAGTTGAAACATAGGTCGATTCATTACGGGATAAGTTGGTCCCCCCCAGAATGACCTTCCTGGATACTCTGGTACATTGACTGTACTACACATTGCCTGGGGTCGGTAAGAAGGTTGACCTAATGTGTCATAGGTGAGGAACTGAATAGGCTTTCTTGTCCGAGTGGACTTAGGAGTTTGAAACTGTCTTACTGGCTCATCACTCCGTTGTACATTTACTGATGGAAAACAAGCTTCTTCATCCCCATCTTGAGCCACAACCCCTTGTTCACATTCCATGGTTGTTGGATCGACCAGTAAGTGGTCATATTCTCTTCCAGATTCTGATGTTCCCTGCCATGCATCTTGGCCTTCTGCTCCAGCCATGCTCTCAAAGATAGGGACATTGACTAATGTACTTCTTGCAAAAGTGTTCGGCCATGATCGATCTTCTCAGTAGATGTCACCCCATTTTGATTACTCTAAACTCTACCCCTATACTGTGTTTGAGTGTGACCTCCTGACTGGTATCCTCAGACAGTATCGAGGTTCATCTTCATCAGAAGACACACTGTTTGAGTTCCATCCACTCTGTTCTACACCTGACTCCCTTTTATCAACATCCTGTCGTCTTCGGGGTTTGTTTACAAGAACATTGGTGTTTTGTTTTGGACCTCTCTTTCGACCCTCTGGCGAGTCCAGGGATGGTTGAGGTAGAAGTACGGGCAGTTCATTAACCAAATGAAGTAGATTGCGGTGTAGTGTTTGTACTGTGCTTCCGCCGGTCTCAGGGGCAACTTTATACACTGGTCCATCCCCAATTCTCTCTCTCACCACATGGACTGTATCTTCCCAGTATGATCGTAACTTACCAGGCCCGCCTCTTTGACTCAGATTTCGTACTAAAACCCTGTCACCCGGCGCAAGCACCACAACTTTCATGTGATGATCATAGTACTTTTTAGCACGAGAACTTGATTGTTGGCTATTCTCAGACGCCAATCTGTACGCTTCTTTCATCCTCACAGCCCACTTGTTAGCGTACCCTGTAGGGGTGGTGGCATCTTCATCAACCGACAAGCTAAGTATGATGTCCACAGGCAGACGAGGGTGTCGTCCATACATCAAATAGAATGGTGAAAAGCCAGTTGCCTCGTGTCTTGTACAGTTGTAGGCATGGATGACTTGTGGAAGGTGGTCTCGCCATCTTTCTTTTTCCTTCTCTTTCAAGGTCCTCAGCATTTGTAACAGGGTACGATTAAATCGCTCTGCTGGGTTCCCCTGAAGATGGTAAGGAGTTGTTCTAGAGCGACGCACTCTGCTCAACTGTTGCAATATTTTGAAGAGCTCATTCTCAAATTCTTTCCCCTGGTCATGATGGAGTCTCAAGGGGTAGCCAAATCTTGGAATGAAATCATCAATGAGTCTCTCGGCAGCAGTTTTCCCGGACTTGTCCCTCGTAGCATATGCCTGGGCAAACCTAGTGAAATGGTCTACAACAAACAAAATATATTCAAACCCTCCCTTGCTGGATTCTAGATGCAAGTAGTCAATCGATACTAGCTCTCGGGGTGAGTTGGTGGTAATGCTCCCCATGGGTGCTCTAATTTGTGAGACAGGCTTCTTCTGTTTAACCCTTGTTCATGTTGTTGTTACTCAGCCAGTGTTTGTGGGTCTGAAGGACCGGTTGCATTCTGTGGCTTTTAATGCATCACAATCAAACACTTTATGTTAAAATACTGAACAGATGTTTACCTTATCCCAATTACAAGCAGTATAAACAATATATATTGTGAATATTTGCCCTTTACCTTAGTTAGATCAAATTTATAAGTTATTATTTAAAACATAATGACGAAAATCAATTACATTGAAGATATGAGTGGAAACAAATTTACAAGTGAAGCAAGGTTTTTCAAACGAACTTGAAATTTTAACCATTGCACAACACAAGCTGAACACATGAACAAAGTAAACATATCAGTCAAGACAACACACAAGCCCAATTGAACACATGGCCTTTAGCCACGAGCCTATACAACACATGGGGGGCAGAGCTTTACTCTGTGTGTTGCAGATATAATTTTTGCACTTGAAGTATGTCTATTGTGTTTTCCTGTCCATCTTGGGTCTGCACACTTTGCACCGCTTCCACTTGTTGCTGGTGTTCACAACCTAGAATAATGAAAAGAGCAGGAATTTTACTAACATCTCTCTCTCTCTCTCTCTCTCTCTCTCTTTCTCTCTGTCTCTCACACACACTCACACACACACACACACACACACACACACGAGAGCACACAAGACATGAGTGCCAGACATGTACTGCAACAGCATCATACACTTACTTCAGGCTCTGCAGATTGTGGTTCTGTAGGTTGGGTGGACAGGACACCAGCATCTCCTCCTGAATCCTCCTCACCATGGCTGCAGAGGCTGGGATTCTGGGGATATGCTTTCTTCTTTCGATTTCTGGTCTCACCAATGCCTTTCCCAGATCCTCAAGAAACGGCTGTCTTTTCTGGAGATTCACTCGGTTCCACCCTGGGTTCAAGTGCCATCCAAATGCCTTTGTCATTTGGATGGCATCTTTTTTTTGGAACTGGCTGATGCTCAATCTCATCATCTTCTTCAGAGTCACTGTCAGACTCTGAATTTTCAGAAATGTGATCCTCAAATTCTGAAACCTCTTCTTCTGAATCCTCTCCCATTACATCATTATCAGAAACTTCTCTCTCTTCCAAAATCAATTCCAGGGCCCTCTGCGCAGAGTACCTTTTGGCCATCTTGATCAGTTATGATAAGAAACCACACTGGCAAAGCTGTAATTATAGTGTCCCACCTCCCATTTGTAGCAAATACAGTGACAAAATAAACATTCCCGTAAGTCAAAGGGTCACATTTGTGAGAAAATTGTGGCAACTGCACTTTTGTGTTTCTGTACCTGCGGTTCCCACACAAGGTCAGAAGGTCTCATTTTTTGGCACATTTGACCCTTTGATGTCCTGTGTACCTACACTCTGTCTTCCCCCAATCTAGCCATGCTCTGTGTGTGTGTATGGTACACAGAACATCAATTTCCACACTTCTATTGGCCCCGGGTCCAGAGGACCCGGACATCTTATATGTAATAGAAATGTGTAGGGGGGGTGTACGGTGTGTGATTCTTAAATATGTATTCTGATAGATGTTCCTATGAGCCAAAGCCAGTGATTTTCAGTTTGAAAAATTAATTCATTGTATCATTTTTATTTTAATAAATAATGAAAACGGGTCACACAGACCCAAACACCACACAAGGGTTAATGCAGGGACATTTTCGGGTCACATAGGTCTCAATATTACGTTTCATATATGGCCAATAAAAACGGTCCCGAGCAAGACCCAAAACCCTTTCTGTGCCAAGATGCCCCATATCATCATGAAGATGTCTCATTACCATGGGTTGGTACGTTGGGGACAAAACCAGTTGATCTCTCAAGTTGGTTTTTCTATACAGTAGGCCATTCTTAATGTGGAGTTTTTCCCATTCATATAACAGCTTCTTTGCAAGGCCAGTAACACTTTTCATCATATTACTTGACAAGATGTTGCTGGTTTCACAATCTATGAATAACTTTAAATTGGATTAATTGATGTCTGGAATTTATTGAGCATGTGTGTATAGCCTGCAGACACTTCAGCCAGGTCTCATCTGATATCTCTACGCCTATTTCAGTTGCCCATGATGTTCTTTGATGTTGTGTCGACGTATCTGGCTGTACCGAAAATGCATTGACGAAGCGAGAGACCAGGCGTTTTGCATCCGGCTTGTTCATCATCAGTGACTCTATGCGGTGAGGGGGATCATCGGTTTCAAAATTAGTTATGTGAGTTTTAACATTATTTCTAATTTGTAAATATCTGAAGAAGTGCGATGCCGGAAGTGAGAATCTATCATGGAGCTGGGTGAATGATGAGAATATATTATCAACATATAAGTCCCGAATGTTAACCAGTCCTTTACTTTTCCAAATCTGAAACACAGGATCTGAGAGTGAAGAAGGGAATGCATGATTATAACAAATGGGGGCGGCTCGGTTGAATTGCTTTACATCCAGGGTTTTCTTTATTTGCTGCCATACCTTCAAAGAGTTTTCGATAATGAAACCATATTTTTTGAAAGAGCCTGTATTCCCCTTTGGAGCATACAGCAAAGCTGGGAGGGAAGTTCCTTTGATGTTTTGCTCAATGGCCAGCCACGATGGGGTTAAATGCGTTGGAGCTTCAGGAATTGCTTTCTTCCAGTAAGTCAGCGCACGACACATTGCGGCCCAGTAGTAATGCTGAAATATTGGGAGTGCGAGGCCCCCCAAATGCCTTGCTTTGCATAGATGTTTTTTCCCAATTCTGTGGGTTTTATAGCCCCAAATGAAGGGAAGAATTATTGAGTTAATTTTTTTAAAGAATGTTTTAGGTAAAAATATAGGTATATTTTGAAATATGTATAGAAATCTTGGCAGTGAAATCATTTTTATTGCTGCAATTCTTCCGATCATTGATACTGGAAGTGTCCGCCAGTATTCAATATCATTTTTCAGTTTATCCACTAAATTAACATAATTATTTTTGAATAAAAGATTTGGATCTTTGGTAATTGAGGTGCCAAGATATTGTATTTGCGTTGATATTTTAAATGGAAGATTTTTTATAAACTCTTTGTTCAATCCACCTCCCAAAGGCATAAATTCAGATTTCTGCCAGTTGATGGTATATCCTGAAAACTTCCCAAAGTTTTTTATGAGATTTAACAGGACTGGCATTGCTTGCTCTGCCCGAGAAAGGAACAAAACAACATCATCAGCATACAGGGAGATATTATGATTTATATTGCCGAGGTGTATCGGAGCAATTTCCGGTGTGTTTCTGATGCTGGCAGCTAAAGGTTCTATACATAAAGCAAACAGAAGAGGGCTGAGGGGGCACCCTTGTCTTACTCCACGCTCAAGGATAAAAGGGGGAGATTTCTATGAGTTAGTGATGATCGATGCTACCGGGCAAAGATAGAGCATTTCTACCCATGAGGCAAAGTTGCTACCCAGGCCAAACTCCTTGATCACCATCCGCATAAACCTCCACTCTATCTGGTCGAACGCTTTTTGGGCATCGAGAGCAAGAACTGCAGCTTTTGACTGCTTATCCCATTTGTGATATACTATATTCATCAGTCTGCGCACATTAAAAAATGAGACCCGTCCAGGGATAAACCCCACTTGATCTGGATGTATAAGCGTGGAGATATGCTCATTTAATCTATTGGCTAATTTCTTTGTGAATATTTTGAAGTCGCAGTTCAGCAATGATATTGGTCGATACGATGACATGTCAGTGTTGTCTTTATCCTTTTTTAGTACGAGTGAAATATTGGCCCTATAGAGTGATTCTGGTAGTTTTTTATTCTTAATTGACTCCTTGTACATTCTAAGAAGAAGGGGTGCTAAATCATCTGCAAATGTTTTATAAAATTCTATACCAAAGCCATCTGGACCTGCTGCCTTACCATTTGGGAATTGCTTTATAGCTGTAAGAACCTCTTGTAGGGTTAGTTCAGCATTTAGTTGACATTGTCTGTGAGCATCTAATTTTGGAAGAAATTGGGACTGCAAAAAACTAAGAATGTCTTGATCAGTCCTATCATGTTGGCAGGAATATAACTGTGCATAATATTTTTTAAAACATTCATTAATCTTATGATGATCAGTGATCCGGTATCCTGAAGAACATTTGATTTTATGGATTGCTCGGCTAGCCTGTGCACCTCTAAGCTGTCGAGCGAGTAGTGAGCTAGGCTTGTCGCCCAGTTCAAATTGCTTGTGTTTTATTTTCAGCAAGAGAGTGCTAACGTGTTTGGAAAGAATACTGTTATATTCTTATTTTAATCTAGCAACCCTTTTTAAATTTTCACATGATACTGTCTCCCTGTACTGCTTTTCAGCTTGTTTTAGTTCCCGGTCTATTTCCATGAGTCGAGCTGTTTTCACTTTCTTTTGCATGGCTTCGTAGGCTATTATGACACCTGTCGTCACTGCCTTGAAGGCCTCCCATATTACTGAGTCTGAGATGCTGCCTGTGTCACTAAATTCTAAATAATCACGAATACTGCCTGAACATCTCTCCACAAATGTTTCATCATTAAGCAGATTGGGGTTAAAGCGCCAAGTGTTAGGTGCCCGTTTCCAGCCCACATCTATATTGATGATTACTGGACTATGGTCTGAGATTAATATGTTTCCATATTTGGATGAGGCAACTTCAGTCATCAATTTGCCATCAATGAGGAAGAAGTCAATTCTTGTATATGTTTTATGGACAGGAGAGAAGAATGAGTAGTCTCTCCCATCCGGGTGATGTGCCCTCCATATATCAACTAGGTTATATGTTTTCATTATATTATTTAATACAATGGTGGAGTCCGATGGTTTGCTCTGACGAGTTGAGGATCTGTCCATATTAGTGTCAAGTACACAGTTGAAATCCCCACCAACTATCAGATTAGTTGATGATATATCTAAAATATTATTGAACACACCTCGGAAAAATCCTGGATTATCAAAATTTGGGGCATAAATGTTGAGTAGAGTTACATGTAATGCTAGAATCCTTCCGGTTATGATTAGGTAGCGGCCATTTGGGTCATTTTGTGTTGAAATATGCTGGAAGGGAATATCCTTACCAATTAGTATTGCTACACCGTGGGATTTGGCGGAGAATGTGGATTGGAAAATATGACCGTTCCATCTATGTTGTAACTTCAAGAAATCTTTGTGTACTATACGGGTTTCTTGGAGAAAAACGATGTCACTGCGTAAGGATTGTATGTGGGAAAATACTTTGGCTCTTTTTGTTGGGTTGTTTAAACCTCTGACATTCCAGGAGCATATATTTATATTGTTCTTTGTGGCTGAAACTACATCTGGTTTCGTCATGTTAACACAAAAGTTTCCGTGTCAAAATGTTGATCTTGATCAATAAAGACATCCTATTAGTGCAACATCTCAATGAAAAAAAAAGAAAAAAACACACAGAATTCCCCAACTTCTCCCTCCCCAGAACATATCAAACATCCATTTTAGAAGACACATTGGATTCAGCCTGACTGCAGCTCTCTAAAGTCAAGAGTAACAACTAACAAATACAGAACTCAAGCCTCTCCACTTCTATTAAATATCTATTAGCATAATCTCCAATATTCATGTTATTTTCATCAATTATCAAGTTCTTTAGGTGGTATATGAAGTTAAAAAAAATTAATAAATAAAGAACGAGAGGCCAAAGAAAAAAAATAAAAGAAAATAAAGAAAAGGCAGCATTAAAGCAGCAACGTGGCATTACTGGTTATAAACAAGGATAGAACAATGTATCTGGAACCGACCCAACGAAACAGCATTATAAAACTCAGAACAGGCAATATCACGATTATTATAACTCGTCAAACAGTAATTTCGTGACACACACGTATGCAAAGAGATACTCTCGCTCTTCATTGCTGACATGTCGCAGAAGTGTTCTCCGTCGACGTCTGTCGTGGCTGAATGTGCTTATCGACATACTCCTCGGCCTCAGTGCTGGAGTTAAATATTTTGGTGTCACCGTGGTGCGTGTCTTAGTCCAGCTTGTCTCAAAACTCGTCGGATTCCATCGTCGGATTCCATCGAATTCCTTTCGGTCTTTGATCACTTCGGCAGGCATGTCCGGGAAGATGCTGATCCGATGTCCCTCGTAACTAGGCGGCGTTTTGGACCGAGCCATTTGCAGCACTCGCTCTTTCACTGGGTCGTGGTGTAGTTTCGCGATAATGATGCGAGGTTTGCTGGACAGTCGGCCCACGCAATGCGCTCGGTCAATCTTAATGCCGTGAGGAAAGTTGTCCGTTCCCAGGATCTACAGTAATAGTTCTGTGACAAACGCCGTCGGGGAGCCGTTTTCTGCCTTTTCTGGGATTCCCATTATTTTCATGTTCTGTCTCCTCGACCGCGCCTCTAAATCACAGAGTTTCGTGTTCAAGCTCCGGTTAAGCGACGTCAGCCGTTCACAAGTTCCCTCCAAGTCAGCAATGCGTGTCTCGTGGTCGTCCCGAGCGCCCTCCAGTCCGGTTATTCGGGCTGAGTTTTCAGATGATGCTGCTTTTACGGCATTGAGTGACAACATCAATCCATCGAATCTGTTGTCCATCTTTTTGTCCATCTGTCTAATTGCTTCAAGTATAGATGACGAAGTATTTTGCGACGTGGCCTCATGAGCCAGCGAGCCCTGTGAGTTAACGCTGGCTAGCTCGTCAGAGTGGCGCTCCTCTTCATCTCTCAAATGCACGTCCGACTCAGCGGGAAACTTTTTCTTGCCTTTGACCATCTTGTCTGCCTCTTTTTTGTATTGTATTAAATGTTGGAGATATGTATTTTATCTAAATATGCAAAGTGGAGGAGCCGAGGAAAACACAACTTACGCCATAGGCTGCTCAGTAGCGCCCCCCTAAACTTTTATAACAAATTCTTGCCGAACTTGTCTAAAAATGTTGATAACTTTGGAAAAACACTTCAGACAGGAGAGATTTGGTGTGCAACTTCTAGAAAGACCCTTTCTGCTATAGTGGGAGGTGAAAATTTCATGTTCTGAAACTTCCGTGACAAGTTATGGCACAATGCACAAAACCTGTTTTCAGCCAGAGATAAGGTGGGTTTCGGAAAGCCAAACATAAAAATGTTGATAACTTTCGAAAAACACTTCAGACAGTTTATATTTAATGTGCAACTAATAGAAAGTCCCTTTCTGCTATAGTGGGACGTGAAAATTTCATGTTTTGCAGCTTTCCTTAGAAGTTATGGCACAATGCACAAAACGCGTTTTCAGCCTGAGATATTGTGGGTTTCGGAACACCAAACATAAACGTGTTGATAACTTTGGAAAAACACTTCAGACAGCTTATATTTGATGTGCAACTACTAGAAAGACCCATTCTGCTATAGTGGGAGGTAAAAATATCTTGTTGTGAAGCATTCCTTAGAAGTTACGGCACAATGCACAAAACGCATTTTCAGCCTGAGATAAGGTGGGTTTTGGAAGGCCAAACATAAAAATGATGGTAACTTTCGAAAAACACTTCAGACAGCTTAGATTTGATGTGCAACTACTAGAAAGACCCTTTCTGCTATAGTGGGAGGTGAGAATGTCATGTTCTTATACTTCCCTGAGAAGTTACGGCACAATGCACAAAACGCATTTTCAGCCTGAGATAAGGTGGGTTTTGGAAGGCCAAACATAAAAATGATGGTAACTTTCGAAAAACACTTCAGACAGCTTAGATTTGATGTGCAACTACTAGAAAGACCCTTTCTGCTATAGTGGGAGGTGAGAATGTCATGTTCTTATACTTCCCTGAGAAGTTATGGCTCAATGCACAAAACGCGTTTTTAGCCTGAGATATGGTGGGTTTCGGAACGCCAAAGATAAAAGTGTTGGTAACTTTCGAAAAACACTTCAGACAGCTAGATTTGATGTACAACTACTAGTAATACCCTGCCTACTATAGTGGGAGGTGAAAATTTCATGTTCAGAAGCTTCCCTGAGAAGTTATGGCACAATGCACAAAACGCGTTTTCAGCCCAATATAAGGTGGTTTTCGAAACGTAAAAATGTTGATAACTTTCGAAAAACACTTCAGACAGCTTAGATTTGATGTGCAACAATTAGGAAGAGCCTTTCTGCTAAAGTGGGAGGTCAAAATTTCATGTATTGCAGCTGCCCTGAGAAGTAATGTCAAAATGCACAAAACGCGTTTTCAGCCTGAGATATTGTGGGTTTCGGAACGCCAAACATAAAAGTGTTGATAACTTTGGAAAAACACTTCAGACAGCTTAGATTTGATGTGCAACTATGAGAAAGACCCTTTCTGCAATAGTGGGAGGTGAAAATTCCATGTTCTGAAGCTTCCTAGAGAAATTATGGCACAATGAAGAAAACACGTTTTCAGACTGAGATAAGGTGGGTTTCGGAACGCCAAACATAAAAATGTTGATAACTTTCGAAAAACACTTCAGACAGCTTAGATTTGATGTGCAACTACTAGAAAGTCCCTTTCTGCTATAGTGGGAGTTGAAAATTTCATGTTCTGAAGCTTACCTGAGAAGTTAGGGCACAATGCACACAAAGCATTTTCAGCCTTAGATAAGGTGGGTTTTGGAACGCCAAAGATAAAAATGTTGATAACTTTAGAAAAACACTTCGGACAGCTTAGATTTGATGTGCATCTACTAGAAAGACCCTTTCTGCTATAGTGGGAGGTGAAAATTTCATGTCCTCAAGCTTCCCTGAGAAGTTATGGCACAATGCACAAAACGCGTTTTCAGCCTGAGACAAGGTGGGTTTCGGAACGCCAAAAATAAAAATGTTGATAATTTTTGAAAAACACTTCAGATAGCTTAGATTTGATGTGCAACTTCTAGAAAGTCCCTTTCTGCTATAGTGGGACGTGAAAATTTCATGTTTTGCAGCTTTCCTTAGAAGTTATGGCACAATGCACAAAACGCGTTTTCAGCCTGAGATATTGTGGGTTTCGGAACACCAAACATAAACGTGTTGATAACTTTGGAAAAACACTTCAGACAGCTTATATTTGATGTGCAACTACTAGAAAGACCCATTCTGCTATAGTGGGAGGTAAAAATATCTTGTTGTGAAGCATTCCTTAGAAGTTACGGCACAATGCACAAAAAGCATTTTCAGCCTGAGATAAGGTGGGTTTTGGAAGGCCAAACATAAAAATGATGGTAACTTTCGAAAAACACTTCAGACAGCTTAGATTTGATGTGCAACTACTAGAAAGACCCTTTCTGCTATAGTGGGAGGTGAGAATGTCATGTTCTTATACTTCCCTGAGAAGTTATGGCTCAATGCACAAAACGCGTTTTTAGCCTGAGATATGGTGGGTTTCGGAACGCCAAAGATAAAAGTGTTGGTAACTTTCGAAAAACACTTCAGACAGCTAGATTTGATGTACAACTACTAGTAATACCCTGCCTACTATAGTGGGAGGTGAAAATTTCATGTTCAGAAGCTTCCCTGAGAAGTTATGGCACAATGCACAAAACGCGTTTTCAGGCCAATATAAGGTGGTTTTCGAAATGTAAAAATGTTGATAACTTTCGAAAAACACTTCAGACAGCTTAGATTTGATGTGCAACAATTAGGAAGAGCCTTTCTGCTAAAGTGGGAGGTCAAAATTTCATGTATTGCAACTGCCCTGAGAAGTAATGTCAAAATGCACAAAACGCGTTTTCAGCCTGAGATATTGTGGGTTTCGGAACGCCAAACATAAAAGTGTTGATAACTTTGGAAAAACACTTCAGACAGCTTAGATTTGATGTGCAACTATGAGAAAGACCCTTTCTGCAATAGTGGGAGGTGAAAATTCCATGTTCTGAAGCTTCCTAGAGAAATTATGGCACAATGAAGAAAACACGTTTTCAGACTGAGATAAGGTGGGTTTCGGAACGCCAAACATAAAAATGTTGATAACTTTCGAAAAACACTTCAGACAGCTTAGATTTGATGTGCAACTACTAGAAAGTCCCTTTCTGCTATAGTGGGAGTTGAAAATTTCATGTTCTGAAGCTTACCTGAGAAGTTAGGGCACAATGCACACAAAGCATTTTCAGCCTTAGATAAGGTGGGTTTCGGAAGGCCATATATAAAAATGTAGATAACTTTCGAAAAACACTTCAGAAAGCTTAGATTTGATGTGCAACTACGAGAAAGACTCTTTCTGCAATAGTGGGAGCTGAAAATTCCATGTTCTGAAGCTTCCCAGAGAAATTATTGAACAATGCACAAAACGTGTTTTGAGCCTGAGATAAGGTGGGTTTTGGAACGCCAAAGATAAAAATGTTGATAACTTTAGAAAAACACTTCGGACAGCTTAGATTTGATGTGCATCTACTAGAAAGACCCTTTCTGCTATAGTGGGAGGTGAAAATTTCATGTCCTCAAGCTTCCCTGAGAAGTTATGGCACAATGCACAAAACGCGTTTTCAGCCTGAGACAAGGTGGGTTTCGGAACGCAAAAAATAAAAATGTTGATAATTTTTGAAAAACACTTCAGATAGCTTAGATTTGATGTGCAACTTCTAGAAAGAACCTTTCTGCTATAGAGGGGGGTGAAACGTTCATTTTCTGAAGCTTCCCTGAGAATTTATTGCACAATGCACAAAAAACGCGTTTTCAACCTGAGATGAGGTGGGTTTCGGAAGGCCAACATAAAAATGTTGATAACTTTCGTAAACCACTTCAGATATCTTAGATTTGATGTGCACCTACTAGAAAGACCCTTTCTGTTGTAGTGGGAGGTAAAATTTAATGTTCTGAAGCTTCCCTTAGAATTTATTGCACATTGCACAAAACGCGTTTTCAACCTGAGATGAGGTGGGTTTCGGAAGGCCAAACATAAAAATGTTGATAACTTTCGAAAGCCACCTCAGATATCTTAAATTTGATGTGCAACGACTAGAAAGAACCTTTCTACTATAGAGGGAGGTGAAAATTTCATGTTCTGAAGCTTGCCTGAGAAGCTATGGCGCAATGCACAAAACGCGTTTTCAGCCTGAGATATGGTGGGTTTCGGAACGCCAACATAAAAATGTTGATAACTTTCGTAAACCACTTCAGATATCTTAGATTTGATGTGCACCTACTAGAAAGACCCTTTCTGTTGTAGTGGGAGGTAAAATTTAATGTTCTGAAGCTTCCCTTAGAATTTATTGCACAATGCACAAAACGCGTTTTCAACCTGAGATGAGGTGGGTTTCGGAAGGCCAAACATAAAAATGTTGATAACTTTCGAAAACCACTTTAGATATCTTAGATTTGATGTGCAACGACTAGAAAGACCCTTTCTGCTTTAGAAGGAAGTGAAAATTTCATGTTCTGAAGCTTCCCTTAGAAATTATGGCACAATGCACAAAACGCGTTTTCAGCCTGAGATAAGGTGGGTTTCGGAACGCCAAACATAAAAATGTAGATAACTTTGGAAAAACACATCAGACAGCGTAGATTTGATGTGCAACTACGAGAAAGACCCTTTCTGCAATAGTGGGAGCTGAAAATGCCATGTTCTGAAGCTTCCCAGAGAAATTATGGAACAATGCACAAAACGTTTTTTGAGCCTGAGATAAGGTGGGTTTCGGAACGCCAAACATAGAAATGTTGATAACTTTAGAAAAACACTTCAGACAGCTTAGATTTGATATGCAACTACTACGAAGACCCTTTCTGCTATCGTGGGACGTGAAAATTTCATGTTCTGAAGCTTCCCTAAGAAGTTATGGCACAATGCAAAAAATGCGTTTTCACCCTGAGATTATGTGAGTTTCGGAACACCAAACATAAAAATGTTGATACCTTTCGAAAAAAAACTACAGAGAGCTTAGATTTGATGTGCAACTACTAGAAAGACCCTTTCTGCGATAGTGGGAGCTGAAAATTTCATGTTCTGAAGCTTCCCTGAGAAGTTATGGCACAATGCACAAAACCCGTTTTCAGTCTGAGATAAGGTGGGTTTCGGAACGCCAAAGATAAAAATGTTGATAACTTTCGAAAAACACTTCAGACAGCGTAGATTTGATGTGCAACTACGAGAAAGACCCTTTCTACAATAGTGGGAGATGAAAATTCCATGTTATGAAGCTTCCCAGAGAAATTATGGAACAATGCACAAAACGTGTTTTGAGCCTGAGATAAGGTGGGTTTCGGAACGCCAAACATAGAAATGTTGATAACTTTCGAAAAACACTTCAGAGAGCTTAGATTTGATGCGCAACTACTAGAAAGAACCTTTCTGCTATAGAGGGAGGTGTAACTTTCATTTTCTGAAGCTTCCCTGAGAAATTATGGCAAAATGCACAAAACGCATTTCCTCCCTGAGATTAGGTGAGTTTCGGAACGCCAAAGATAAAAATGTTGATAATTTTCGAAAAACACTTCAGATAGCTTAGATTTGATATGCAACTTCGAGAAAGAACATTTCTGGTAAAGAGGGAGGTGAAAATTTCATGTTCTGAAGCTTCCCTGAGAAGCTATGGCGCACGGCACAAAACGTGTTTTGAGCCTGAGATAAGGTGGGTTTCGGAACGCCAAAGATAAAAATGTTGATAACTTTAGAAAAACACTTCAGACAGCTTAGATTTGATATGCAACTACTAGAAAGACCCTTTCTGCTATAGTGGGAGGTGAGAATGTCATGTTCTTATACTTCCCTGAGAAGTTATGGCTCAATGCAGAAAACGCATTTTCAGCCTGAGATAAGGTGGGTTTCAGAATGCCAAAGATAAATACGTTGACAACTTTCGAAAAACACTTCAGACAGCTTAGATTTGATGTGCAACTACTAGAAAGACCCTTTCTGCTATAGTGTGAGGTGAAAATTTCATGTTCTGAAGCTTCCCTGAGAAGTTATGGCAAAGTGGGCGGTGCTTCATGCCACCAAATATGGTAATGAACAAAGTGGGCGGCACGTCACCCGACCAAATATGGTAATGAGCAAAGTGGGCGGCGCGTTACGCGACCAAATATGGAAGTGAGCAAAGTGGGCTGCGCGTCACCCGACCAAATATGGGAATGAGCAAGGTGGGCCCCAAAGTGGGCCGCAAAAAGGGCGGCAAAGTGGGCGGCACAGTGGGCGGTGCGTCAACCGACCAAAGATTGTAATGAGCAAAGTGGGCGGCGCGTTACACGACCAAATATGGTAATGAACAAAGTGGGCGGTGCGTCATGAGACCAAATATGGAAATGAACAAAGTGGATGGCCAGTCAGCCGACCAAATATGCTATTGAGCAAATTGGGCGACATGTGACGCGACCAAATACGGAAATGAGCAAAGTGGGCTGCCCATCACCCGACCAAATATGGTAATGAGCAAAGTGGGCCGAGCGTTACACGACCAAATATGGTAATGAACAAAGTGGGCGCCGCGTCACATGACCAAATATGGTAATGAACAAAGTGGGTGGCGCGTCACGCGACCAAATATGTTAATCAGCAAAATGGGCGGTGCGTCACGCGACCAAATATTGTAATGAGCGAAATGAGGGAAGTGGGCGGCCCGTCACACAACCAAACATGGTAATGAATAAAGAGGGCGGACGTCACGCGACCAAATATGGTAATGAGCTAAGTGGACGGCCCGTCACACTACCAAATATGGTAATGAGTAAAGTCGGCGGTGCGTCACGCGAAGAAATATTGTAATGAGCAAAGTAGGCGGTGCGTCAAACAACCAAATATGGTAATGAACAACATGGGCGGCGCGTCACAACCAAATATGGTAAAGAACAAAGTGGACGGCGAGTCACGCGACCAAATATGGTACTGAGAATAGATGGCGGCAAAGTGGGCGGCGCGTCACACGACAAAATTTGGTAATGAACAACAGGGACGGCGGGTCACACAACAAAATATGGTAATGAACAGAGAGGACGGCGCGTCACGAGACCAAATACAGTAATGAACAAAGTGGACGATGCCGCATGGGACCAAATATGGTTATGATAAAAGTGGCGGGCACGTTACAGGACCAAAAACGACCAAATATGGTTATGTGCAAAGATGGCGGCGTGTCACCCGACCAAATATGGTAATGAGCAAAGTGGCCGTCATGTTGCATGACCAGATATGGTCATGAGCAAAGTGGGCAGAGCGTCACCCGGCCAAATATGGTAATGAATAAAGTGGGCGGCGGGTCACGTGTCCAAATATAGTAACGAACAAAGTGGGCAGCGCGTCAAACGAACAAATATGTTAATGAACAAAGTGGGGAGCGCGTCATGTGACCAAATATGGTAATGAACAAAGTGGGCCGCCCGTCACACCACCAAATACGGTAATGTGCTAAGTGGGCGGGGAGTCACGCGACCAAATATTGTAATGAGCGAAGTGGGCGGTGCGTTGCACGACCAAATATGGTAATGAACAAAGTGGAAGGCGGGTCACATGATCAAATATGGGAATGAGCAAAGAGGACGGCTAAGTGGGTTGCATATCACCCGACCAAATATGGTAATGAGTAAAGTGGGCGGAGAGTAACACATCCAAATATGGTAATGAACAATGTGGGCGGTGCGTCACACAACCAAATATGGTAATGAACAAAAAGGGCGGCGGGTCACTCGACAAAATATGTTAATGAGCAAAGTGGGCAGCCCGTCACGGACCAAGTATGGTAATGAGCAAAGATGGCAGGGCGTCACGCGACCAAATATTGTAATGAGCAAAGTAGGCGGAGCGTCACACAACCAAATACGGTAGTGAACAAAGTGGGCGGCACGTCAAGCGACTAAATATTGTAATGAGCAAAGTAGGCGGTACGTCACACGACCAATTATGGTAATGAGCGAAGCGGGCGGAGCGTCACACAACCAAATATGGAAATGAAGAACGTGGCCGACGTGTCACGTGACCAAATATGGTAATGAACAACGTGGGCTGTGCGTCACACAACCAAATATGCTATTGAACAAAGAGGGCGGCGGGTCACTCGACCAAATATGGGAAAGAGAATAGTGGCAGGCGCATCACGGGACCAAATATGGTAATGAGCAAAGTGGGCGGCAAAGTGGGCAGAGCGTCTAAGGATCAAATATGTTAATGAACAAAGTGGGTGGCGGGTCATGCGACCAAATATTTTAATGAGCAAAGTGGGCGGCGCGTCACGCGACCAAATATTGTAATGAGCGAAGTGGGCGGAGCATCACACAATCAAATACGGTAATGAACAAAGTGGGCGGTGCGTTGCACGACCAAATATGCTAATGAACAAAGTGGAAAGCGGGTCACATGACCAAATATGGGAATGATTAAAGAGGACGGCTAAGTGGGCTGCGTGTCACCCAACCAAATATGGTAATGAGTAAAGTGGGCGGAGCGTCACACAACCAAATATGGTAATGAACAAAGAGGGCGGCGGGTCACTCGACCAAATAAGGGAAAGAGCATAGTGGCCAGCGCATCACGGGACCAAATATGGTAATGAGCAAAGTGGGAGGCAAAGTGGGCGGAGCGTCTAACGAACAAATATGTTAATGAACAAAGTGGGTGGTGGGTCACGCGATCAAATATTTTAATGAGCAAAGTGGGCGGCGCGTCACCCGACCAAATATTGTAATGAGCGAAGTGGGCGGAGCATCACACATCCAAATATGGTAATGAACAACATGGCCGGCGCGTCACGCGACCAAATATGGTAATGAGCTAAGTGGACGGCGGGTCACGCTACCAAATATTGTATTGAGCAAAGTAGGCGGAGCGTCACACAACCAAATATGTTAATGAACAAAGTGGGCGGCGGGTCACGTGACCAAATATGGTAATGAACAAAGTGAGTGGCGCGTCACGCGACCAAATATGTTAATGAGGTAATAGGGCGGCGCTTCACGCCACCAAATATTGTAATGAGCAAAGTTGGCGGAACGTCACACAACCAAACATGGAAATGAGTAAAGTGGGCGGCACGTCACGCGAAGAAATATTGTAATGAGCAAAGTAGTCGGTGCGTCACACAACCAAATATGGTAATGAACAACATGGGCGGCGCATCACAACCAAATATGGTAATCAACAAAGAGGGCGGCCCGTCACACCACCAAATATGGTAAAGAACAAAGTGGGCGGCGAGTCACGTGACCAAATATGGTAGTGAGAATAGATAGCGGCAAAGTGGGCGGCGCGTCACATGACCAAATTTGGTAATGAACAACATAGGCGGCGCATTACACAGCAAAATATGGTAATGAACAGAGAGGACGGCGCGTCAAGTGACCAAAATACGGTAATGAACAAGGTGGGCGACGCCTCATGGGACCAAATATGGTTATGAGAGAAGTGGCCGGCACGTTACACGACCAAAAACGACCAAATGTGGTTTTGTGCAAAGATGGCGGTGTGTCACCCGACCAAATATGGTAATAAGCAAAGCGGCCGTCGTGTTGCATGACCAGATATGGTTATGAGCAAAGTGGGCAGAGCGTCACCCGGCCAAATATGGTAATGAACAAAGTCGGCGGCGCGTCACGTGACCAAATATAGTAATGAACAAAGTGGGTGGCGCGTCACGCGACCAAATATTGTAATGAGTGAAGTGGGCGGAGCGTCACACAACCAAATATGGTAATGAACAACGTGGCCGGACCGTCACGCGACCAAATATGGAAATGAGCAACTTGGGCGGCGCGTCACGCGACCAAATATGGTAAATAACAAAGTGGGTGGTGCATCTAACGAACAAATATGTTAATGAACAAAGAGGGCACCGCGTCACACGACCAAATATGTTAATGAGCAAAGTGGGCGGAGCGTCACGCGACCAAAAATTTTATTGAGCAAAGTAGGAGGCGCGTCACATAACCAAATATGATAATGAACAAAGTGGGCGGCGCGTCACGCCACCAAATATTGTCATGAGCAAAGTAGGCGGTGCGTCAGACAACCAAATATGGTAGTGAACAACGTGGGCGGGACGTCACATGACCAAATTTGGTCATGAACAATATGGGCGCCGCGTCACACAACCACATATGGTAATGAACAAAGTGGGCCGGGGGTCACGCGACCAAATATGGTTATGAGCAAAGTAGGCGTTCCGTCACACAACCAATTATGGTAATTAACAACGTGGGCGGCGCCTCACACGACCAAATTTGGTAATGAACAACATGGGCGGCGCGTCACACAACCAAATATAGTAATGAACAAAGTGGACACCGCGTCACGCGACCAAACATGGTAATGAACAACAAGGGCGGTGCGTCACACAACCAAATTGGTGATGTACAAAGAGGGCGGCGGGTCACTCGACCAAATATGGTAAAGAGCATAGTGGGCGGCACATCACGGGATCAAATATGCTAATGAGCAAAGTGGCGGCCCGTCACTCGACCAAATATTTTAATGAGCAAAGTAGGCGGAGCGTCACACAACCAAATACGGTAATCAACAAAGTGGGCCGCTCGTCACGGGACCAAATATTGTATTGAGCAAATTAGGAGGCACGTCACATAACCAAATATGATAATGAACAAAGTGGGCGGCGAGTCACGCGACCAAATATGGTAATGAACAAAGTGGGCGGCGCGTCACCCGACCACATGTGTTAATGAGCTAAGACGGCTGCGCTTCACGCCACCAATTATTGTAATGAGCAAAGTAGGCGGACCGTCACATAACCAAATATGGTAATGAGTAAAGTGGGCGGCGCGTCACGCGAAGAAATATTGTAATGAGCAAAGTAGGCGGTGCGTCACACAAATATGGTAATGAACAACATGGGCGGCGCGTCACAACCAAATATGGTAATGAACAAAGAGGGCGGCCCGTCACGCAACCAAATATGGTAAAGACAAAGTGGGCGGCGAGTAACGCGACCAAAAAAGGTAGTGAGAATAGATGGCGGCAAAGTGGGGGGCGCGTAACACAAATTTGGTAATGAACAACATGGGGGGGGCGTCACACAACAAAATATGGCAATGAACAGAGAGGACGGAGCGTCACGTGACCAAATACGGTAATGAACAAAGTGGGCGACGCCTCATGGGACCAAATATGGTAATGAGCGAAGTGGGCAGAGCGTCACACAACCAAATATGGTAATGAACAAAGTGGGCCGCCCGTCACTCCACCAAATATGGTAATGAGCTAAGTGGGGGGGGCGTCACGGTACCAAATATTGTAATGAGCAAAGTGGGCGGTGCATTGCACGACCAAATATGCTAATGAACAAAGTGGACGGCGGGTCACATGAACAAATGTGATAATGAGTAAAGTGGGCGGAGCGTAGCACTTCCAAATATGATAATGAACAACGTGGGCGGTGCGTCAGACAACCAAATATGGTAATGACAAAATGGGCGGCCGGTCACTCGACCAAATATGGTAATGAGCAAAGTGGGCGGCCCGTCACGGGACCAAATATGGTAATGAGCATAGAGGGCCGCGCGTCACGAACCCAAATATTGTAATGAGCAAAGTAGGCGGAGCATCACACAACCAAATACGGTAATGAACAAAGTGGGCGGCACGTCAAGCGACCAAATATTGTAATGAGCAAAGTAGGCGGTGCGTCACACGACCAAATATGGTAATGACCAAAAGGGCGGCGGGTCACTCGACCAAATATGGTAATGAGCAAAGTGGGCGGCCCGTCACGGGACCAAATATGGTAATGAGCAAAGTGGGCGGCCCGTCACGCGACCAAATATTGTATTGAGCAAAGTAGGCGGAGTGTCACACAACCACATATGGTAATGAACAAAATTGGACGCGCGTCACGCGACCAAATATGGTAATGAGCAAAGTAGCCGTTGCGTCACACAACCAATTATGGTAATGAACAACGTGGGCGGCGCGTTACACCACCAAATTTGGTAATGAACAACATGAGCGGCGCGTCACACAAACAAATATGGTAATAAACAACATGGGCGGCGCGTCACAGGACCAAATATGGTAATGAACAAAGAGGGCGGCGCGTCACGTGACCAGATATGGTAATGAACAAAGTGGGCGGCTTGTAACGCAACTAAATATGGTAATGAGCTAAGTCGGCGGCGCGTCACGCTTCCAGATATTGTAATTAGCAAAGTAGGCGGAGAGTCACACAACGAAATACGGTAATGAACAAAGTGGGCGGCGCATCACCCCACCAAATATTGTCATGAGTAAAGTAGGCAGTGCGTCACACGACCAAATATGGTAATGATCAAAGAGGGCGGCGGGTCACTCGACCAAATATGGTAAAGAGCATAGTCGGCGGCGCATCACGGGACCAAATATGGTAATGAGCAAAGTGGGCGGCCCGTCACGCGACCAAATATTGTAATGAGCAAAGTAGGCGGAGCGTCATACAACCAAATACGGTAATGAACAAAGTGGGCGGCGCGTCACGCCACCAAATATTGTATTGAGCAAAGTAGGAGCAGCGTCACACAGCCAAATACGGTAATGAACAAAGTGGGAGGCGCGTCACGCCACCAAACATTGTATTGAGCAAAGTAGGAGCAGCATCACACAACCAAATATGGTAATGAGCAAAATGGGCTGCGCGTCACCCGACCAAATATGGAAATGAGCAAATTGGGCGGCATGTCACGGCACCAAATATGGAAATGACCAAAGTGGGCGGCGCATCAGGCGACCAAATATGGTAATGAGAAAAGTTGTGGCCACATTATGTGACCAAATATGGTAATAAGCAAAGTGGGCATCGCGAAACACGACCAAAAACGGTAATGAAGTACTTGGGAGGCGCGTCACGCGACCAAATATGGTAATGAGCAAAGTAGCCGTTGCGTCACACGACCAAATATGGTAATGACCAAAAGGGCGGCGGGTCACTCGACCAAATATGGTAATGAGCATAGTGGGCGGCGCGTCACACGACGAAATATTGTAATGAGCAAAGGAGGCGGTGCGTCACACATCCAAATATGGTAATGAACAACGTGGGCAGCGCGTCACAGGACCAAATATGGTCATGAACAAAGAGGGCGGCGCGTCACGTGACCAGATATGGTAATGAACAAAGTGGGCGGCGTGTAACGCAACCAAATATGGTAATGACCTAAGTCGGCGGCGCGTCACGCTTCCAAATATTGTAATTAGCAAAGTAGGCGGAGCGTCACACAACCAAATATGGTAATGAACAAAGTGGGCGTCGCGTCACGCGACCAAATATGGTAAAGAACAAAGTGGGGGGTGAGTCACGCGACCAAATATGGTAGTGAGAAAAGATGGCTGCAAAGTGGGCGGAGCGTCACACAACCAAATACGGCAATGAACAAAGTTGGCCGCGAGCCACGCGACCAAATATGGTAATGAGCAAAGTGCGCAGCGCGTCACCCCATAAAATATTGTAATGAGCAAAATAGGCGGACCATCACACAACCAAATATAGTAATGAACAAAGTGGGAGGCGCGTAACGTGACAAAATATGGTAATGAACAACATGGGCGGCGCGTCACCCCACCAAATGTTGTAATGAGCAAAGTAGGCGGAGCGTCACACAACCAAATATAGTAATGAACGAAGTGGCCGGTGGGTCACGCTACCAAATATGGTAATGACTAAAGTGGGCGGAGCGCAACACAACCAAATATGGTAATAAACAACGTGGGCGGCGCGTCATGCGACCAAATATGGTAATTAACAACTATGGCGGTGCGTCACACAACCAAATATGGTAATGAACAAAGAGGGCCCCGGGTTACTCGACCAAATATGGTAATGAGCGAAGTGGGCGGCGCGTTACGAGACCAAATATTGTAATGAGCAAAGTAGGCGGAGCCTCAGTCAACCAAATATGGTAATAAACAAAGTGGGCGGCGCGTCACGCGACTAAATATGATAATGAACAAAGTTGGCGCCAAAGTGGATGCCAAAGTAGGAGACAAAGTGGGCGGCAAAGTGGGCGGCAAAGTGGGCGGCGCGTCACGGGACCAAAGATTGTAATGAGCAAAGTGGGCGGCGCGTTACACGACCAAATATGGTAATCAACAAAGTTGGCGGAGCGTCACGTCACCAAATATAGTAATGAACAACGTGGGCGGCTCGTTACATGATCAAATATGGAAATGAGCAAAGGGGGCGGCAAAGTGGGCGGAGCGTCTAAAGAACAAATATGTTAATGAACAAATTGGGCGGCGCGTCACGCGACCAAATTTGTTAATGAGCAAAGTGGGCGGCTCGTCACGTGACCAAATATTGTAATTAGCGAAGTGGGCGGAGTGTCACGTGACCAAATATGGCAATGAAGAACGTGGGCGGCACGTCACACAACCAAATATGGTAATGAACTAAGTGCGCGTCGCGTTACGTTTCCAAAAATGGTAATGAACAAAGTGGGCCACGCGTTACCCGACCAAATATGGTAATGAACAACGTGGGCGGCGCATCACGCGACCAAATATGGTAATGAACAACATGGGTGGTGCGTCACAGGACCAAATATGGCAATGAACATATAGGGCGACGGGCCACTCGACCAAATATGGTAATGAGCAAAGTGGGCGGCGCGTCACGGGACCAAATATGGTAATGAGCAAAGTGGGCAGCGCGTCACGCGACTAAATATTGTAATGAGCAAAGTAGGCGGAGCGTCACACAACCAAATACGGTAATGAACAAAGTGGGGGGTGCGTCACGTGACCAAATATTTTAATGAGCAAAGTAGGCGGTGCGTCAAACTACCAAATATGGTAATGAACAACGTGGGCGGCGCGTCACACGACCAAATTTGGTAATGAGCAAGGTGGGCGGCGCGTTACGCCACCAAATATGGTAATGAGCAAAGAGGGCGGCGGGTCACTCGACCAAATGTGGTAATGAACAACATGGGCGGCACGTCACACAACCAAATATGGTAATGAACAAAGTGGGCCGCGCTGCACGCGACCAAATATGGTAATGAGCAAAGTGCACGGCGCGTCACACCATGAAATATTGTAATAAGCATAATAGGCGGAGCATCACACAACCAAATACAGAAATGAACAAAGTGGGCGGCCCGTCACGGGACCAAATATGGTAATGAACAACATGGGCGGCGAGTCACGCGACCAAATATTGTAATTAGGAAAGTAGGCGGAGCGTCACACGACCAAAATTGGTAATGAACAGAGAGGACGGTGCCTCACGTGACCAAATATGGTAATGAACACGCGACCAAATATGGTAATGAGCTCAGTGGGCGGCGCGTCACGCGACCAAATACTGTAATGACCAAAGTGGGCGGTGCGTAACATTACCAAATACGGTAATGAACAAAGTTGCCGGCACGTCATTTGACTAAATATGGTAATGAGCAAAGTGGGCGGCAAAGTGGGCGGCAAAGTGGGCGGCAAAGTGGGCGGCAAAGTGGGCGGCAAAGTGGGCGGCACGTCACGCGACCAAATATGGTAATGAGCAAATTGGGCGGCGTGTTACACGACTAAATATGGTAATGAACAAAGTGGGCGGCACGTCACACGACCAAATATGGTAATGAGCAAAGTGGGCGGCAAAGTGGGGTGCAAAGTGAGTGGCAAAGTGGGCGGCGCGTCACGCGACCAAAGATGGTAATGAGCAAAGTGGGCAGCGATTTACATGATCAAATATGGTAAAGACAAAGTGGCCGTCAAAGTGGGCGTCAAAGTGGGCCGCTATGTGGGCGGCTATGTGGCCGGAGCATCACGCGACCAAATATGGTAATGAGCGTAATAACCTGGGCGTCACGCGACCAAATATGGTATTCAGCAAAGTGGGGGCCACATCACGTGACCAAATACGTTGATAAGCAAAATGGGCGTCCCGTCACGCCTCCAGATATGGTTATAAACAAAGTGAGCGGCGTGTTACACGTCCAATTATGGTAATGCGCAAAGTGAGTGCCGCATCACGTGACCAAATATGGTAATAAACAAAGTGGGTGTCGCCTCACGCAACGAGATATGGTTATGAGCAAAGTGAGCGGCGGGTTGAACAACCAAATATGGTAATGAACAACATGGGTGGCCCGTCACGTGACCAAATATGGTAATGAACAACGTGGGCGGCGCGTCACGTGACCAAATATGGTAATGCGCAAAGGGGGCGGAGAGTCACACGACCAAATATAGTAATGAACAAAGTGGGCGGCAACGTGGGCGGCAAAGTGGGCGGCAAAGTTGGCGGCGCAGTACGCGACCAAAGATTGTAATGAGCAAAGTGGGCGGCGCGTTACACGACCAAATATGGTAATGAACAAACTGGGCATCAAAGTGGGCGGCCAGGTGGCCGGCGCAATATTGTATTGAGCAAAGTGGGCGCCACATGATGTGTCCAAATACGGTAATAAGCAAAATGGGCGTCGCGTCACGCCACCAGATATGGTTATAAGCAAAGTGAGTGGCGCGTTACACGACCAAATATGGTATTGAGCAAAATGGGGGCCCCATGATGTGACCAAATACGGTAAAAAGCAAAATGGGTGTCGCGTCACGCCACCAGATATGGTTATAAGCAAAGTGAGCGGCGCGTTACGGTACGTACAGACCAAACGCGACTTCCGCGAGCGACACGACTCATTTGCATATAAAGTCAATGGGGTTGAGCGACTGACGGCGACCAGCGGCGACCAACATGGCAGCGACACGACTGGGGTGTGCAACGCTACAAGATTTGAGCTACATACGGCGACTCCGGCTACTCAAGACGACACAACTGGGGTACAGCGACAGTCGCAGAAGTTCACCACCTGCGGAGCGTTGACCAATCAGAGACCAGATCCGCGAGTGACGTGTCCCGGCGGAGGAGAAGCAAATCGCTGCTGTTGTTTACAAGCAGACTTTCCGCCGTCCTGGGAGTGGCTCAAATCGTGCATTTTTTAATTTCCACCGGAACATAAATAGGAAGAATCTTGTCCGGAGGGAAAGTTCGCCACAACGGTGGCGTTCCTGGTGAGTTGAGACCTTTATTTACGTACGTTTACTAAAGTTATGTTCGCCTAAACGCAATGTCCACCGGGTTTACGAGGCGAATGCACCGCTGCGACGGTAGAAACTACGTATGTATGGTGACGGGATAAATTAGTACTGTTTCTGATTTAATTAAATTCAGATGAGACGTCCTGATGGGTCTGTTTATATGAGGGGAGGACGGTGACCGAGGAGCGGAGTGGTCAGCGGCATCTACTGTAGTGCCGTGAAGTGACCATTCTTCACCGTCCTCTCTCTTCTGGAGCCCTTCATCTCCAAGAGAGACCTCAGCCAACATGAGTGGAGAGGCAGCAGCAGCTGCAGCAGCAAGGTAGCAGGTAGGTTTGCACGTTCATTTAGTGGGGACATTCTGAATACTAGATTAATATATAAATATAAAAATGTATGTAGCTTTCTGTATTGCTTTTTTCTGTATAGCTTGTACAATAATGTAATCACACTATGCTGTGATTAAGGAGAGGAGGAGGATGGATCCACTCATGTTGTTGGTCATGATGATGATGAGGAGGATGGACCTTCCTCCTGCCTCACCTGGTGCTGCTGCGTCTCCTCCACCTGCCACTGGCCCCTCCTCATCCACTGCTGCTCCTGATGTATGTAGAAATAGTATTGTCTAGTATTGTTCTATTTTTTTAATTAAATGTTATTGTTCTACATCATTCAAGCACTGTCATAGTGACATGACTTGCTTTTGGTTAACTATTGCTGTCCTATACAGATTTTATTTATTCGTACTCATCACTATGGCATGTAATTGAACTCAACTTTCATTATGTGCAGGACACCGATGGAAGAGACCAACAGAGGAAGGGGTCCCCCGATGCTGAAGCTGAGCTCAAACATCTACTAATGTACTCCCTCCACACACCCAGCTCAGAAGAAGGGACAGTTTTCAAGGTCCTCGTTCCTTCCAGGTTCCACATAAATTTAAAATGTACATCATTTGGACCCTTCATTTATTTTCTTTGTAGCCACAGTTTCATTAAAGAACCGGATGCCACCCCACTTCCTCCGCCTCTCTTGATCCTCGTCCCTCTGAGGAAGATCCTTCAAAACACACCTACGTAGTTCACTTCAAGTTTGACTGTGATTCTGTGTGTATTGAATGAGTATAAATGAATTAGTTACTTTATTTTTGCAAATAAAGTGTTTGACAATGAACATTTCTTTTTGTGAAAAATGGATTCACAGAAAAAAATTAAATCAAAAGCACTTTGCAAAATGTCAACAAATTGAGTTGAACACAGCTTTGTTTTATTGCAGACATTAAATATATATGCAAGAACCTATGCTTTGTTAAAATAGGTGGCTGACTCTTGAATGAGCAATTGTGTTGCACTGATAACTGTTTTTTTTCCAAAAAGGAGAAGCCTCATCTTCAACAAAAACATATGTGGTCGGTGCCGTGGTCCTCTGGTCAGCTCCTGGAAGTGGACCGTCACACCAACACAGAAGCAGTTGGTGATGAGTCTCCTGTTACAGAAGATCTGCAAAATATAAACCATACATGGATATGTAAACATATATATGTTGGTGATAATTTAACAAAGTATATATCAACCATACAACAGTGCATCTAGGATAAATTGTTTCATCACAATGCATTTAACTGTTGCATTCATTGATTACCACAAAGTGGCGCTCACTGAAAAGACTTTAGTGTACAAATTATTGACGATGACAGATTATATATCTCCGAAAATTACTTCAAGCATACAGCAGATACGACCGCGGACTTCATGAACTAATGACAGTTCAAAAAGACTTGGACAAAAGTCGCCGTACATAACTACACATCGAGTTGCTTACCGAGGACAGACGTTCGCCAGAGGACAGACCGCGGTACTTGGTGTCCTGTATTCGGCCACTGATCCGGACCAACAGGTCGTCCAACTTGCGGCGGTTCCGCCTGAAGTACCGCACGAAGCGGCCGTATCCCGGTGACGCTGCTGGAGCAGGAAGTTAATTTCACCAGTGTGAGCGGCTCTGACGAATGCTACGAAACGAGAGATGTCTCTTTTTCCATGTTTTCAATTAATAAGTAGCGATAGTTTGAGCACCGGCTCCGTCATCTTCAATCCACCGTTCACAACAACTTGAGACCACGCCCCCCGGCGACTGACCTACTTTCGGCGACTAATGACGACCTGAGCAAGCTACCTGCTGCTGACGACTGGCGCTACAGCGACAGAAATGTCGCGTTCGGTGTGTACGTACCTTTACACGACCAAATATGGTAATGCGCAAACTGAGGGCTGCATCACGTGACCAAATATGGTAATGAACAAAGTGGGAGGTACGTCACGCGACCAAATATGGTAATGAGCAAAGTGGGCTGCAAAGTGGGCGGCGCGTCACGTGACCTAAGATTGTAATGAGCAAAGTGTGCGGCGCGTTAGACAACCAAATATGGCAATGCGCGAAGTGAGGGCCGCATCACCTGACCAAATATGGTTATAAGCAAAGTGTGCGTCGCCTCAGGCGACCAGATAGATTATGAACAAATTGAGCGGCGCGTTGAACGACCAAATATGGTAACGCGCAAAGTGGGCTGCAATGTGGGCAGCGTGTCACGCCACCAAATATGGTAATGAACATAGTGGGCGGCGCGTCACGCGACCGAATATGGTAATGAACAACGTGGGTGGCACGTCACGTGACCAAATATGGTAATGAACAACGTGGGCGGCCTGTCACGTGACCAAATGTGGTAATACACAAAGGGGGCGGAGCGTCACCCGACCAAATATGGTAATGAGCAAAATTCGCGGCAAAGTGGGGGCCGCGTCACTCGACCAAATATTGTAATGAGCAAAGTGGGCGGAACGTCACACAACCAAATACGGTAATGAACAACGTGGGCGGCGCGTCACGCGACCAAATATGGTAATGAACAACGGGGGCGGCGCGTCACACAACCAAATATGGTAATGAACAAAGTGGGCGGCGCGTCACGCGACCAAACATGGTAATGAGCGAAATGGCCCACGCGTCACGCCACCAGATATGCTATTGGGCAGAGTGGTGGCCACATCACGTGACCAAATACAGTATTAAGCAAAATGGGCGTTGCGTCACGCAACCAGATATGGTTATACGCAAAGTGAGCGGCGCGTTACACAACCAAATATGTTAATAAACAAAGTGGGCGGCCCGTCACGCAACCAAATATGTTAATGAGCAAAGCGTGCGGTGCGTCACGCGACCAAATACGGTAATGAGCAAAGTGGGCGGCGCGTCACACAACCAAGTATGATATTGAACAAAGTGGGCGGTGCGTCACGCGACCAAACATGGTATTGAGCACAGTGGGGGCCACATCACGTGACCAAATACCATATTAAGCAAAATGGGCGTCGCGTCACGCAACCAGATTTGGTTATAAGCAAAGTGAGCGGCGCGTTACATGACCAAATATGTTATTAAGCAAAGTGGGTGGCGCGTCACACGACCAAATATGTTAATGAGTAAAGTGGGCGGCGCGTCACGCGACCAAATACAGTAATGAGCAAAGTGGGCGGAGCGTCACACAACCAAATATGGCAATGAACAAAGTGGCCGGCGTGTCACGTGACCAAATATGGTAATGCACAAAGCGAGGGCCGCATCACGTGATCAAATATAGTAATTAGCAAAGTGGGTGTCACGTCACGCAACCAGATATGGTTATGAGCAAAGTGGGCGGCACGTCACGCAACCAAATATGGACATGAGTAAAGTGGGCCGCAACGTGGGCGCCGTATCACATTACCAAATATGGTAATGACCAAAGTGGCCGGCAAAGTGGGGGCCACATCACGTGACCAAATATGGTAAAAAACAAAGTGGGCGTCGTGTCACGCGACCAGATGCTGTTATAAGAAAAGTGAGCGGCGTGTTACACGACCAAATACGGTAATGCGCAAAGTGGGGGCCGCATCACGTGATCAAATATGGTAATGCGCAAAGTGGGCGGCAATGTGGGCGACCAAACATGGTAATGAACAAATTGGCCGGCGTGTCACGCGACCAAATATGGAAATGAGCCAAGTGGGTAGCAAAGTGGGCGGTGCGTCACGGGACCAAATATGCTTATGAGCAAAGTGGGCGGCGCCTTACACGACCAAATATGGTAATGAGCAAAGTGGGCTGCAAAGTGGGCGGCCCGTTACGGAACCAAATATGATATTGAGCAAAAATGGCGGGGTGTCACGCAACCAAATATGGTATTGAGCAAAGTGGGGGCCATATCACGTGAACAAATACGGTAATAAGCAAAGTGGGCGTTGCGTCACGCAACCAGATATGGTTATAAGCAAAGTGAGCGGCGCGTTACACAACCAAATATGTTAATAAACAAAGTGGGCGGCGCGTCACGCGACCAAATATTTTAACAAGCAAAGTGGGCGTCGCTTGACGCAACCAGATATGGTTATGAGCAAAGTGGGCGTCAAAGTGGGCGGCAAAGTGGGCGGCGCGTCACGCGACCAAATATGGTGCTGAGCAAAGATGGCGGTGCGTTGCACGACCTATTATGGTAATGAACTAAGTGGGCGGCGTGTAACACGCGACCAAATATGGTATTGAGCAAAGTTGGTTGCCAAGTAGGCGTCAAAGTGGACGTAGCATCACATGACAACTATGGTAATGAGCAAAGTGGGCTGGCACATCACGTGACCTAATATGGTAATGATGCAATTCTCACTACAAACACCACACCTTGCTGACTTTTGCAGAACCCATTGAATAATTTGGAGAAGCAAGACGAAGCACTTATGATATGTTTTTTGAATGGTAATCCTGTTCATGAATGTGCCTTGATGTTTTGTAAAACATTTAAATGCACACTTTTTGCTCTTTCAGAATACAGTCAGATGGTTGGACAAGGTGGTTATCAGCCAATCAAACAGTCAATACCAAGAGTCCAAGGGTCCAGTTTTGTCATTACTTCATGTGGGTATTTAATGCAAATATACACCTTCACTGTTGATGTATTTAGTCGATTTTAACATATTGCAGTTGGGAAAGCAACAATGCGTAACATTTAGACATAAATACATTATTTTCATGTTTTCTGAGAAGACAGGTTTCAGTATGAACGGTCACAAATCCCCGAGTCAGACTCTCCAGCTCTCTTTTAAGCAATCCCTACGTCTGTGCAAATTATCTGGGCGAGCCCCCCAGAGGCGTATTCTGAGAGTGGTGTCACTGCCCCAACTCCAACCTGACCGCTACACTTTAAGGCAGAAGGGTAGAGCGACCTCGGAAGCGAACTGGCTTCGTAATTGTCAACGTTGTCATTCACTGTCTGCTAGTCAGAATATTGCAGACGGCAAATACACTCTGATCAAGTGCCTTCTCCTCAGAATAATAGGTATGTATGTATGCTCCTTATTGAAACACGCTGAGTCATGATGTAATATAGCTAGACAGGAAAAAAGCTTGGTTCTTATTCATTGTCCGGTTCTTGTTCCCCTGTGCTCTCTTTTATCTTTCCCGACAAATTCACAGAGAAAAACGAGCGAACACTCATAATATAGAAATGCATTTTATTGGTTTAAATTAGTCCGAATCAGTTTAGTGAATGTGCCACATTTTCGTGGAAATAAATGAAACTTATTCGCCGTGCATTCATGCGCGTGCACGAACGTACGGTCAACTAATTTTTCAACAGGCATTGTCATCGGCTACTATGCTACTGCGTGATGCTTCAAGGACCCCAGGGACAGACAGACTGTCACTGCCTGATGCGGTCAGCCGGAAATTCTGGGACTGGAACCGGAAATTGCGCATGTTTTACCAACTGACGTTTACTGGTAAGCGCATCCATCCATGGTTATATCACGTACAGGTGATGAAAGTTTATTTTTTAACTACTTAAAATTTTTACTTCTACAGTCTAGATTAAGGGTTATGGTTAGGTTTAGGTCTGTGCAGTCCGACGCCCTCAAAGAGAACCAGAGGGGACATTTTGCATTCGCTTTTGTAGCGAACAGATCTGCAACCAGTAATCCGAACCGGCTCCAAACAGATGTTATAATTCGAGGCGACAGCTCCCACTCCTCCATCAGGGCACCCCCTCGGGACATACTGTCTGCTCCCACATTGAGCAACACCGGGACGTGACGTGCATCAGTGACAGCAGATGACTGTCCGTCCATACTAAGATGGATGCTGCCACCTTGTGGAGAGCGGGTGACTTGACACCCCCTTGTCTGTTCAGGTACGCTACAGCAGTCGAGTTGTCCGACCTGATCATGACATGGTGCCTTTCCACGCGAGGAGCAAAGTGGCAAAGAACTGGGTCCACCGCCATCAACTCTAAAACATTTATGTGGCGGACCTGACCAGACTCCGCCCACGCTGTCTCCGTCCAGCGCCCTGCCCCAGCCCGACAGGGACGCGTCTGTGAACATGTGAAGATATCGTGGGACACAACCGATCGGCATGCCCCTTATCAGACGTGCTCGAGAGTCCCAGAACATCAGATCCCGACGTGCCTGTCCGGACGGCACCAGACGGCGATTCTTGTCCTTCACTGGGTCCAGCTTCAAGCAGCTGAACTGGGTGCGCTGCAGACATGAGCCGCGACATGACATTGCAGGCTCTCACACGGGGGTTGTCTCTGGCTGTCGCTATTTGATCGAGCCACCTCATCATCAAAAAACCCATCTCCATGTCTTCCTGATCCACTCTCGACACAACCCCTTTTTTTTTAAAATAAAGACGAGACTTCCTGGTCGAGACATTCTCTCTCCTGCACTGAAGAAGTCTTTCGTCTCCTCCCTCCGTGGAGCACCGCTGCTAGAAGGGCCTGGTCTCGGCTAGCTCACCTCCTGTTCGTGGGTCCGTGATGGTTCCCGCCTCCGGTCCTCACTTCTCTCCTCCTGGCATGGACCCCTTCGGTCCTCACTGCAATCGGACTGGGGACTAGGCCGCTTGCACGGAGGAGGCGCCTGCCTCTTCTCCGTGCCCACTTTCAGCATGCCGGAAAGCGGGGCCGCCGTCTTCCGTGAGCTCTCCAGCTTCTCCAAATGTTCGGTGATCCCCTCACCTTGTAGGAAGGCCGCCATCGTTACCTGGGCCTCCTGTAGCTCCTCCCTAGTCAGGTCCTCTTTGCTATACAGCATCCTGTCCATCGAGCAGGCCAAGAGCGACATGTTGACGGCCATGCCGTGAAAACCCTCTATACTACTATTTCATCAAGACCCACGAAAGAGTCTGGGTCGAAACGGAAAAATCTAAGCATCATATACATTAACCGATCAGGTAACACGAAGGCAAAGAATATAGCGTGACGTCAAAACATAACAAAAGCTTTTCATTATTTTTAAATCTTGCAATGTTCTGTGGAATAACAGGCAACATGTGCAAACGTCATAATACTATTTCAATGACACCCACAAAAGAATTTGGGCCAAAACAAAACAAAGAAAAAAAAATAGAAACAAGTGTCATATACATAAACTGAGTGGGTAGTATGACAATAAAGAATAAATTGTCCGTAGAAATGCGAGCAACAGACACTTTTATTATTATAAAATTAGCAATTTACATAAGAATTGCAGGCGAGATGAGCAAACGTCACAATACAAGTAGTTCATCGAGACCCACACTAAAAAATAAAATGAAAAATAGAACGGATGTTCACCATATTTTGGGTTCAGACAGGGGAGAAACCTGAAAGCTATTGAGAAGTAAAATGTACCAAGGTGACGTTTTTTGAGACATTTCTGTCAAATGGATTGACAAACGTCATCGCACGTTTTTCAGTGAGACTGGGTTGTCAGAGACGTGAACTTCCCAACCCGGCCCTTTGAGGAACAGTTTGCCCACCACAGGGTTAATGCCTTTGGTTCAAGAACAACGATCAGTTTGGGGTGTGATTTGAAACTTTGAGTTATCACAGTTCATCTCAACAATGCTCACTACTACCTGTCATGTTCCGTTCATCAGTGCGTTCATTAAAAAATGCTTGAACTGTTGGCACTCGGTGGTTCGGTGTCTTTCATGCCATCATGTGAAAAAAATGCTTGTCATGTATCTGTAGTGTGGTGGTTATCACATCTGCCCAATGTGTGGAAGGTCCTCTGCTTGAAACAGAGCAGAAACCACTTTGGCTTCTTACAGAGAGGAACCCTGACAACTTGCCTGTGATTTCCACCGTATTATCCACCCCTCTGGAACTCGGATTGCAACCTCTGATAAAAAGTGCTGAACAAACGCAAAAGTCTCACAAACCCTTGATGACAATGTCTTGAGTTGACGTGTGGTTGAAAACCAACTCTCAGTTTTGTGCTCTGAGTCAAACCAGTTTTTAATTGAGTTATGGTGGTCCTACACTCTCTGCAACAGCAGAAGTGAAGTTCTGCCAAGGCTTCATGAAATACTGCCATTATTTTCACAGCTCAGTAGGTGGCGCTCTAAAAATTGACATGAGGCTTCACTGACATGTTTGTTCAAATCAGAAGAAGTGTGCCATCTGAAAATTAAGGCTGGTATGTTGAGCTGGCTCTCTTCTTTGAGATGATATTTCCAGTTGCTGAGAAGAGGCGTTCATTTGCCTTCCACCAAGAAAGGAGACTCTCAGTCTTCAGAAGAGGCTGCCCTACAAAGTATATCGGCACCTGTAACGGTATAACAAATGAAAACAAATATTTTGACAACATTGGGATAACAAATGTTGTTAAAAAATGCACTTCTTCATATAAATACAACTTCCCTCATTTGTCATTGCCTGATTTTGAGCATCCAGTGAGTGATAGAGTGAATAATGGCAGACATGAGATACAGTACGACTGTGCTTTCCTGTTGTCCATATATATATATGTGAAAGGATATAACTTAATGGCAACAAGGCACGGCTTCACATTGTGCTTAACCGGTGTAGAGTTGGCGTTAGGGTTAGCCTAACCTAACCCTCATCACTAGCAAGGCGTGTTAAGGCAAGAACGCGAAGCAAACTGGTAAACTGATTGTTGTGACATGAATAAAAACACTGGCATCACGCAAGCCTGCAATCTACATATACCCATCCCGCCTTTTCAAAAAAAAAAAAGTGTGTCTATTTGTGCAGTTATGGTAGCGACACCGAAAGCTCCAGTGAAGTGTTGAATGTGTCGATATGTTTGTTGTGTTTTACTGAGATGACTGAAAACAATGTGGTGTGTTCTGAAATAAATTGACTTTATGTATTGTAAGAATATGGCTTCTACGTCTTTTACAAATAAATACACACATTGTCACATAACATGCATATTTAAAAAAAAAATATTAAAAATACCACAAGGGGTTAGTGGAATCTTTCATTGGATTCACATTCAGGATACCTGGCTACCATACATGTGTTTTTATTTTATTTATTTTTTTTTTTTTTATAGAATTCTGTAAGTAAAGGGGTGGGATTCGGTTAAAAAAAAATTGAGTTAATGACAGAATTTGTGATGAATTAATCTCAATTAATCATTGTTTAATGGTATAAGAATATTTGCCACATGAAGCCACATTTTTCAATTTGGATGAATTTGGTATATTACTGAAACGAATGATCGAGCCATACATACATTTAATCAACAAAATATTGTTTATTTTCAGTTTGACAATAGCACAATAAATCATAATGGTGTCTATTTTCAAGTTTTTATATCACCTTTTTGAAACAAAACCTCTTTTAACGTCTTGAAAATATTTGTAGTGTAGTAGTGGAAACCCTTGCCATTGTGTAGTGAAAAACCTCCCTGAACAAAAGCAAACAGGTGTTTTTGTTTGCTTTTGTTCAGGGATTCCTCCATGTTTGTTGTTGTTATCATCCTAGCTGCCACGTGTCTTGTGCGTCAATGTGATCAATGGACCAGGAACTCCTGCACTTACAAAGGTTCCCTGTTGTCTGGAGAGCAAACTGTTAAATTACAAAAAAAAAAAAAAAAAATTAAAGTTTTAATTAATTGTAATGATGTTGTAATTAATTAATCGTAATTGATTGGTCAAAGTCCCACCATATATATATATATATATATATATATATATATATATATATATATATATATATATATATATATATATATATATATATGTATTGTCTTCGCCATAAAGGAGCCTGAATGTCTAGCCTTAATGGTAAAAGTATTTCAAGATTTGTTTATTATCTAGATTTTATGTTTATGTAGATGTATGTTTCCCCAAATTCATATGGCATTGATGGAAATTAAATTATTCATTATTCTATTTATAGGGTAATGACATGGACCCTCTGACCACATCATCAGATCCCAGTGATAAAGAACCACATTTCATATGTCAAATGCCACGTCTGCCCCGCTTTTTTGTTGTTGTTTGTTTGTCGACAAAAAGGAATGGCTTGACTTAAGGAAAACTCAAAAAGGACGAGACTTTACTGGGCTGCAATGGACTGATGTCGTTTCGAAAGGAATTATAACAGTCCATCCACATTGCAGCTTTACATTTAAACAGCACTCATCGAAAACATTACATTCCCCTAAAACCAGTTAACTTTTTAAATGCTCTGGTTATTGCCGATTTGAGGATTGCCCTGTCACCTTCACCATCGACATAAAAGATGAGCACACCCTGAAAGCTGATGCGGTGAGGTGTGCCATATTTCCTGCAGGCATTCCAAACAGTTTTCCTAAAGGTACGTACACACCGAACGCGACTTTTCAGTCGCTGTAGCGCCAGTCAGCAGCAGCAGGTAGATTGCTCCTGTCGTCATTAGTCGCCACCTGTCCGGATCGGATATATATATATATATATATATATATATATATATATATATATATATATATATATATATATATATATATATATATATATATATATATATATATGAACGTGGTTACAGTAGCAATGACTGTATACATGACGTCATTTGGAAGATACACAGACTGTAAACCTCTATAATATATTCTGACAAGTGGATGTTTAAAATAAAAACTTTTTGATTATTGTCAGTGGGCGCCACTCAGTGGCGAAAACTTAATTCAACAGTTATAAAGTCAATATGTTTTGTGTGAAGGTACTGTTTTAAGATTAATATTTATTTTCTGTTCTCATGCTTACATATTCATGTAGATGAATATATAAACAGTATTTGTGTTTATGTATTCACAAGTATTTATTCAATTTTGCAGGTATCTTGCAACTGGAGATTCCTTCAGGACCATCGCCAACAGCTTCCGTGTTGGTGTGTCAACTGTCCAAGGAATTGTCCCAGAAGTTGCAGCTGCCATTTGGGATTGCCTTGTGGGGGAGTTCATGGCTGTGCCCTCCACAGCCAAGTGGCAGTCCATTGCTCAACAATTTGAAGAGCGATGGAACTTTCCGCTTTGCTGTGGGGCCCTGGATGGGAAACACATCATTATGAAATCCCCACCAAACTCAGGGTCTCTTTTTTACAACTACAAGGGAACTTTTTCTCTAGTTCTCCTTGCAGTTGTAGACTCCAAATACTGCTTCAGAGTGATTGATGTTGGTGGGTACAGGAGAAGTAGCAATGGTGGGATCCTGGCAAATTCAGCCTTTGGTCAGGCTCTAAGATCCGGTTCTCTCTCCCTGCCTGCTGACCGTCCACTTCCCGGAGATGGCCACAGAGGACCGCAGCCATATGTGTTTGTGGCAGATGAGGCTTTTCCCCTGCGGAAGAACCTCATGAGACCATTCCCTGGGCGCACCCTCCCTCCTGAGCGACGTGTGTACAACTACCGTCTGGCCAGGGCCCGGCTGGGTGTTGAGAATGCTTTTGGCATTCTATCATCACAGTGGAGGTTGTTTAGGCGCGTCATTGATGTCCATCCTGATGTTATGAAGAAGTGCGTGAAGGCTACGTGTGTTCTTCACAATTACCTACGGATGTCAACAGGGGATGCATCAGCAAGACAGAGCGTGCCATTTCATGCAGGCGAGTCACTTCCAGGTCTGGGTCGTGTTGCAGCGAACAACCAGAGCAGGGAAGCTCTCCGGGTGAGGGAAACCTTTGTGCAGTACTTCTCTGCAGAGGGGACAGTTCCATGGCAGCCAACCACCTAGAGCACATTCAGTGCACCACAACGGCTCTTTTAAGAGCCACACACCTATTTCAAAAGAGCATAAGTTCTTTGCATATTATTTATCATGTCTGCAATAAAATAAAACTGTGTCCATTTTGTTTAACTTGAATTGTTGAGTTTTGCACTGTGTTTTTCAGTTTCTGAACTTGAAACTAAGCATTTCTACAAAAAGACCAAGGTTCCCATTCAAAACATTTATTAACAAAAAGACACATTCCTGTACATACACAACTCATATAGACTCTTTATGAAAGGAGCTTGCTTGGAGGAACGAAGGACTTGAGAGAGAAGAGGAAGGACAGGGAGCCTGGTTCCTATGATCCAGAAATTGGAAATCAAAAATACATAAATAAATAAAAGAAATTAAACAAGAACATAATTGAATAACCTAATTAGCTTCCCTAGTGCGTTCATAAACTAAATTGTGGATGTCCAAAAGTAAAGCCCCTTTTTTTCTAACGACAATCTCTGGATCATAGGAACCAGGCTCAGCAAAAATGACTCCTCTGCTGAGGGAGGTGGAGCAGGGAGTTTGGACAGAGAAGCGAGGAGAACCCGTCGCAACTCTCTGTCCTCTTCTTCCACGGATGAGGTGGACGACCTCTTCCTTTTTTGTTCTGTAAATAAGGAATATATTGATTTCAATTATATAAGTCAATGATTACTAATAATAATCTGTATATCATAAATCACAGATAAATGACAAGTAAAATGATGTTGCTATGACAATTTATGTTATGGAGTTGAAACATTTTAATAATAGTACAATCACTTAATATTGAATGCATAAAAATTATTTTTATACATACTTGGGGGACCAGCAGAGGATGTGGATGGGTCAGCGGCAGGTGAAGGTGGAGGAGCTGACGCAGCAGCAGCAGCAGCAGCAGCAGATGAGGAAGCAGGAGGTTCCACCTCTGTACCTTCATCAAAGGTTTCTTCAAATTCCTCCTCTTCCTCATCAACATGATGGCATGTTTCTGTAAAATGAGAACATAGTGTGATTATATTTCCTATTCAGAAAGCTCATTACACTTTAAAATAGCGAGTATTTACATTTTCAACAACAACTATTACCTGCTGCTGCTGCAGTCATGTTCCCCGACGTCTCCCTCGGGGTGATGAAGGGGTCCAGGAAGGAGAGGACGGCGAACCTCCTCCACTTTCCCTGGCTAGATGCCGCTGACCCACTCTTTTTCTCCATGGCCTTCCTCTTCTCTCTCATGTACATATCCCTGAGTCCCTTCTATTTTTTTGGCAGATTTCCACTGAAGGAAAAGTAAATATTTATGTTTAATATCCCGACGATACAGCCACTATAGCGCGTGCGCTACGTATATTAAGCAAAATGATGAATGTCACAACTCACCGGGGACGTCAATGGTTTTGCTGACTTCCCTCCAGGCAAGTTCCTTTCTGTTTCTATCCCGGTAAAATGGGCATTGCGGGTCGTAAATGACCGGGCATGCAACCACCGCAGAAATCAGCGTGTCCTCCATTTTTTCCCTTTTCTTTTCCAATTTCCCCCTCATGCGTTACGTCACTCGCGGATCTGGTCTCTGATTGGTCAACGCTCCGCAGGTGGTGAACTTCTGCGGCTGTCGCTGTACCCCAGTTTTGTCGTCTTGAGTAGCCGGAGTCGCCGTATGTAGCTCAAATCTTGTAGCGTTGCACACCCCAGTCGTGTCGCTGCCATGTTGGTCGCCGCTGGTCGCCGTCAGTCGCCCAACCCTATTGACTTTCTATGCAAATCAGTCGTGTCGCTCGTGGAAGTCGCGTTTGGTCTGTACGTACCATAAGGCTGTATGTAACTCAAGCAGTGAGGAGGCCTGTCATGTTCATTTGTGATGGCTCTCTTGTTTCACTGTATTCCATCTCATTCATCTCCTGTGGGACTGCATTACAAGAACTTTTACAAAAGTACTTTGAAGTGGACGCTAGCCAATTCCAAAGTGAAAACTCACTAGAATAATAGTCAAGAGCATCCTTTCACTAACCCCTTGTGGTATTTTATATATATATATATATATATATATAAATAAAAAAAATGTATAAAATATATATATATATATATATATATATATATATATATATATATATATATATATATATATATATATATATATATATATATATATATATATATATATATATATAATCATTTCCAAGCCTTGTCTCCTTCCATTCTAATTCAAATTAATTTCAAGGTATAATTTAATTGAGAAAATTTAAAAACATTGGAAAAATGATGTCATTGTATACAGTAGTTCACCAAATCAGTGTCAATTCAGTCTGTCAGGTAGGTGGCTGCAGGGATTTTTTTATGTCCAGCAGGTGTCAGCATTCAGTGACACAGTATCAACACAGTGTGTCATTGTGTCGAAACGCTTTATGATGCCTCATTCACCCATCACTACACCTTGTGTGTTTGTTCGCTGGTGAGTGTACCTAAAACTCTGTGCTCAGAGTAAAGTTACATTTCGGTTATAGCTGTACAATTAGTCATTTGTGATTTACTAAACGTATTTAGAGTGAGCTAAAGTTAGCTGTGGCCTGCAGCACCTGCATCGCGTACCTCAGCTCCATGTGCGCCCACCCAATGTATTATCACATTCGCCCCACTTCTTTGAAAAAGAAAAAAAAAATCTGTGGTTTCCATCACAAAATGAAAAAATACTTTGAGGGAGAGGTGAACTGCACTCAACCCAAGCTCAGGCATTTCAATGACTCATCACAAATTGTTGTTAGATCTGCCATTAATGACAAACGTGTCCATTTTTTTTCAGCATGCATTTACCTTTCCCCGTTTTATTTTCCTGTTACATTTGATGGATTATTTATTTCAGGATCAGGATTTGCTATATTGTCATTGTTGAGATCTCAGAGATAGTCAGTCTATAAGCCCTACCCAACTTCAAGTTCAGTTCTATTACAAAGTCACCACTTAGTGACCTGAAGGTGCAAAGGCAGTGAGAGTGTCACGGCTCAGACAATGTGGAGAAGCCAAGCGCAGGAAGTATAGAAAGTCTGATACCAATATGCCCACAAAGAGTCCAAGACAAGAGCCAACACAAATGGGGCATGGCCCGAGTCCAAACAAATAACTAAGAGGAACTCCAACAGAGCAAGCTCAACTGAAATCCAGGGAGCATCAAAAGAGTCCAGAAAGACACTGACAACAGGTCGGGCACGAGTGACAAGGAACTAAGAAACAAGAAAACATCAAATAGAATAAACTTACAAAAATTCTCAGGCACAAAGGCAAAAAAAGGGCAATCCAGGAAGAAAAAAAATATGTGGAAGTAAAAGGCCAAAATATTCAGAACAGGAGTCCAAAAGCAAACCACGGTGTAGAAACATTCACGATGTGGAGCTGCATCAACCTCCAGCTTCTCCTTAAGAGGTGGAGGTTCATCAGTGAGAAATTGATTGCAGCTGCTGATCGCGCCCGACACTGTCAAGAGAGTTAAAGACACACACACAGGAAGTAGCTGACAAAATAAAAGCATGGTGTGAGGGGCCATGACAGTGAGAGCAGCTGAATGAATGACAATATTGAAACTTTTGATAGTCATTTGACCTAATCTTTTATTCCCCATTCTGCCATAATTTTTGTCTTTGCCTGGGCTAAGTTCTCTGCAGTGTGGCTCTGTGGAAAATGTTCCACTCCCAGCAGGATGGTGTTGAGAGTGTCCTCCTCAGTAATAAAGTTACACGTCACACCAAGATAGGCCTCCATGTTCATAGAGGTCCACATGTCTGCAGTCAGACTGCAAGCTTTAGCTTTCTGGACCTCTTCTTTTGCCTTCTGCATTTCGGCATGGAATCTCTCCTCGACCATTGCCTTAAGAGCCTGGAAAATAAAATAAACAATAATGCCTCAGATTTATATAGCGCTTTTCATGACACTCAAAGCACCTCAGAGTTCATTCACATGAGGTGAGGGAGATTAGGTCTAACCCAATGACACTATGAAAGCAACTTGGTGGCAGCGGGATTTGAACCGCCAACCCTGCAGTCATTGGACAACCTGCTCAACCACCTGATCTACTGCTGCCCACTACTATGGCACCTGTCATTTACCATACAACAAACAGCATACATTATGGATATACAATACTCACCTGTCTAGTTGGAATAATAGGTAGGCTCGAGGAGATCCAGGAGGCTCCCAAATCCCTGATCTTCCACCAGTGTGAAAGACTGGGAATCCTTCACAACCATGTCAACCGAAGCCTGATCCACAGCATGTTTCCTGGTACCTACACAGACACATTACATTCGATCATGTTGTTATGTTTCGGCCACAGTGAGGGACATGGCATTTTAAATGATTGTGGGTTATTACTTGGCGCAGGTTGTGCACGTTCATTTTCATTCAAGGCTCGGTAGTGCCTCAACATGCATGTGGTGTTGTTTGTGTAACTCAGCTCCTTCAAGCACAGCAAGCACTTCACCTGAAACCAAAAGATTGTTTGAAGAAGGGGAAAGGAGCCCCAGGAATTAGATCGATGGCGCAATCATAATGGCGGCGAGGGGGAAGAGAGAGAGCTTGGTCCTTATTAAATACCTCCCCAAGATCGTGGTAGCAGGTAGGAACCTTTGAGAGATCCGGAGGTGAGGGTGGGGAGGAAGGGGTGGTCTGAAGAGAACCGGGAGCAGACCTAAGGCAATGAGCATGACAGTGGGTGCTCCAGCCAGCAATCTTGGACCGTGTCCAATCTATCTGTAGATTGTGTGTGGAGAGCAAGGGAAAACCGAGAACGAGTGCAGAAGAAGAAGCAGGGAGAACCAGAAACGAGATCACAACCAGAAACGAGATCACCTCAGAGTGGTTTCCAGACAGTGTGAGGTGACTTGTGGGAGCGGACTGCCGTCAATTGCCGAAAGAGAGCTAGGGGAGTCCAACCTGACAAGAGGAATGGATAATGAGTCAGCAAAAGAGGCGTCGATAAAGTTATCATCAGCCCTTGAATCTATGAACACCTCGACCGGAGAGTTCTTCTCTCCCTTGCGCAGGGAGGCAGAAAAAATTATTCTTCCCACTCTAACAGGTGTTTTACTGACCTTATTTTGGGAGACGAGTGGAAGACGGCAGCCTCTGGGACGGACCGGACAAACACGGATGATGTGACCCGGTTGACCACAATATAAACAAAGGCCCCGAGAGATCCGGAGTTGGCGTTCTTCCAGTGTCAGTCTCATTCTCCCCACCTGCATGGGCTCAGAGTCTTCAAGTGAGGAGGTGACTTCGGGCTGAGGGTTAGTTGCAGGTGGAGAAAACGGAACCGGCAACACCATGTGGTGAGTGGGACGTTTCTCTCTGGAATGCTCTCTGATCCTGTTATTGTGGTCCGGCCAGCGGGGTATACACTTCTCAGGGCGTCGAGTTGGGAGCGGAAGAAACCACAGAAGTAGCGGGATACAAGCTTTGTTTTATTCCACATCAGTGTAACATCATCTCTTCGCTTGACATCGCTCAGTATCAAATTGTTCATAGTACAGACACATTAAGTAGGGGCTGGATCAAGGGCGCTCCTTGGACCAGATACGTCGTCACAAACATGCATATTCACGTTTGGCCTTCTGTCTGAATCACAAGAGCTTCTGGCAGCTCCAGACAAAACATACATTCCTGTCTCCACCCCAAGGTAGCCATCTCTGGCGTATTTGGAATACAGAGTGGGTAGATATCTGTTAAACATTCCATTGGTACTGAGAAACAAGTTATCCTTGTAACTCTAATGACACAGGTCAAATTATTCCACAACATATCCCCCCTTTGTGGGTCTCAGACCCACACACCGAATTTAGCAAGCTATCCCATTTTATTTTACTGAAGGTTATTTAGTACTGTAACAGAGCAGTGACAATATACTGGATATAGGAATGTAGAAAATGTTAACTACATGATTTATATAGCTGAAGTTAGTTCAATAGGTTTACTGCTGTCTGGTTAAATAAAAAATCTCAACCGCGCGCATTGTTAGTACCCGTCGCAGGAAAATGTTAGTCAGTTCGCTTCCGGAAGCGTCAAAAGTTTTCCCGAATTGTACTCTTACTTGCTGACATGATGCATGCTGAACTAATTTGAACTTTCTTGAAATCATTTTGAATTTGTAAAACCCGAACACAAAATTAACCAAAAACAATGTGTGAACATAAACAATATGATGAATTAGAACACATGGTTATGCAATCATATTACAGGACAATGAAACATAATGAACTACCTAAATGGTATTTTCTTTTTTTCTGGAAGTCTATTTTCGCTTTTGTTGCTTCTTGTCATAGGTGAGACTTCCCCCTTTTTTTTTTTTTTTTTTTTTTTTTTTTTTAACAATAATCAAGTGATTATACCGGCAAAGAAACATAAGATCATGATTTAAACACATTTGTAATGTAATCATAACAACACCTCCTTCTTCAGTCGCGTCTGGAGTATGATGAGAGTCCTCCAATTAATCAGGTGATGGGTACAGATGTGGTCTCTCAGTCACCACGAGAGCCAGTTGTTCAGCAGGCATCATGTTCAGCATCTGTGCGTTCCAAAGTCCCGTCGTGACTGCTAACTGCTTCTCGATCATTCGCAGACACAGTTTCCTCATCATGGGTACGATGCAACATGCCAGAAGAAAAATGACAATTAGTATGAATGCAGCAGTAGTCCCCACTTCTGCAAAAAATGCTCCCCATTTTCCTAGATGTCCATCTAACCAATCCCAGGCCCAACTTTTAGCCCCTGCATGCTCTTTTATCTCATTTTTTAAATCTCTAAGTTTATCCATTGCAATGGCAAATGTTCCATCAGGCGCGGTGTTGTTAGGAATGTAAGTGCAACACTGATCTCCAAACATGTGACACACACCACCTTTTTCTGCTAGTAACCAATCTAACACCTGACGATTTTGTAACACCATTTTACCAGTTTCATGTAGTTGTTTTCCCAGTAGTTTAAGTATTTCATAAGTATGGTTTGTGTATCTCTGCGCATTATAGTAAATATAATTAATCCAATCCACATTCTTATTAATTTGTACCCAAGGGAGTATTGATTCTAATCCTGCTCTAGCTTCATCTACTGCTTTAAACTCCTGTGGAACACCTCGAGGTGAGTCTGCCCAATATATATAGATGTCTTTGTGAAGACTGATTCCTCTTTTTTGCCTGTCTAAGTTCAACTCACCTCTCATCCTTAACATTGAACTTACATCTCCATATATGAATGTTGTTGGCATCCTGAGTCGAACCAATGCACATAACCCCACCCAGTAGGATGGCAGCGCATTGAGTAAGATATTGTCTCCACACATCCAATAGCTATCAGCAATAGCAACGGTCTGCGCTTCATACAAATGAACCAGCGGAATGCTCATTGTTATGTTTTCACAGGTTTGACTTAATTCAATTGGATTTTCAAACCACACTGGTTTAGTGGGGAATTTAGGATTCATTCTTGCTTGCGGGAACCATGAAACTACCCATGTCACATTACAATTAACTGTTGTGTTGCCCACATGTCTTGCTAGAGGAAAATGTTGGTATCCTCCACTAGCAAAACATTCATATTCTGGAAGTTCATTTACCTTATAATCTACTGGCGGCTCCTTTTGAGTTGTTTGTATCTCAAAATCTTCACATCTTTCACGCACTATACTGTCCTGGTTGTCCAACATCTTACGCCCTTCTTTTGATCCATATAAAAATCTGCAGTTTAAACCACACATGGGAAGTTTGAGTAGTGAGTTGTCTTGTGTCATGATTGCAAAATTTCCCTGTTTGCATTGCTCCCTTTGAGTTCGAGCACATTCTTCTGCTGTGTACTTTTCAGGAATTACAGTAGGAAGTTCCATTGGTGTTGGTGTACAAATTAAACATTCAACCTGCGTCATTTCTTTAGCAGTATAACTAACCCATTTGTACCACTCATTTTTCTGGGCTAGATCCCATAGTCGATCTTCTGTGAGTCTAAAGCTTCTTTGCTGTGGTTTGAATTTCACTGTCTTGAGTTCCTCGTCCTCTGACATGTTGACCGAGTCCCACTCATCATATGAATCATAAAAATCAGGATCTTGCGCATCAGAACTGCGTGGTTTTATAACCTCAGGTATCTCTGTCAGTTCTCTCGGAAACCCCTCAAAAGGAGTTGTCAGGACTGTGTCCAATACCTTCCCATGTGGAAAATACATAACAAATTCAACTTCGTATATTTTCCCTGGCTTCAATCTATTTGCCCTAATCCCCAATGTCCATTTTGTGAGATTTTTTTCCAATGACAGATCACACTCTGGGTCACCCATTACCCGTTCCTTAGACCTTATTACTTCCCACCCACAGATCATATTTGAACTGCCAGATGCTGTTTTTTCAATGATGTTAATTCCTCTTCCAACCATCCCACCATACATAGATTGTTCTGGAATTTGGATCTTGACTTTTTGGGACAGAGTTAAACTAGTGGTTGCATTCAGGACGCAACGAGTGGTTGAGTCTGAGACCGGACATGTGGTTTTATTACAGATAGGACTAGTGGTGGTCAAAACTGGACGGTCATCTTCCTTTCCTTTTTTTGACTGTGGTGTGGTTCCAAGTTTGGCAAACAGTGTCTTACCTAGAGCTCCCTGACCTCTGAACTGGATCCCACTTTTACTCCGCCTGTCCTGCACCAATACGCTTAACGGTTTGTGTTTCTGGGCATGTTTCACACAACGGGTGATCGCATCGTACTTAGCTGAGTCGCTGTTCTGCTGGAGTTTTTTAGCTGGAACTTTGGGTGTCACGGTCTGGACTTTGGTCGGCTGCTCCGGTCTCGCGGTTCCCGTCCGTCGCTGCGCGAGCTCGTCTCCTGGTGACAACCAAACCAGACAACTTATTATCACAGCAAGCCTTGTCATCAACATTTTGACTATCTAAATCATTGACTTCACTGCCCTGTTTTCTTTCCTGTTTGGTTGTGGGGCCTTGTGCCTTTGTACAATGGCTCAGATGGTACCAAGTGGCGCTGCCTTCGACTTGGACAGCTGTTGGTGTTGCTCGGACCACGGTGTATGGACCTTCACGTCTCGGCTGGCGCCACTTCCTTCGGAAGACCTTGATATACACTTGGTCGCCGGGAACCACCAAATGCCCGACCTCACGATCGGCCTCAAGCTCCCGTTTTCTCTCCTGCAGATAGATAGTCTTATGGATAGAAGTTAATTGCTTCATATAACTTCTAAGTTCAGATTGTAGTTGCTCAAGTGGAGGCCCCTTGTAGGGTCCCCTCAAATGTGGTGCTGGCATCGGCCGTCCCGTCAACATCTCATGTGGTGTCAAATGTGTGCTTCGATGAGTTTGCATGCGATAACTCATCAGTGCTAATGGTAACGCATCAACCCAATTTAGCTTCGTGCTTGCACAGATCTTGTTCAGTTTCGCTTTCAGAGTTCCATTTATCCTCTCAACCATTCCCTGACTCTGGGGGTGATAAACGGCACCCAATCGTTGTTTGATTCGAAGTTGCTGCAAGATGCCCTTCACAACCTTTTGTACAAATGCAGCACCGTTGTCTGAGCTTATTTCTGATGGAATGCCAAATCGAGGAATGATTTCTCTGGTCAGGAATTTGATTACTGTTTCAGCACTCAAGTCTTTGGATGGTGCTGCTTCAACCCAGCGGCTAAACCGATCAACTACCACCAACATGTAGCGTTTCCCTTGAACCGGTTTTATCATGTCAACGTAATCGATCACAAGATGTTTAAATGGACCTTCTGGGACTGGAATATGACCTATTGGTGTCTTGATGTTTTTTCGTACATTGTTTTCTGCACAAATCTCACATTGATTCAGCACTTCATCTGTTGTTGTCTGCAAAAATGGGGACCAATATCCCTGCTGTCTGATTTTCTTCACCACTTCCCCCCTTGCACAGTGATCTGCACTGTGCACCTCAGAAATCAAGATGGTCAAAAGTGCAGCTGGAGCTACGAGCAGGCCTTCATGTGATCGCCAGAGACCTTTATTGTCCACAGTAGCTCCTCTTTGTTTCCACAAAACCTTTTCATTTTCGTCTGCATTTTCTTGGATCAAGATTATGTCTTCAGGTGTGACTGTGGGTTCTAATGTCACCATAGGTGACAAAATGGCTGTTTTGCATTTTGACACTTCTTTTGCTGCCTCGTCTGCCGCTTTGTTTCCTCTGATGACATCATCATTTCCTTTCCTGTGGGCTTGGCATTTGACAATGGCGAGTCTTGTTGGCAGCATCATTGCAGACATTAGAGCATTGATCTGTTTTCCATGCTGAATAGGACTGCCATTCGTCTTTCTAAACCCTCTTTGCTTCCAAACTGATCCAAATAGGTGACACACACCATGCGCATACGCCGAGTCAGTGTAGCTGTTGGCAACTTTTCCCTTAGCCAACTTGCATGCTTCTGTCAGTGCCTTCAGTTCGGCCAGTTGGGCTGAACACGGCTGATCACAACTCTCAGCTTTCACTGTCACAACTGTTCTTCTTCCTGTCTGACCACCGCATAGCCAGCATGGCTTCCTTGGTAATCCCTGAAACATGAGCCATCAACAAAATACACTTCCTCTGCGTTGATCAATGGAGTAGACTCTAAATCTGGTCTCAGTCTTGTATACTTCATTGTTTCTGCAATGCATTCGTGTGGCTCTCCCTCAAAGTTGAAAGGGACAACATTTGCTGGGTTTGCTGTCACGCATCTCTTGATGGTGATGTCTGGGTATGTTAGCAGTGGCATGAACTGTAGACACCTTGCTTGTGTGACTACAAACCTCCCTTGGTTGATCAGTTCTGTGATTTTGTGGTGGGTGTATATTGTCACTGGATAGCCCATGGTTATGGTTGTTGCTTTCTCATAAGCATATTGTACAGCAGCTAGCCCTTGATAGCATGGCGGCCAGCCTTGGACAACGTTGTCAAGTTTGGTGCTGTAGTAAGCGATCGGTTGTTTCTGTCTGCCACTACATGTCTCTTGCATTAGAACTGCTGTGGCATACATGTTGTGTCTGTTTGCAACATACAGTAGAAATGGTTTGGTGTAGTCTGGTGTTGCTAGAGATGGTGCCCTCTGCATCTCTTGTTTGATTGCTTCAAATGCATCTCTGGCTTCCTCTGCCCATTCCAGTGCTGCATTCAGGGTCGTTGTTCCTGCTGCCTTTATCAGATCTCTGAGTGGGTTTGTTTTTCTGGCGTAGTCTTCAATCCACTCTGAACTGAACCCTGTCATTCCGAGGAATGTCATCATCTGACCAACTGTCTGTGGTTGTGGAGCTTTGGTAACTCCTTCAAGTTGCTCTGGTGTTATTGTGATGGTGGCCTGTGAGATCAGTCGGCCTAGATATTCAACTTGGGCCCGGCAGTATTGCAGTTTCTTTTGTGATGCTTTGTGTCCCGCTTCTGCTAACCTCTGCAGCACTTTAATGGAGTCTCTGTGACAGTCTTCGAGCATCGTTGAACAGATTAGCAAATCATCAACATACTGTATCAGTGTGCTGCTGATGTCTTGACCTTCAAGGTCTTGTCGCAGTACTTGGTTAAACACGTGTGGACTGTGTTTAAATCCTTGTGGCATTCTGGTGTAACTGTACTGCTTTCCTCTGTATGTGAATGCAAACAGATATCTTGAGTCTTCCGACAGTGGAATGCTAAAGAAGGCTGAGCACAAGTCGATTACTGTGAAGAATCTTGCGTCTGGCGGCACATTTGTGAGAATAGTGTTTGGATTTGGCACTTCAGCTGGCCAGTCTTCCACCACTTCATTGACTGCTCTGAGGTCGTGAACAAGCCTATATTTGGATTGATCTGCTTTGAGAACTGGAAATATTGGAGTATTGCACTGGCTGTGTGTCTCAATCAGTACTCCTGCTCTCAAAAGTCCGCTAATGGTTTTTTGAACTCCTTCTTCTGCTTCTGGTTTCAGTGGGTATTGAGGTCGTGATGGCAACTGCACATTTGGCTTCAATCATATGTTGACCGGGGTGGCTGATTTAACCAACCCCACATCTGTGTCATGATTTGACCACACACATTCAGGGACACGTAATAACATGTCTTTTTTCAGGTCCTCTTCTTCCTCGTCCTCTTCTTCGTCTGGACCGTAGTGGGGTTGTGTTAGTTCTGGTATTGTCACCACTTGTGGTTTTGCTTTCATCGTGGTTTCACAGACAATTTTGATCATGGTTCCTTCACTTGAGGTGAATATTTTCGGGTTTTCCGTTGTCAGCCACTCTAGCTGTCTTGCTGCTTTCACCATCGGACCAAGATCTTTGGATTCAAAACCGTCATTCACCACGAGTGTGATGTGTGGTTCAGATTCTAACACCTGAAACCATTGCATAATGAAGTCATTTGGTTTGACCTCGAGGGCGGCACCTTGTTGTCCGACTATGATGCTCTCCGTCTCTATGTCAACGGTCAGTCCTTTTGTCCTCTTGTCCCATATTTCTTCAAAGATTTTGCTGCATGATGGATCATAATACATTGTGCAGTGATAGTCCGAGGCAGGTTTTCTGGCTTTTGGAATCTGTGCTTGGATGTACAGTTCCCAAGTTTTGAACGTGTGTGTTGTTGGTTCCTGGACATCCCCTAACCAGTACACTTTTGCACCTTTTGTCTGTTGGAGCATTTGGTGGTCTACTCCACTCTTGTCAATGTACACTCCCTCTGGTGTGCACCAGATGTTGATTTTCAATTTGCACAGTGCATCTCTTCCCAGCAGATTGACAGGGGTTTGGTCTGATACTAGAATGGGTATTTGGACTTCACCCACATCGGTGGCAAGTCTCACTGGAACTGTCATTGGAATGGTTTGTTTTAATCCCGAGAATCCTACTGTTTTGACATACTTGTCGGACATGGGGAGGTGGGTGGCATACTTTGGACTCACGCAGGTGTAAGTGGCTCCAGTATCGATTAACATTGGAACTTGCCTGTCTTCCAATTTCACTTGAATGATTGGTTCTCTGCCAGCTTCTCCTGTTTGGCTTGAAAGCTGGCCCTCCCCGGTAGGATTCTCTGGGCCCCGCTAATATCCATAATTTGCACCTGCCCAGGGGTTTGCTGGTCCTCTTTGTTGTATGGGCTGCGTCTGTGCCACTGGCCTTCCGGGGCCGGTCATTTGGCAGTTGCGGGCTAGGTGACCAGGTTCACCACAGCTCCAACATAGTCCTGGGGGGCCTTGCATTTTTGATGGCCTTGTCCTGCCTCTTCCCCAAGTTCGAAATTGAGACTGTCTCATTTGTGTGGGTCGTCGCCCGAACGGCTGTTGTTGATAGGCATTGGCAACCGGTGGGTGTTGGATGGGTGGCGCTGTTGGCTGTGTTGCTGGTGTTGGTGGCTGTGGCGGTGGTGTTGACCCCATGGTGGCACCTTGATCCATCACGGCGGCTTGAGTCTTTGTCTTCAATCTGCTCTGGAGATCTGTGAGCTGCAGTTGAGTGAGCTTTCTTTGTTGAGCCCTCTCTTGTTCATCTTGTCTTTGCTCATCTCTCCGGTGTCTCTCGATGGCGTGTACAACGTGGTCGCGGAATTCTCTGTGAGGCATGGATGTCAACCCCACGACGTCTTCCAGCTTGCTCTGTACTTGTTGTGGCAGGGCTTCGATGACGTAGGTGCGGAACAGAGTTGATAGCAGAGGACTGTTTTCGGCTTCCTCCTCTATCTCTTGTTTCCATCTCTTCAGTTGCCTGCTTATGTACGCAGCTGGGTTCTCGTTCTCTCCAAGTGGTTCTCCTTTCAGTGCCTTTGGGTCAATCTTGGATGGGAATTCACCTCTCAACACTCTCCACAGCATTGGCCGGTATGGATTGAACTCGGTCCCGTCGGCCATCATGTCTATCATCCAGATATTTCCACTGTGACGTAAGAGGTTCTCCATCGCGCTTGCACCCAAACTCTTAGCCAACACAGCCTTGATGTCGCCAAGGGCCAACATCTTTCCAACGGTCTCCTCCTCAAACTTCCTGATCCATTTTCCAGCTCCTTCGTGGATATCTGGCAGTCGGGCAATCAGTCCTGCAAGGTCGAGCGTTTGCCACGGGATATAGTGACCTTTGTTGCCCTTGATCAGAATAGGAAACTGACCAGGGTCTGTGTATCTGTCCGGCGGCTTGATGTTTGGTCGGTATCTCAGGTCAACCCTTCCAGCTCCGCTCGCCCCCTGCTGTCTTGTCTTTGTTTCACCCAACTTGTCATGTTTTTCATCCAACTCCATCTCGATTTCTTCGATTATTGTTCGGTTTGTTCTGCGTTCAGGGTCGACACCCACATGGTCTAGCTGAGTCCAGTATGACTCGCCACCGATCTTCCCTCTCAGTGTTTCATTTCGTTCGGCGTAGCAGTCCAGGATTGATGATTTCACTTCCCCATCTGTTTTCCTCTGGGTACTGCAGTGCTTTGAGATGGGCTGGTGTTCAGGACTCAGCACTCTGCCCTCTTCCGGTGGAAATTGATTCGGGGTATTTCTGTGTTTGGATACTGATATTCCAGTTTTGTCATCACATGCGTCTTCATCATCTGTGTCATCGTATTTGAAGTCTCCATTAATCTTCACTGTTCCCACGAGTGATGGGTATAATCCAGGGGTGTCTGGGCAGCCTTTGTTGTTGTTGTTGCTCTTAACAGATGTTGCTTGCATCTTTTTTTGTTCCATCAATCCTTCTCTGATGTTTCTTCTGTAGCGTTGTCCTTCCATTTTGAACATGTTTATAATGTTGTGTTCATATTTTCTCTTTTCCTCACGTTTCTTGCTGTGATCTTTTGCTTTGTAGTCTTCGATCCTCACCTCCATGATTTCACACATATGTGGGTCGAATGTGCTTTCTTTTGGCCAGCTTTGGTTCAGCTTTCTTGTTCTTTTTTCCCATTTAGTTGACAGTTTTTGGATTTCTTTTGCCTGCTCAGGGTATTTGGCACTCACAATGACAACTGGTGTGACGCTCATTTTGATCTTGGGGTATCACCTGCAGTATTGATTGCGTTATTCTTCAGCTTAATGTTGTGTCGTAAATGTGTGTTTTTCTTACTGGGTATGGGTCTGAGTGCGCTGAAGGTCAGGGTGTTGACGAAGCTGCACACACACAGCGACCGGAGTGGGGGGTTTGAGTCCTCAACGGCGACTCCTCTGTCTCCCTCGCACACCACATATGTGCAGACACAATTATTTGTATATCTTTTACGGTGGATGAGTGACTTCGCGATCACCTCCTGTTTGTTCCACCTCTGTATTGGGAAACGAGCAGTGTTTATGGAAAGAGGACAGTGCACACACACAATCTCAACTTCCAGATTCCAACTGCTTGGAAGTCAGGCCTACTTGTACAAGCAGCCGGCTCATGTGGGGGTGGTACATAGCGGAGGCAGTGCGTTCCCTCCAGATGTCTGCAACAACTGCACAAATCTAGTAGCGTCTGATCTTACTTTCAACCTTGAGCAAACTCAACTTTTGACTTTTTTTGTACTCTGCATCAAGACACCAATATGTTTAACCTGCTTATGGTTTCTGCATAGAAAACGAGAAGGAGAGTCCCAGTGCTTCGAGCCCGTTTTATATCACTTAAGTTCCTTTCCTTCCCTTTCCTCCCCCCTTTTTTTTTTTTTTTTTTTTTTAACTCCTGTTTAAAACCTGTTATCTGTTCAAACCTTCTACTCTGTTGATTCTGTATTTCTCATCCCGTCGCACGTCAGCGTGCCTTCACACACACACACACACACACACACACACACACACACACACACTGCTCTGTTCTTTGTCATGAAAACTGCATACAGTAAAAGTATAGTCTAAAAGGTAAACTTCGACACTTCAATTCACAACACCCAATGTCAATAATATCAATAACAATATCATCCACACATCATGGCCATACACATATACCTACACAGCTCTCTCCGTTCTGTGGCATGAGAGTTCTACGTAGTTGAGGTAGATAAACGTTTTAAACTTCACACAGGTACACACACTGTCACACACGTCATGACTACACACACATACACACACAGTTCGTCTTTCCTTAGTTTAAGTGGAGGTCTCTGTCCTGCTCTTTATATGCAGCATTTGTTCATAGTAATAATAGCATCATTGATTATGAGCCCCTAGTGAGTGTGCTGTCGTTTATTCAGGATCTCACGACCCGGTTTCACAATGACTGGACGTTTGTATTTTTCCACAACTTGTCACAGGTTGTCTCCACCAGATTCTCATCCGTGGTATTCTTTTAGAGATCTTGACGTGGAAGAGTGAAGATCTCTAAAGGAAACTAGAAAATATAAAATATTTTCGTATATACATTATAGGCCATGCCTAGCTTGTCGGTATGGAAGCCTTAAACGTTAATCAGCTAGCCCCTGAGAGCATCGGTCATGGCAACGAGTGGGTGACCAGTTTTTATCAAAAACTGGAGGCCACGGGCTCATTTCGTCCCTTATCCAAATAGTCACACTCCCGCGTCGTTATTCACCGGAAAAACCAACCTCGGGCATCAAGGCCTGCGCAGTAAACAAACAATACACGTTTCTAAAACTTGTTGCAACTCACAAGCGCATCTGAATTTACAGCGCTTTCACAGAACACACAAGCACTTCTCGGTATGCAAGTGCTTCTCAGTATCAAATAGCCTTTTTGTTGATGTTTTTTGTGTACACGTCGGTTTGGCACTACTTCTGTGGATTTCCGTCCCCCCACTCTCTGGTTCTTTCACCGTGAGGTCAATTCTGCATCCAACTCTCACCCAGCAGCACATTGAGGAAGAAAACGGTATCTTACCTCAGGGCGCCTTGTGCTGCGGGGATCGAGTCAGACGTTCCTCAATCCTCGGTGCGAACGTTTGGGCGCCAATTATGTGGTCCGGCCAGCGGGGTATACACTTCTCAGGGCGTCGAGTTGGGAGCGGAAGAAACCACAGAAGTAGCGGGATACAAGCTATGTTTTATTCCACATCAGCGTAACATCATCTCTTCGCTTGACTTCGCTCAGTATCAAATTGTTCAAAGTACAGACACATTAAGTAGGGGCTGGATCAAGGGCGCTCCTTGGACCAGATACGTCGTCACAAACATGCATATTCACGTTTGGCCTTCTGTCTGAATCACAAGAGCTTCTGGCAGCTCCAGACAAAACATACATTCCTGTCTCCACCCCAAGGTAGCCATCTCTGGCGTATTTGGAATACAGAGTGGGTAGATATCTGTTAAACATTCCATTGGTACTGAGAAACAAGTTATCCTTGTAACTCTAATGACACAGGTCAAATTATTCCACAACATTATCTATTCCAATAGCTAGGAGGATGAGCTCCTCCAGAGAGTTGGGTTAGTCGCGGAGAGAGAGTTGGTCCTGTATGTTGGAGGCTAGCCCATTAATAAATATGGACATGAGTGCTGGTTCATTCCATCCAGCCTGGGCTGCTGCTGGATCCTGAAGCGGATCGAACATTCAGATACCGATTCCTTAGGGATGTCTTGAGTGACATAGACTAAGTGCTTGGAAGCGCAAGGACCACTCTTGAAGGGAGCATCAAAAACTCGACGCATCTCTGAGGACAATGTGTGGAAATCATTCAGAATGGGAGAGTCTGACTCGCAAAGAGAAGCTGCCCACTGGCAGGCCTTGTCGCGGAGAAGGTTTATACAGTAAGCAATTCGGGCTCTGTCTGTCTGGAAAAGTGAGGGTTGAGAGTCAAAGATAAGCGAATATTGAAAAAAGAAGTTCTTACAGAAGCCCGGTTTACCTGCATAAACCTCTGGCGTAGGAATGGTCGGCTCTCGAACGTTGAATAGTTGTTGTACTGGGGCAGGAGCAGAAGCAGCGACTGGGGCAGGTAAGGTTGAGTCTGCTCCAGTAGGAGGAGGCGAAGATCGCTCACAATGGGCTGAAATATTCTGCAGCTGCTCCAGGAAACCCTTAGTCACTCTCCCTAAATTAGAGATTCTAGTGCCCTGGGAGCCTACAGCCTTCTGCAAATTCAAAACCATTGCTGAGTCAGTTCAGTGGCTAGACGGTTCTGTCATAGTGTAGTTGCAAGGTGACTCAATTCAGATGGTTTTAAATTCGCAGATGACTCAAGACAAGCAAGGTTTCTGTTAATCAAGAAGTTTAATACAAAAATAATACACAAACAAAAACAATGAACTGAGGGCGGCGACACCAAAGTGGAGCGCGGTGGACACAACACGAACGGTGGGGGAATAACCTACAACAGAAAACAGGCTTGGGTTACACTGCGCTGTAAAGCGGGACAACAGAAAACTATGCGAAAGACGCTCGGCAGAGGCGAAAAACAAACACTCTAGCCGAGGAAAAACTAGCAGACAAGCTCACAGAAAGAGCGAGTAAACAAACACTCGAGGAAGCAAATGCGGAGCTGAGGAAAGAGTAAACAGACAGCGGTATAGATGAAGAGAAACAAGAGAGATGCGGAGCAAGAACAAGGAAAGACAAACCAGGGACAAGAGAATCAGAGTAGCAACGAGAGATCATACCATGTATCAGCAGCAGACCATCTAACGACAACGCAGTGGGCAGAAGGGTAAATATCCAGGGGAGGATCATCGGCGGAATGGGTCCCAGCTGTGTGTCACCATTAAGCTGGAGCAGGACAGATGAAGACACGGGGAGACAGGAAGTACAACAATAAAAGCACAAACGAACACGAAACCTGACATTTTTGTTACTTTAGCACAGAGATTAAAAACATGGAAAAGCATTGTTTTCTTTATCTCAGAGGATGCATTATTCACGTGTCAGCATTATGTGCTAAATAAGTGTGTTATAGGTACTGTCATACAAATTCAATCAGTGTTTAACTGATTTTAACACTGGATGTCAAGGGGGACGTGAAGTTGCTGCTTTAAATAGCAGCTTCTCGCTTATCATGACAGGTAAACATACTTGGGGTCTCAAGGACACTGTCTCAAGGTGTTGCAATGACTGAAAGGGGTCCCAGGACTTAAACCCAAAATAGGACTTAATAAGTGCTGGTGGACAGAGAGATGGCAGGATGAACACTGATGATCAACTCCTTCATAGGATTCATAAAGTTAAGAGGTGGGGTGTCCAAGACCTGGACCATCATCTTCCTTGCCAAGACTGTCTTGGGTGGATGTTGGCAGGGAAGATGAACGTTTGAGCTGATGTACGGGAGAGAGTCACCGAGGCTCTTGGAACTCCAGATCTCCGACGAGTGTTTCTGTGGGTCTCCCATGTGCACATGAAAAACAACACCTGATTCACGGTCCAGCTGGGAGATATGGAATCCCGGACCATTGACCAGCACAGACTGGTGAGCCTGGGGTAGTTACTGCAGTTGCCCGGCTCCCTCTCTCGCCGCTCCCACCGTCAACTTGTGGTTCATAAGATATATAGAAAATATCTTGTTTTTGAGTCCTAGGTTGTTGCTTGTGTTAACATCTTGAATACTAAGCGTATGGTCGGCCACCTGATAACAATTTGGCCTCTGGGGTTCTGGCACATATCAGAGATGCACGTCACCATTTAGGTGAAGTACATTCAATAGCGGACAATATCAGTCTATAGTGTGCTTTGGATGACACGTTCTCCATAGTGCCCCCAGGTCCCAGTGTCATGGAGCTGACTCCTCAGTCACCTGAAGAGACCTCAGCTCATGAAGGTCCTCCTGACCTCACTCAGGTTTCCTCCACTTCCACCTCATCAAAATAGAAAGGTAGAGTTACTGTTTGAATCAGAGTTATAGGGGATGACACACTGTAATTCTGAACAACATTCATGTTACAGAGTCCACACATGAAGCCACCTTTCTGCTGCGGGACTTCACACGCAGTCTCCTTGGTCTCCACCACAAAAACAAGTTGGCTTTCTATAAAGAAATGCAAGTTCCAAAAAAGCTAGGAAACATGATGACCACCTACAAACGGGCAAAGGACAGGTCGAAACGAGAGGAAAGAGGAAATGATAGCCACTAAAGACAAACAGAAAACTTCTGTCACCAACCTCCACATGTTCTCTTGTTAGTCTGAAATGGCTCTTGAAGTCTGACGGACTGAATAAGGAGACTACGTCGTCCTCAATAGAAATTACTTTATCAACTGACCTAGGAAAATTATGGAGAGTCCGTTACAACCTATGGATTGTTTCATGTCGACAATATATATATATATATATATATATATATATATATATATATATATATATATATATATATATATATATATATATATATATATATATATATATATATATATATATATAAACACTGTTTATATATATATATATATATATATATATATATATATATATATATATATGTATATATATATATATATATATATATATAAACAGTGTTATTTTTAGAATGAAGGAAATGAACGTGGAGAAATATATCGGACACTTGTATATTTATTGTGCTTTTCAAAATGTTTGGGTAATTTGACTTGTTGCTGGCAGTTTCATGCCTTTTCTTGATTTGACAAAACTTCTTACCTTCTCTGAGCGCATTCCGATAAAGAAGTGCTCCCCCGCCTCCAATTCATCAGCCAATAAATCGAAAAAAAGTGATTTTCTCCATCGCGTTCTTCGTACCAAGTACAATCCGACTACAACAATCCGAGATTTCCCGGTGTATCCGCCCCCTTCGTCATCATCTGGGGAGCACCCCGCGCAGCCGCCGCCTGGTCTCACAAGCCCATTGGTGCTGCTGCTGCCTGGCTGTTCCTGAAAAAGCGTTTCGACACAGTGACACATTGTGCTGATACTGTGTTAATACTGTGTCACTGAATAGTGACATCTGCTGGACATTAAGAATCCCTGCAGGCAACCGACTTCTACATTTACACTGATTTGATGACCTACTATATATATTAATATCAAATAAGTCTTTGCATTCATTATTATTCCATATTTTTAAATAATGTGAAAATGTCCCATCGTGTGAAAAATCCAATGTTTTTAAATTTCCTAAATTAAATGATACCTTGTAAATTCATTTGAATTAGAATGGAACAAGACAAGTCGGAAATCTGAGACAAACACACAGATCGAAATAACTACATTATTCTCCGACAGGAGATCAAAATGGTCCTACACGGCAGACAGCTTGCGTTTCCCTTGGAGCTGCCCCCTAGATCCACAAAGACATTCACAAAGAACTGTGAGATTCAACTGTTTCACCAGTTACATCCTGTTGACAGGTGCACTTCCTTAGAAAATGATGGTTACTCTATTCTATGAATATGTGCGTAGCCCTCTAACGGCCTTCGCTATTGGCTAATCCACATCGAGGCACTGGCCTCGGCCTGAGACTTTGATTGATTGGCTCTCCGCCCAGGAAGGCACCACCCACTACGTATAACTCTCCCCTACTCCCGTCGCTCTGCTCCTTTTGGAACTCAGCGGAAACAGGCCTGCTGGGCAGCCAGTTAGAGGGCTACGCACATATTCATAGAACCTGGGTTACGTGAGTAACCATCATTTGTATTTCATATGTGCTCTGCCCTCTAACGGCCTTCGCTATTGGTTAAAAACCGCGGCGAAGGCCGTAGGGATTAGTTCACTCCCAGCATGGCCTTACAGAAGACCTGAGAGGAAAGAACCAAATCAATGACCAGAGGGTCCAGCCATGGACGACGATCCCTGAACAGACAAATCAGTGTGAGCCACTGAAGTGTCCGTCATGTCTCTCAGATTGTTCTGAGCAAAGGTCGAAGCAGAAGACCAAGAAGCAGCTTGACAGATGTCTTCCATAGAAGCACCTCCGAAAAGGGCAGCAGATGAGGAGATGGCCCTAGTTGAATGAGCCCTGAGGCCCTCTGGGGCCACAGAGCCTTCAGCTTTGTATGCAGCAGACATGGCCATACAAACCCAGTGGGCAAGGCGCTGTGATGTGACAACTTTGCCTCTCAGGTTCCCTCCATAGCAGACAAACAAACTATCAGTCAGACGAAAGTCCTTTGTCCTGTCCACATAACAAGCTAGGGCCCGCACCGGGCACTACCGGTGCACCCTAGCCTCCTGATCGGACAGATGAGGTGGGGAATAAAAGGCCCTCAACATCAGGACTTGAGACCGATACGAAGCCGTGATGACCTTCGGTCTAAAAGTCTCATCTCATGTGCAAAAGACCCAGTTTGACTACCGAGTGAGCCGCCGACATGAGACCTAATAAGGTCATCACCTTATTATCACTCTCAGTCTCTGGGCACTTCTCGCCACCGTCACAGCATGGACAGGTCTCGACAACCTCTCGTCTGACAGCCGCGCTATCATGGACCGAGAGTCGAGGAGCAACCCCAGATACTGAGTGCAAGTGCTGGGCTGCAGCACACTCTTCTGGAGGTTGACCGCAAAGCCCAGACGTGTGATGTGCCGCAGCACCATCTCCGTGTGACGTCGTGCTTCGTTCTCCGAAGCCGCTAGAATGAGGCAGTCGTCCAGATATGTCAGGATTCTTATGCCCACAGATCTGAGCAGCTCCAACGCAGCATCCACCACCTTCGAGAAGAGCCATGGAGTACCCGAAGGGCAGCTGGTCGAACTGGTAACAGTTGTCCCCCACTGCAAACCTCAGGTAGCGCCTGTGGCGCTGTAGGATGGGAACGTGGAAGTACGCATCCATCAGATCCACGGAGGTCATCCAGTCCCCTGGCCTGACACACTCGAGCAGTTGCTTTATTGTCAGCATCCTGAACGAGCGCGAGGAGATGAAGGCGTTCAGCCGTCGCAGATGCAGAATTGGTCTGAGACCTCTCGATCTCTTGGGGACCAGAAAGTACACCGAGTAGAACCCTCTCTCACGGTCCTCCTGAGGCACCAGCGAGAGAGCTCGTTTCCGAAGGAGCGACGCCACCTCCTGCTCCAGACACAGACGCTCTGCTGGGGAGCGAGGAGACGTGAGACGGACTCCCGTGAACTCGGGGGGACGGCGACAGAACTGGAGTGCATAGCCCCTGCTTAATGATCTGTTTAACCAAGGGGCGAGGGGGCCGCACAAATTCACCCACACAGAGTGAAAGTCTGTAAGGGGTTGAGCCAGAGACAGAAAATGCCCGCCCACCGCATCTGGTATGTGCGGGGGGCACCCTCCGAAAGGGGTTCGCTGAAGACATCTGAATTTCCGGCAACATGGGAGACGTCATCAGCATGGGAAGCCGGGAGATGTAGTCCACTGCTCAACACGGTGACGCTCTGCGCAGCCGCACTGGGTTCATTTGACTCAGGCGAAGCAAAATGGCCTCCAGTGACGACACTCACCCGAGCGCTTGGAAAACACGAACGGGACCTCCCAGAGGCAGGCGGTGCAACATGGCTGCCAGAGACGACATCTTCAGAGGCCGCTGGGAAACGAAGTCCCTTAAGCCGGCCAGCACTCACCTGTGCGTTTGAAGAGCTCAAACCAGGCCGACTTGACACGGGCGGTGAAAGATGGCTGGTGGCCGAAGAAGCTAGTGTTAGCCTAGCCTTTTTAGCTAGCGAACACGAAGCTTGGCCGACGACTTCTGCGTCTCCATCAGCTCCATGAGACCCGAGATGTTGGAGCCAAACAACGTGTCATCCGTGATTGGCGCTCCAATGAGGTTCCACTTCTCTGGCTCCTTAAGCCCCGTCTTACTGAGCCACAGGTTGCGTGCCGCCATTTGGGTGAGGGCGCACGTGTGCGCTCCATCCACCGAGGCCGCCAGCGCCATCTTCTGAAAGGCCGCCGTAGAGACCTGGATCCTCCGGAGCTCGTCCCCTGAAATGGATTCCTTCTCGAACAACAGCCTGTCCATGGAAGCTGCCAGGAAGGTCATGTCGTTCGCCAGGGTCCGAACGTGCATACCGCATGCATGAGCTCGGTCCAGGAAGGTGGCGGTAGTACGGTTTTTCTCCTCTGGGAGCCATTGCTTACCGCCAGTCCAGAGAGAAGAGTTGGGTGCCAGACAAAACCCAAGCGTCTCCCCCAGAGGTGGCAGCCCCCTGGTGGGATCGACGCCTTCCACAGTGAATACACGGCATATCCCCTAGGCGCCTGAGGGTCTTTAGCCGAGTGGGCCCAAAGCCTGGTCATTTTAGGGACCGTGGCTGAGGGTCTGGACCCCTTCTTCACAGCCTTTGCGTACAAAGGTACTGAGAAAACACTCCTAGTGTCTCCGCTGCTTCGCGGAAAAGTTGGGGCATTTCGTCCATCGGGTACCTGCTCTGGCTAGGCCCCGCTGGAGTACTCTCGCCCTCGTCCACCACCCCCAAGTCGTCGTTGTCGTCGGGCAAAATCTTGAGGTGGACCTCCTCCTCTTAAAAACAACGCTCATCCTCCTCCGTAACGTCCGCCCAAACCATCTTCGCTGGAGGTGGTTTAGGAGCGGACTGAGGAGGCTGAGTAGCTGGAAGAGAGGCCGACTCCTGGTCGACTCCCTTCCAGCATGCTAGACCCGCCCGCCTGCGCCGCTCCTCTCCTGGAAGAGCCACGCAGGCGGGACATGAGTCCAGCAGTCTCAGGTGTTCAGGCCCCAAGCAGACGAGGTAGGCGTCATGCTTGTCGGACTCACCGAGAGAATCAGTGCAGGACGAACAGGAACGCTCCATGTTAACCCGATGGTTGTAGTTGCAGGCTGAGTTCCAAAAGGAGCAGAGCGGCGGGAGCAGGGGAGAGTTATACGTGGTGGGTGGTGCCTTCCTGGGCGGAGAGCCAATCAATCGAAGTCTCAGGCCGAGGCCATTGCCTCGATGTGGATTAACCAATAGCGAAGGCCGTTAGAGGGCGGAGCACATATGAAATAGAACTACATTATTTTCAAAATGGTCGCGCACGGCAGACAGCTTGCGTTTCCCTTGGAGCTGCCCCCTAGATCCACAAAGACTAACACAAACAACTGTGAGATTCGACTGTTTCAGCAGTTACATCCTGTTGACAGGTGCGCTTCCTTAGAAACAAAGTTCCGAGTCGGCACAGTCACGTGACGGTCTCAGCTCTGTGAGCTCGGCACGCGCGCCGACGCATCACTGTCTCAGGACCCGTCACTTCCCATTGGCGCTGGTTGTGTCACACAGTGCTGCTCTACTCACAAAGCGAGTGTAAGTGAAGATTTTTGATGAACAGTACTACTTGCTGAAGCAGCGTTTCATTATATCTCACTGAGGGGTAAGTTATGACATCAAATGACTAAACGGAGATCAGAACACGACGCCCCCGGCAGCTCACGCTAGTTAACCTTTGCTCCAGTCGTTACCAGGCTCTATATACAGCGCTAAACTGCAAAGCACTCAGTTCAGAGCAGACTTTTAAATGATTTGATCTTGAATTTAAGCCGTGTCAGCACCAACAAAGAAAATCCACTTGATTTGAAACGTGACTTGCATCGCCTGTTTTCGGTCTGTGGGAACGAGTGTTCACGACCTGGTCCAGTTATCAGATGGTACATTAGGGATGGTCCGATTTTAATTGCGGAACACAATAACTCAAAGCTCCTTGTGATCATGGAGATGTTTCTGCATCAATCGTGGAAGCATCTCAGTTGGACTGACTTCTGTGAGTGAGCGAATTTACTTTGACATACTTTTATACAGTAATAATTTTGTTATATGTTGATGTTACGGGTCCCAGGACGGTCAACCGTAGCAAATACTGAGTGCAGAAGAAAGAAGACAACACAATATCAACAGGTGACTCATCTGGAGTCCAAGTGCCGTCTGATGAAACCCAGAGCTAACTGTATTTTAGGCATCCCTTAACTCAGCAAAGGGACTAAGGAAAGTAAGAATAGAGTGTATGTGGTGTGTAAGGGAATGATGAATGGTATGACAGTGGGAATCTGGGATCACAGTATGGGCTGAGATGAGCACTAACAGCATTTACAGAGGGGTAAGGCTGATACATCGGTGTGCCAAGCGCGGGGTAGGTGAATGTCTTAGCTGGCCTTTTCTCTCTAGTGGACCTTCGCAATGAGTTGTCAGTTGTCTAAAGTACAACCACTTTCTTGTGGGCATGACACTTCTAACTCCTTTCCAACCACATTCCCAACGTTTTCCCCTTCCAACTCGTTTTGACCATTGCCTCGCCCAACATTTTCATCAAACTCCATTTGCTCAGACTCTCCAAGATCTAACTCTGATTGTATTTCAACTGGTAATAGTCTCGCTTTCGGAGCATCTGGATTGAAATAGGCTTGTCTGGCTTGGTGTTGTACCCCTACAGCGGTTCCTAAACTTGGACAGGATCTTTCCTCCACTTGGCCTATCCTGCCTGCTTGATGTCGCTGTTGATTCAATCCATTTGAAGTCTGGAATAACACAGGGGTTGTAGAAGTAGGTACACTTATTGACCTCTTTAACCAATATCCCCTTGGTCTCTCATCATCTGACTCAGATGTGTCAGCGTTATCCACTTGCGTTATGACAGAGTTCGTTTCTTTGTCACCATGTTTTCGCTTGCGAGGTCTTTGCTGTGTCGGTGGCTCAACTTCAATTGGAAGATCATTCACTTGTAAAAGCAAGTTCCTGTGCAGCGTCCTTGTTTTTCCTGAGGCATCCTGAGGCCTTGTTTTTCCTGAGGCTGGCTGTATCACATATACTGGGTTATCTGTCAGTTTTTTCTTCACCATATAAATTGTCTTTTCCCAATAAGAGCGCAGTTTTCCAGGCCCTCCACATTCTCAGACATTCTTAACTAATACTCTGTCACCTGGTTTCAGTACAACCCCTCTCATTTTCTGATCATAATAGGACTTTCCCTTAGCACTCGAAGCAAAACTGTTTTTGTTAGCAATATGGTATGCTTCAGTCATTCTTCTCTTCCATTTTTCAACATACCCGTTTTGAGTCTCATTTTCTGTCTTTTCTAATAACTGAAACAATAGATCCAAATGGAGTCGGGGATGTCGTCCATATAAGAGAAAATGTGGAGAGTTACCTGTGGCTTCGTGGCGCGTACAGTTATATGCATGTACTACCTTTGCAAGGTGTTCTTCCCATGATTCTTTCTCTTTGTCTGTCAATGTACGAAGCATCTGAAGAAGCGTTCGGTTAAATCGCTCAGCAGGGTTCCCTTGTGGGTGGTAGGGAGATGTTCGGGAATGTCCCACTCCAGTCAGCTGTCCCAGGGTCCTAAAGAGCTCGTTTTCAAACTCCCGCCCCTGATCATGATGGAGTTTGTTAGGGAATCCTTTCCGCTGCAGTGCGACCAGCCTTATTTTTCGTCGGGTACGCTTGTGCAAATCTTGTGAAATGATCGACTATGACTAATATGTACTCATAACCCCCCTTGCTCTTCTCAAGTTGAAGGTAAGCTATATAAACTAGTTCCAATGGTGAGTTAGACTTAAGTTGCTCATGGGGGCACGTATATGGGTTGTGGGTTTTTTCTGTTTAATACAACTGCACTTCCGTGTCACATAGTCCTCAATGCTTTTTTTCACGTAAGGCCAATAGAACCTTTCACGAGCTAAATGTAACACTCACTCACTTTAGCTTGAACTACTTGATTTCCTTCCCAAACAGCTTTTGTCACTTCCTGCGATAACTCCTCTGTACACACAGCCACATACTTCTAAATGTCAAGAGGGATGCGGGACAACGTATCAGCATCAATATTGACTTTCCCAGGTCTGTACTTGATGTCAAACCTGAAGTCTGCCAGTTCCCCCACCCATCAATAACTAACTGCATTCAACTTCGCTGTACTCATAAGTCAGTGGGTTATTATCAGTGTAAACTGTGAAATGGGGTGCGTAGAAGAGATAGTCCCTGAATTTTTCGCACACCGCCCATTTTAATGCAAGAAATTCCAATTTACCACTGTGCAAGTGATAATTTTTTTCTGCAGGTGTCAGTGTCTTGGACCTAAAACCAATCACTCTCAGCTTCCCCTCCTGGCGCTGACAGAGTATCGCACCAAGACCTTGTTCTGACTTGTTCTGTATAAAGCACAAAGGGTTGTTCAAAATTTGGATATGCCAAGATGGGTGGTTGGGTGATCATGTCCACGAGTTCCTCAAGCAATCTCTGATGTTCATCCATCCACTGTATGGGTGTCTTGGATGACAACTGGGGCCCCTTGATTCTCCCTTGTGTGGTGCGACTTTGAGGCGCTGAATCTTTAATTTGGAGTAGCTAATACAATGGCTTGGCGATTTTGGCAAAGCTTTGGACAAATGAACTGTCAGGAATAGTTTTCTGGTTCAACAGGCAATAGTCGATGCAAAGACGCAGGGAACCGTCTTTTTTTCTCACACATACCACTGGTGCGGCATAGGAAGACTTAGATTTTATTATCCATCTGTTCACTAGAAGGTCCTGAATATATTCTTTAACTTCCTTCATCAGTGGTTTTGGTACAGATGAGTACACTCTCTGCACTGGAATCTCATCTTTAAGATTGATCACCATTTGCAAACTGGGAATACACCCTATGTCATTTCTATCTTTCGCGAATATGTTGGACTCTTCAAACAACATCCTCTTTGCAACCTCCTTTTGTTGTTCATTTAGGTGATCAAGATTCACAGGGGGATGCCACTGGGTTGGATTAGAATCAACCTCCTGGCAGGTCACTTCATTGACAGTAACCGCTCGGATCTGTTCCTTCACACAGTCAACCTCCACCAATCTCTCAACCTGCTGCAGTGTTCCAAGACATGTTTTACGGGACAAACTAACTTCATGATTAGTATTATTACCGACTGGTATTGCCACATAAGGCTTCAGGGGGTTCTGGACCTCCAGTAACCCTGAGCCAACATCCAGCTGTTCTAATGTTTCATCTGCTTCGAACAACACTCGGGGTTCTGAACTATTGGAGGTGTGGAGAATAGGGCATTTCATCCAGGTGACTTGGCCGGCAGGGATAACAATATCTCTGGCACCTGATCTTGCGTGCGATTGCAGCATGATGTGCTCCGGCCTCTGGACAAAAGTCACGATTACCTCTGCTTGTTCACTCAAAATATTTATGGCATTACACAGTAGTTTTGTCAACACAGGCTTCAACCTTTCTGCTTTACCCCCGATCAGTTCTTCTCACACATTGAAACCCAATAGTGGTCGCTCCATGTTTGCGCTGCTCACTAGGAACGGAACACTTATGGAAAAACTCAGGTCACTGTTCCCTGGTAGATTGACTACTACTGGCACCCATCCAAGGAAAGGAATTAAGGCCCCATTGACTGCAAACACTTCCAACTCGTCCTTTTCCTCCAAGACCTCAATCATCGGTCGAATTCGGTCACTGGGTAGATATTGCTCCTTCCAATCCTGACTGATCATGCTAACCTGGGCCCCTGTGTCCAACAATACCATTGTAGCAAGACCATTAAGGATGCACTGCAACACAGCATTTCTTCCAATCAGTTTAGCAACTGCTCTGCGCTTGGCACAAATTGACATGTCAGGCGGTTTATAGCTTTTGGTTTGCTTCTCAACAAAGGAGTCAGTTAGCGAAGGAGGTGATTGACATTGTGGTTGATGGTGATCCGTCTGGGGAATTCCTTGACTTCCGATCACTGGTTCCCCTGTTGCAGTGTCCGGCTCTCGTTTCCCTGGTTCTTTTGCCTTTTGAGACAACCAACCTGTCTGTGACCCTCGTCTCCACACACAAAGCAGTGATTACAGTCCCGTCTGTTACGTTCACGACATGTCTGGCAGTCGACCTCTCTCTCTCTCTCTCTCTCTCTCTCTCTGGCGTTGTTCTGGGGTTGGCGATTCACAGTGGTCGGCTGGGATAATGCTTGTGGTTGTTGGGACTTCAGAGACATTACCAGGTTCGCCAGTTCTTCCACCTTAGCCATTAGCTCTTTAACAGGATCTGGTTTTGTTTTGACTTCTTGTCGGCTTGGCTGTGTTTCTGCGAGAAGACCCTATTGTCGTCGGGTTTAGGTTTTCAAGGTCTTGTGTACAAGGCGATTGGCTATAACATAAGCCGTCCCTAGTTCCGAGCACACTGCCTCCCTTTGCCTCTCTGGTAAAGGGCCCCTCGGTTGGTCAACTCAGTCAGCCTTTTGTTGCGGACACGGTTCTAAGACTATAATAAGCGTATCAACTGTACCTTATTATATTAGTGAGTAGTGTCGGCGCTTCACTGAGCGGGTTATTTAATTAGCCCGACCTGTTAAGAAACAGGTTCTTGACCTTACAATGCTACACCTCTTACCGTAGTCTCTTTACTTAACTTCGTTTAGGGACTCATGATCGGATCCTAAATCCATTCCTTCTAAATAACATATTTCCCCATAAATGCCTAAAACCACCACCTAATCATTGACACAATAATTCAGGATGGAATAATGCTACCATGTGAGACACTCATTACATGTGCAACAGGAGGAAATCAAACAATAACTCACCTATGACCCAATTGATGGTAGTAGGTAGGAGCCGGTTGATTCTTTAGTAGTCAGGGATCAACGCCGTTGTGCCTTTTCAGTACTTAATTCATACTCAATTTTATTATGTTTTTTGTCACAAAAATGTTTCTTCAAAATATTAATAAAAGAATAGTAAAAACAGCAAAATCAACCAAGGATAATAAAATCCATAAACTCAAGGGTATCGCCAGACGCTGATACCCAACAATATCAAAAGTACCGCCAGACGCTGGTACTAGTACATATACTTCAAGAACCATATAATCAAAAACACTTCAAAAATCATATAATCAAAATACATGCGATAAAAAGAATTAATTCAAAAATAGTAAGAGAAAAATAAAAGATGAGTTAAAATCAGATAGTCTGAGAGCAAACAGCAAGAGCACCGTCCCAAGATACGATACAAGACCTTACAGCAGACAGACGCGGGCGAAGATCCAAAAAGAGCAAGAACCCAGGGTCACATGTCCGAGCGCTTATATAGCCATACGCATGGCTTTGAAGACATACCGACGTCCGTTTCTCATGCCAAGGCAATTAATCATATCTTTATCTTATCTTGTTTTTCTCCAGATGGCCCTTGAAGTCCTTCCCTCAAAAGGATGCATGTTTGGTGATAGATCATATTAGTGTCAATTACATCAGCACTTGCATCATTATTTGCGTCAATGATGCCCGGTTTACCATATTAGGTCAGCACATCTACTCCATCTTTGTCAGCACGTGCGCTTACAAGTTCAAACTAAGTTCAAGATGGCCACCTGCACATGACTTCAAACGAGAGCGCTTACAAGGTCAGTCTTAGATCAAAGCACACAGCTGTTCGTGAGTTCAAACGTTCACGATCAAACGCATACAGGTTCACTAAAGTTCAAACGTCAAACTATCAATGATAAAAATCAGAAATAATATCAAATATTATTTAGCAGGTCTATCAACGATAAAAACAAAAATAATATCAAATATTATTTAGCAGGTTTTGATTATAATATTTTCGACTTTCCAGTATATACAACATCCCCCTCCGAAAATATCTTTCTTCACCATTTGTCCAATTCGCCAAAGTCCAGTGGTCCGACTTCTTCTGGTCCATCATCTCGTTGTCTCAGCAGTGACTCAAGATCATCCAATTCTCTCAGCATGTTCACGTAGTAGCAGATCCACATCAGCGCCGATGCCGATCTTGGTACACCAGGCGACGTAGGGCTGGACGTCAAAGGGGCAGTGTAGTCATTAGGTTCTCCACCACAATCCTCAGACGCTGCGGGACCTGGAACCTCATCTTGGGGAGTGCTGGGTGAATGTTCATCTCGTAGAGCTGGAGTCGAGTGGCTTGCAGATTGAGAAGGTGTAGGGCACAGATCACTGGAGTCTTCAGTTAGAGGAGAAGGTGTCTTGGTGATGCCGGGGGTACAGGGTTTAGCATGCTTCCGGGGTTCATCCCCACAGGGCCATCTGTCCCCGTGTGAGAGCCATTAACGGGGCCTGCTACGAACTGTCCTACATTAGGGAAGACAAATCTGGTGTCCCTCATGTTTAACCCACACAGGTGGCAACTTCCCAGGATATGCCCATCGTGCTTACAAAGGAGTGGATCTTTAAGGGCTACTAATTCTCCCTTGATCTGGCTGTTCTTCCTGGCTGTCCTCAACTGCACTATTTTCTGAAGGTGGTGGGGCATTCGGCAGTGGTCCGGGAGAAGACCGCGCTGGCTCAGGGTACATCGGTACAGACACGGAGGCCCTCCGACACTTGGGTGCCCTTGGGGCTGGAGTAGCTACCGACTCCGAGCTAGCAGGTGTCTCATCATTGGACGGGAAATTGTTTCTCCCTCCAGAGGCCACCCTTGTGCTACTGGACGTCGCGGCTCTCCTTGCCCAACGTCTCGCCGGGTTTGGTCTCCGGGGGGCGGGCCTCCCGAGTTGCCGTTTGTACTGTTGGAGCATGGCAGGGCGCCTCCAGTCGCGATTTCGCTTCAACACCGCCATTGCCACCTCCTTAGCTCCACTCATCACCAGTTGGGCGAATTTCTCCCAAGTGACTGGTCCTTGCATATGCCAACCAAGTGCCGTGGGCACCACTGATCTGTCTTTCAACAACCTTTCGATCCACTCGTAGTAACCACCAGGACAATATCCTCCCTGGTAATGTTGTGTACCAAACCCCCCATGCCACAATTCATCATGCTCCCTGACAACGCACTCTTCCCAGTCCTCATACACACTCACGACGTCTTTCTGCCATTGAGTCACCATCAGTAAGTTTGGGTCATAGAGGTAAATCTGCTTTCCAGGAGGTTGGTAGCCTGGCTGAATGTTTCCTGGCCCCCAAGGTCTAGCGGGACTAATGAACCCCAAATCTTTATCATACACTTCTCCCACCTGTTCTGTTTTCAACAACATTCCCTCCATCATGTACGGAGGATGGAATGCTTCGCGTTCAATCCAGGATGTCTGCCCAGGTCCTATTTTACAATGGTACGCCCTAAGGGCGTGCGTGGTCAATGGGGGCAGCTTATCATCCCCGGGGAACGTAAACTCCCAGAGTTCAGCACAAACAACTGGGAGCCAATGGTTCAATGGCTCGTTCTCCTGGCACATTACCACAAAACGTGGCCATGCCTGGAGAATGAACGGGGTCTCCTTTTCGAATGACCACACAACCCGATCCCTCGCTTTGATTTCATGCGGTATCCACAATTTTTGGACCTTCTTTTTATGATCTTGGGTAATTACACCGCGTGACACCTTTGCTGTAAATCTCATGCGGGGCTCACCCCTCCAATATTCAACCATTTTGGTGGAGGGTCCCCAACTAAAAATCCTATGTCTTCCTCTGTCTACAGGGCGGACTTTGGTTCCGGGATCAAGGGGCTCCATGATCACATCCAGAGCTAACAGCACATTCGTCTCCTTTGTGCCCCATGGATCCCATTGATCCGCCTTGTCGTTCCCGTCCGTAATCACAATTGGGCCCTGCAGAAACATCACAAAATGTCAATTTTGAGAAGGTCTACGAACAGTAGACGCCATTCCAAACAGCCTTATGCTGTTCGAAGTTTTCCATATCTTTATGGGGTAACAAGTCCCCATCAGATAACCTATATAAAACACAGAGACATACAAAGAAGTTCCTCCAGCTAACTTTTTGAACAGAATCCATATCATCAGAATTATCCATTGTGCAGTAAGATTAAGTGCTGCCTTTTTATACCTCCCCAGGGTTGACCAAATTAATGTCAGCAATGAGCCTATGAGTATGAAGTATATCGCCGTTCCTGCTATAATGCAATAGGTACATTGAGAACCTATGCAAAACAAAAGGGTCAATTCGGTGTACAGACTGTCCAGTACGTATACTATGGTGACCGCAGTCGGCCAAAGCCATGGTTTCTGAGGGCTTAAATTTAATCCCACGCCTCCAATGAGGCCGAACGAGGTATGTAAAGGGGATGCTCTTCTAACGAAAAAACGAATGCACCCTACTATTACTCCGAGGATGCATCCCAGACAAGTTTTTTGCTTATGTAATGGAGGAACAAATATTACTTGCAAAATGGACAGCATTGCAAAATCAATAAAATCTGTCCCTACCTGGGGAGGACTCTCGGGGTGATACCCGGTGGTGTTAGTCTGGTTGCTTGCCATGTTCAGCGTGACTAAACTTGAGATACTTGCTGCGCAGCTCTTTTTATGTGCTTGCGGATGGAGGCGTTACCTTGAGTCTCCTGTTGACGTAGACGGAACGTCAGTGCATCTGCTCCAATACACGCCCATGTCATCCAGAAGAGAGTCCAAACTATTGTCTGGTTCCGTGCTGTGTTTAAACACTTTATGGGCATTTTAATGTAATCGTGGGTAAAAGCCATGAAGCGTAGTACATTGCTCTGCGAATTTGTATCATTTAGTTTTCATTTTAATCAATCCTGAAGTGATATCGTAAACTAATACTTTGGTACTGATTAAGATGTATTTTTCTGTTATTACAGTGGTAGCTTTGATCTCTCACTCTCTTTCTCTCTCTCTCCTCCCTATGAGAGTTTTAAGAGAACTCTAAGTAACTATGATTTTACACAGTGCATTGTTCGTCCTTCAACACCAGTCCTCTCTTTAGGAGAACTGGGTAACTTTGAAGTTAAGTAATACTAATATTATGAAAATGATGCCTAACACTCAGGTTAAAATTATGATTTTCATCCTAAGATCTTCCTTATTTACTTCCCCCTCAGGTACTTTCGTGGCCAGTACCTTAATCCTTAATACATAAGTGGGATGCCTAACCCAAACCTAGCAATACCCTTTGTCCATTGACTTTTTTCCACTTTTCTTGCTTCTTTTTCTTTATTTCATCTTTGACATCTCGAAGAGCCTTCCTCAAGAACTCTTTCTCTTGTCTCCCTTTTCGTCTTTGGACTGCACGGCACGGATAGCAGCATATACTATTAAGGCACCGACATAAGGTGACTACTTTAGAGATTACGGCGAGAGCTACGAGGATCGCTAATACAAGCAGTATCCATTTTAGGTACCACCATATAAATTCGATAATTTCCCACACAACTGCCGCTGTATCTACAACTCCCTGTCCTATTCCATACATCATAGCTTCCGACATCATTCCAAAAAATCCTAGCCATCCTGCCGTCGGTACTTTCTTCCGAAAGTCACGTACAACATGCCAATAATCGTTTAATTTCTCACAGGCATATGGGTCCTTGGTTATATTAATCTCAGGGGCACTATATTCCTCGTGTACGCAGCTTCTCTCCCCTTTTGGAATGTACCAGGGGGATGAATTACTGTATGTCATCTTTGATAGGATTATATCATCTAATTCAAAAACATGTGTCTGTGACTTTGCATACACATTGTCTTTGTTACATAGTTGATCTCGGTATATTTCGTATCGATTATACATGAGGAACCCTGGATTTATACTTTCTAAAAGCCCAATCGGAGCAGCTACTTTCGGCCAGTGTGGTATGGCTACATGTATCCCAAGCCGTCCACACATTCTTTCCCTATTATTCAACAATATACCATGTGTTCCCCACCTAGTAGTAAAATAGGATTCATGCTCTCTTTTTAGTTGCTTGGCTACTTGGGACCCATTAAAACATCCAGAACTATTACACGGGATATAACCCCACTGATGTGGGTCACATGGATTAGAGTCGTGACTATAAACTGTATAAACTGTAAAACTGTAACGTTTAAACAAAAATGCTCGGGGTCTTGGGGTTGCCATCTAAGTTGTGGATATTGAACACTACTTATAATGGGGAACCAAGTCTTCTTAAATTCAGTTTTATCAAACACCTGACTCTGTGTTTGTCTTGTATTATTGACCTGAAAGAGGTCTAGCCCTGCTATCAGAAATCTTTCCGTAGTCATTAGAGTAGTATGGACAAACGGGAATGATGACTGAATTGTTCTTACGTGGCGCCATTCCGGGTGTTGTTTAAAATATTGTTTGACTGTCTTCAGATGATCGGGCAACAGAAACGTAGCTGTGTACCTTGTAGATATATCTTCAACTTTTCCCTTTTTGTGTCCACTATCTTTTGACGAGGCCTCTACGAGAAGTGGTTCCATTGCGAGATGAGGCCAGGCTCGTATAGATACTTCCCCATTGGAATCATTCCAGGAGACTTCTTTCCTTTTTAAGAAATTTTGATAATTAGCTAATTGATCCTGAAGGGCCATTCCCGGGGTTCTTTTACCTCCTTTTATTTGAGTAATGTCGCCCCATAATTGGCTTGGGTTAAACAATAACGTTGCTTCTTTAAGAGCGGCGTACCACGTTTTTTGGTCATCATTTTGGAGTCCCTCCGTAGATGGTTTATTCCATTCAGTAATATTCTCCTGGTATACTGAATCATATCCCCATTCTCCTTGCTCAGTCTGTACTTTTACTTCATAGTTTCTAACCTTTCCTCTTAATGTGTTGAGTGGATTCACAGAATCTGGCAATCCTGGGTTTACAAGGAACCTATGTATCACAGTGGTATTTTTTCCTCCATCGCTAGGAGTTTGTAATTCATCGTACGATACTAGGTGTGGCCATATCAGCATTTCTAAACTTTCTGTGTCAAACGAATTCCACCCTAATCCTTGTCCCAAAATGAGACCAGCTAACTGTGACCATTCCCATGCCTTAAAGAAGACCGTTGGATCATTTTTAGCCTTATCGTTCAGACATGTGGGAAGAATAGTGTGTTTATGACTATTCAGTTGTTGACCTGTTGGTTGGCCGCTTGGGCAGGATAAATTAACTGGTAGATCCGATGAACAGTACTCCATCGCCTCTGCCCAGTCTTTTCCTCTCATAGGATAAAATATCCCATTTTCTGTATTGTTAGGCTTCTCATTAATGAGCTGATATGCGTTTTTGACATGAGTTATGTTTATACCAAGCTTTTGAGATAAACATTTCTTAGCTTCAGCCCACCAAACCGACTGATTATTTCTGACCCAGTTTCTCCAAGGTTGCTGCGTCATCATAGGGATCGCGAGGCCTATTTGGTCCCTTCGGCACTCACATGGTTCTTTGTGACAATCATTTCCTTCTTCCATTCCTTTACCATTAAACTGTTTATTATGGCATAATATACCATCTTCTTGCAATGCCCTTAATTTGTACCACATGACTCTTCTCTGTACCACAGGGTATTTCAGCCAAATTCTCCAGAAATTACTATCCGGATGCTGATCTGCAATGTACTCTCTTCCCGATCCAATAATCTTGTCCCTATGTTGTTCACTCATGGTGGTCAACAGATGCCACCTCCAATAAACATTACGTAAGCCAGTGTCTCGTGGGCTAGTGTCATACTCATCACTCTTGGGCCCTTTGTTTCTGCAATCTTTCCCTGGTTGACACCTAGGATAAACCTCCTCTTCCCTGAAATGGGTGTCCGGGGGAGACTTGCCGTCCGACCATGGTTTAGAACCATTTGTCATCAAATAAAGACAATTGTCGAATTGTGTCTCTTCTGGTATGGAGAGAAAAAACTTAACTTGTTGTTCCTTCTCTCTTTCACGTTTAGCTGGATTCGCTGCGGTTACAGTGTTAAGAATGGATTCAAGTAATACCAGCATGGTTTTTGTCTCTACCTTTTGGAACATTTCTTTAGAACATGTGTACTCCAGCTCTCTTCTAACTCTTCTAGAAACAGGGTCAGCCGAATCAGTGTTTAACACGTCGGGATCAGAGTTTGCCGAAAAAGGTAGGGGGGCTATGTCTAACAGGAGTTGTCCTATTTGATTACTTTTATCCCATTCTTCATTTCCATAAGCTTCTGCGGTTGTCCACAGTTCTTCTTCCCATGTTCTATTATTATAGATAGATTGTTCAACCCTTCTAATAAGCGGGGCATTCCACACATGAGTGGTATTGATTTTCTGGCATGTTTTCATCATATAATATCTATCTTCTCCCGTCGACCAGCCCCGTCTCGTTCGTTGGGCAAAAACTTTATAATAACAGGTTTTATCAGAGTTGATATTGAAGGACCATCCAGAAAGTCTCATCTCTTCATGATTGATTAACTTTACTTTTACTGTTACAAATTCCTTGGAGGTAGGTCCATAATGAGTTACTATATCTTTCCAGGTGTCGTATTCACATAGGGTTTGATTCTTCCGTTTACACTGGGCCTTATATTCACACAGCCTCTCATACGCTGCCTGAGATGCCTGGAGAAGCCAGTCTATGAGTCTTTCATCACAATTTAACACGTTAACACTTTTAAATAGGATATCACATTCTCCTATGCTTTCCTTGTGAGGATCTGCAGGCTCTGGTGTGAACATTGGGGCCATCGTATTTACGTCAACTGTTTTGCCATCAGATGTTGAGATTATGTTAGTCTCCATTTGATCAGGGGCCATTGTTGGGGTATACATGATTATGGAATCTATAGGAGATGTGGCCATGACTGTCTTCTTTTCAGTCATTGCTGCACCGAGATTCCCTTCATTGTCTTTGGCAGATAAAGTAGTCTGAGTATCTATTCCTGTCGTGCCATTATTCCTGGTATCTTTTCCAGGTTCAGGTGTAGTCATCCTACTGGCCGTACAATTTTCGATCACGTCAATATTTCCTATTTGATTGGTCGAACTGGGGGTAATTGACATAGCAGCAGCTGTCCAAGTAGGACGTGCGGCAGTTTTGTCCACAGGGTTTTCCACGCTTCGGCGACGTCTCCGTTTAAGTGTCTTGACGGTCACCTGACTCTTCACTTCCTGACTATCAAGTTTTGGTTTCTCATACTCACATGTGCCACTTATAGCTCCATGGATGTTTAGGTAGACAATTGCTTGTTTTATCCATAGAGCTTGATCAAACTGAGTGCCCTTTTTATCTGTTGCAATTGGCAAGGATATTTCTTTCGTATCCGGGGTCAAGACGGTGCAGTTTCTACAACGTACTGTTTTCGATTTCCAACGTCGGGTGACACTGCTGGTATAGGTCATATGTTCATAGACTATACTTGACCATGAGGCTATTACTAATATTAATATAAATAGTAACATTCCAATTATGAAAAGACTCAAGGGAGACATCCTAGTGTTTTTCTCCCATTCCTTGATCATTTTGTCGCATTTCATTTGTTTCCTGGAGATTGTAGCTGGTGTCTGGTGCTGTATATCCTTAGCCTGATCTTTATATGCCAATTGTTGTCTCGCCTTAAACTGCCACCAGCGCCTAGCTTTCCAATACCAGAATTTATCCCATAAATTCATTATTCTTCTTTCCCTTTCTTCTTTTGAGAAGGAGGGCTATTCGCGATTGCTTACCACTAGTTGGTCGCTTGCCTTTATCGCGTACTTTAGGCACCTCCTCGTCTTCTGACCCAGGACTATCAAGATCCTGTGGGTGAGAAGAGGGTGGTGGCATTAGTTCTTGTGACGCCGTCTTTTGATCTCTCCTGATTGGTTCATAATAGCCGAACTGTTCTTGGGATTATTCCTCTCCCCCTCTGGACCAATCGCACCTCCCAGGCATGGTTCCAGGTGCTGCTGGAAAAACGTGCAGCCTGGCATCTCATGATCCAGGACAGCTTCAGTAAATCCAGTACGGCTGAGCTTAGCTCTCTTCTTCAGCCAAGCTGACCACCATCCAGTCACCTTTGTCCTTGCTACAGGTCTAACCGGGATCGAGACATTAGTCAGTATCATTAAGTCCTTTGTGTCAACTTCTATGAAGACCCCCAACGGGCACCATATGAAGCCAGTGAACGAGATAAGGACATGGGCGGTCCCAGACACTACACGTGGGCCGCATTCAGTAACAAGAATAAGGTTACGTTCAATAGTGGAGACCCTGGCTTCCTGTACCTCCTTAGCATGTCTGGGCAAGGTTCCAGAAGTTGTAAAAATCCTTTTATTGTTGGTTAAATGCGGGTAGTTATATACGTCTGGGCAGAATATATTCCCCTTAGCCACTCTATCTTGGGGCCATATTTGCTCGGTCCACCACCTTCCCATGGAGGTGGATTCCCAATCTCTCTGGCTATAGCCTGGCAAGGATAGGCTTCCATCTCCAGACAAACGCAAGCCATCCTCCCACTTCCAAGGGAGAAAGTCTTCCCACTTCATGGAGGTATCCCTGGGGATGACTGAGAGTTTCTTTTCCTGTTTAGATGACAATTTGTCATAGCCAATAGTCATCACAGTCTGGTATATCAGGATGGGGCAGTTCCAAGAATCTATGACACTGGCCCGTAAAGCAAAGTGGCTGAGGAAGGTGATTGTTTGAGTGGAAACGATACCGTAGCGCCAGGAATTGTGCTGGGTTTATCTGCCAGGGGGTGCCAGTATCGCACACATTCCAAACCCCGTTACGTCGGCCACAGGTGCATGGTCCGCAATGGGTGTCTTTGCGTAGTATTTGATATCAACATCCCCACGAGTCCCAGCAGCATTTGCAAAACGTGAAGGGGGCAGACCCCATTAATTCGATCCCGCACATCAAAGGTTCAGCGCCCACCTCCGCTCGCTTAGGACGGTGCTCATGCTTGTACTTTGCATCCCCAGACCAAATAAGGGCAAAAACAGGCGCAGCACAAAGGACACAGTCACCAGGCTCATAGTTAGACCATCTAACACTGGTGGTGGGGTGAGTATAGGGCATAACAATCCCTTTTTTCCAGGAATGATTAACACCATCCCAGGCCATGACCAAAAGGCCATTATTTGGGAAGACTCGGTCTTGGAGCATCTTCACATAGTCCTCCCCAACCCCCAGAACCCAACCTGGCACATGGTCTCGGTCAGCTTCCATCCTGATTTTTATACTTAAGTCGTAGTTGCTTGGGGTGGTACCTGTGGCCATCTTTACCCGTAAGTACGTTCCCTTCGACTTTTACTATAGTGGTAGATTTTCCGGTGGCGAGTATCCACACCTCACTTCCCACCTGTAACGATACAGAGGGCTCGTGAGACTGAGTTGTTGGTTAATGGCAAAGAGGTTTTCAGGTAAGTGCCATCTGTGCTTATACAGTAGTATTTGTGATTTTGCCGCGCGCACTGCACGTTCCGCGACTCCGTTAGTGTTGGATTGATGCGGGATGGATAAGACATGTCGTATCCCTTCCTGCTCCAACCATGAACGAAAGTGCTTGGAAGTAAACATGGCGGCATTATCCGATCTGAGGGTTTTGACTGGGTTCCCCTGAATAAATGACATTACACACTCTTTAGCTGTCTTTGTGGTTTCTTTCTTAATGGGGTAGACTCGTGTGTGTCCTCCCCCATTGTCAGCTATCACCAGGAATTTTTTATATATGCCATAATGACTCCCCAGGACTCCTACATCCATAGACGCGGAAATGCCTGGGAATTCTTCAGCAATTTTACCTTGTTGATAAGTAATAGGAGGTAACAATCCCTTCTCCATGCATATCTTGCAGTCATGTCTAACGAGGGATATGGTGTCTTTGAGAGGACCGGCCTCAATCCCGTTATCAACCATCCATCTTCGCGTTCTCTCATTTCCGACATGTAGCAAAGCACGATGAATATGCCGGACATAATCCAGCCTTTCTTCCTGAGGGATAACAAGCTTCCCTTGGTCATTCTTCCATTTATCAGGAAAAATCAAAGTGCCTACCACAACCGCTCTAGTCTGCACTAGTTTGTTAACCACGTCATTTCCCATGTGATCAAAATCCTGGATTCCTGTGTGACTATTGACATGGGTCACCCAAAGTTTTATGTGTTGTAGCAATTGGTTCACCACTATCCATAGGTCACGATGTTCCAACTCTTTTCCTTTGTAATTCTGGAAGTCTCGCTGCTGCCAGTATTTAAGGTTATCTTTCAGCCCTTCCGACACATACCAACTGTCAGTCACAATTCGTAAGGATTTTATTCCCTTCTTCTTTACATATTGCAGTCCGCTGACAACTGCCTGTAACTCGGCTTCCTGTGCTGTCTTGCCCATCCTTCCTTTCTCTTTATACAGGGGTTTATCTCGTTTGTAAAGCACAAAACCCCAATATCCCTCGGGATCTTGTGCAGTTTTACTTCCATCAGTAAAGAGGGTGTATATCCCTGTATAACCTGGTTGACATATTGCAGGGTTTTTTGGCTGCTGCTTAGACTTGGCCATTATAAATGACCAATTTGGATCCAAGAGCATCTGCTTCCACTTTCCCCATCTAGAGGCATAAGCTTTAGCGAATTCCACCGTATCCTTGACCATTTCTTTAGTGAGGTCATTTTGTACTGTACATTTTACATAGACCTGGCCTAAGTTGGAAGCCAGTTCCGTGTAAACTTTCCATAACAACCTGAGTTCCCTTTCTGCTGGGGCAAATCGACTTTCAGTGGGTGAATACCTGACGGATACGTAACAAATCGGTGTGTCACTGCTTTCCTCGTAGACTGCCGCGCATTAACCATTTTCCTTTTCCTCTAACACTTTTACAGAGATATTTTGTCCATCTCGGTACGGAGCGAGTTTCACCCCATCCGTGAGAATTTGTTGTATAAGGCAGTTCCAGGTTTCAATTTCTTCTGGCGTTAGCATTCTATTAAATTCTATTAACTTTAGGGATCGTTTGTCGAATGTCCTGACCTTATTTTTGATCATCTCGACAGGTCTCGCTAAGGTGGAATAATAAGGGATCATACTTCGTAGCCACCCCAATTTTCCTAAACATTTCTCTAGCTCTTTAAGCGTAGTAGGGTGCAGATTTTGGAGATAGTCGTCAGTGGAAGTTATCGCATGCTTAGTAACTAGGACACCCAGATATTTGACTTGAGGTACTCCTATCTCACATTTGGCGATTCCAATTTTCATTCCATGGTCTTTCAGTCTCCGGATTACTTCCTCCAAAAGCTCGAGATGTTCTTCTTCTGTCTCCGTGGAGATGAATATGTCGTCTATGTAACACGTGACTGGCAAGTCTTGCAACAGTTTCTCCATACGTTCCTGAAATGCGTTTGGGGAATTCACAAATCCTTGGGGAAGCCTAGTCCACATGTAGCCTTGTCCTTTTATCATAAAACAGGTTTTCGGCCTGCTTTCCTCAGCCAGTGGTACGGACCAGAATCCATTCGCTAGGTCAATACTGGAGTTATATTCTCCCGGGCGTATTTTTAACATGGTCTGTCGGGGATTGATGATTTGTCTAGTGTCTTTCACTGTCACGTCATTTAACATTTTTAGGTTATGGACAGGTCTGACAGTACCATCCTTTTTTGGTACTGCTTGTACTGGCATTAAGCAGGGTGGTTCTTTAATTTTCTCAATGACCCCTAGTTGTTCCAATTCTTTAAACACTGCTAGCAATTGATCTTCATATTTACCTAATGGGTACTGCTTCTGTTTACCTGGGAGGCCACCCCTGATGACATATGGTTCAGTTTTCATTAATCCTACATCATTTTTAAATCGGGCCACTTCGGCCGAATAAAGGATCTTCTCTAGGCGCGCCTTGTCCTTTATGTGTGAGGTACACACTAATTTTTCTATGGCCGTAATTCTATTAACTTCTCTCATCCAGTTTGAGGAAGGGGCATCAATAATCCATTCTGAGTCATTTGGAGACAGTAAAGGGTTCGGCCCTATTGCCACCATTTTACCATTAAATCTTCCTAGGGCCAACATAGTAACATCTCCATTAGCCAATTTTACGAGCACCTTCTGATCGAGTTCTTCATCTAACCACTCCTTTGGTAGTATGGATATGTCTGTTCCAGTGTCATAGTAACAATCTCTTTTTTGATCTTTAACCCAAATCTGCACTTTATAGGGCCTCATTGTTGGGTTTTGGGCTCGTGCTTTTCTAACACTTTCCTCTGGGCTGCGGTCAGATCTCTTCCCATATCCTGGTTTCGTCGGTCCGCTGCAAGTATTACTGCTTCCCTCTGCTCTTGGGTCATCGCCTTCCATTCTTCCTCGGACACGGGTTTTGAACGGGGACGATCCTGGCCTTTTGCTTGGGATCGATTGTCGGCACGATCCTGCCTCCAATGAGGCTGTCTGGGGGCATTCGAGGCTGAGCCATTCACGTTCTTGTTGAATGGAGGGCGGTTGGCCCCACCCTGTCCATTGGGCCTGATGTCTTGCTGATTTCGATCCTTTCTCGGTGGCAAGGTAGATTGAGTGCGAGCCGGGCCGTATTGGGGGTTTGCCGTCGCCTTTCCGAAAGGGGGAAGAGACTTCCCCCTCTGCTCGTTTTTTGACTGTCGAGCCTCGGGAACATCAGGTCTCTCTTTTTCTTTCCTGAGGGCTCTTCTAACAGCCATCACAGAGCTGTGGCGGGAGATAACCTCAGTCTTTGCATCCAGTCCCTTCGCTTGGAGAAACTCCAGAACCAATTTGGCTTGTTCAGGGCAGTTAATCTGTACCAGGAAATGTTTGACCTGCGACTCATCAGCCCCCTCATCTGCCAGTATGGAATAAGCTTGTAGAAGGGACATCTCTCCTTTATTCACTTTATCAACCAGATCTCGAATGGTTGCCTCCACTTGGCTTGTGAGCAGAGTAGCCATATCGGAGGTCAGCAAATCCATTAATGTCTGACCTTGAACTAAGTCTAGTCCGTTCCCTTTGGAGACATATTTACTAATAACCGGGTCAGCCATTTGAGATGGAGACAATTCCTTATTCAACCTTCTAAAGTATTCACAGTTGGATTCCTTATCTTTCCTTTTCGGGAGTGCCTTACACAGGTCTGCTACAGTAATTTTATTTGACACTCTAACGTCAGTGTTTTGTCTGGGCTCTGATGGGGGGCCCCCTGCAAGGATTGAAACCGCCAGCTGAGTACGCTGTCGTCCTATCCTTCCTGTGGAGGCCATCCTGCTACCCTGTCTTGAAGGAGTTGGGGGGTCTGGCTGCGGACCCAGAGTCGGGTCACTATCACTGCCGGAGTCATCGTCACTCTGGTCGTCGGAGTCTGAGGGGCATGGAGACCGTCTCTCCCATGAGTCTGTCGGCAAGCGGGTGGCCCTGGGCATGTGGGAGTAGATATCTGTTAAGGAATTGCGATGAGCATCATATCCTCGTGCGAGATATGCTTGTTTAAAGGACCTAGACACTCCCTGCCATCCACCTATTTCCTCAGAGGAGGGAGATCGCATTCTCCGGGCCCTTTCTTTCCTATCATGAGGAAACCATTGAGGTGTGATTATTTCTTTGTTCCAATCTGGCTCCGGAGGTTGCTGGTGTACAACTGGATCATAAGCATGAGCCGTAGGGCGTTCTCTTAATCCTTCCTCATCGGGGTCGCACGGCCATTTGGTGGCATCATATTCTCCCCACGTTATCTTTCGCCCTCTAGAATTTCTTGCTTGTACCATTCGGGTGGGTTGACGGTCAGTGGGGGGTGGAGGTGATTGTTCAACCCGCGGAGATCTAGGTAAGGGGGTTGGGGGACGTGGTGTAGACGCAGAGGAGGGTCGAAAGGGGACCCGAGGTTCCTCTGGCTCTCTGTGCTCCTCATCCTCTAGGCCACGTTGTAGCTGAGGGGAATTTTCCAAATACTTTGTAAATTTATCCTGCTTCAAAAGTAACACTGTGTCATATAGTGTCTTTGCTAGTTGTCGGTTCCCTATCAGACACGTAACTGTCTCAAAGTAACCTAATGAGGTCAGCGTCGCATAGGTGGCGGTCACCCACCGTGCTAGCTGTGCATTTGTGAGGACCCCCAATGATTCGGGGGGATTAAGGTCAAGGGTCACCTTAGACAACTCAAGCCGAGCAATTTTACTGGCTCCAGCGTGTATCTGCCCTTCTACCGAACGCGAATGCACCAGTGGCGTCACATAAACGGCGGCTACGGGGGAATCCTCGCACTCAGTAAAATCTAACTGATGGACCTGTTCTAGAGCTCGGTAATTTCGGTCACGAACCTCTTCTCCCAAAAGTGAGAGACGGTGATCGAAGTCCCTTTTACCAATTTTCTTTCTCCACGGAGTGAATGCCCTCACTTCCTCCAGTCCATTCCACTTCCTTATGGGGATCACTACATTGTCCCCAGTTGGCTTGTACTTGGCCGTTGAAGTGTGTAAAATGACAAACATGGATCCATTATCCATTCTAATGACTGGGATTTCACCCAAGGCCGGCTCACTCGATCCTAGGTCTCTGACATCAGGGTTTTCCGAGGCGTTGAGATCCAAGGCCCCTATGGAGCCATTAGAGGGATTGAGTGGTTGTATAGCATGCGGGCGATTTCCCTGGGAACCTAGAATGCATCCTAATCCTCCCTGACTCAAACTCCTGTCGAGCTGATCTTGTTGGCTTCCTATTTGCCGTGTTATCGCACTAAGTTGCTCTGACATCCTCTCCAAACTTCTTGCAATGACTCCTCTGTCAGTTTCACTCGGGCTCAGGGATTCTCCATCATCGGGGTCATTTTCTAATGAATCAAGAAAGCGGACCCTCGCTGGCGTGGCATAGCCATGGTTCCTAAGAGCTGGGTCAGCTTCATAGGCGGGTGGCGCAGTCGGAAGTTTGACTATCTCTTGTAACGCGGTGTCCAATGGTCCCTTATTTGTCAGGGGTAGTGTACCAGTTGCTTGGTACATCGATTGAACATTTTGGAGTTCACCTCGGGGATAAATCCCCGGCCTAGCAGGGCTTGGATAGAGCTGGTATTGACTTGCAAAACTTTCAGTAATACTCCCTGCGTCATGGTCATGGGTAGACTCCTTATACAACTTGCTCACTTTGGGCTTCTTCATTAGACCATCAACCAAGGTTGCGTCAAGCGGACAACTGTGAGTCGCTGCATAATCCTGAATTTTCACCGGATACACCTTAATCCTCTCTACCAGTTGTTTGATAATTTCCTGCCGTAGCCCAGCCTCGGAGGCCAAAAGGATCACCATTCGGGTGGATTCAAAGTTATAGTTCACCCAATGTTGAGCATGTTCAAGACAAGTTCGTACTGCCCTCTCGAGAGGGTAATTAAACACCCCGGTTCCAAAGACAGGAATTATGACTGCTTCCGTTTTAGCATGGCTCAAGGAGTTGTAATAAGTTTCTGAAAGCATCCGAAAGGAGCCCTCGTGGTTCTTGTCGTCGTATGGCGAGTAATGAGCCATTGATATCGTTTGTAACTTCGACTCCCCTGTGTCCAAAGGACGTGCCTCGCCTGGGTCCCAGTTCTCAGAGTATTCTTGATCAAACTTCTCGACTTGTTCACCAAATTTTTCTTTTACCCAACGAGCTACCCCCGCACTATCGGTTGGTCTCGGACATCTTCGTGGGTTCAGAAGCGTATACGAGCCTGGTGGCAGGATGTCCCAAAATTCCTGGTTTTCTAATCGTGTATCGATTATCAGAAAAGACCCCATTACCCACATATCAGGGGGAGCAGTCACAACCTCAGACTCAGCTATGGAAGCTCTTCTCTTAAGAGCTCCACCACTTTTTGGCACAACCTCTTTGCTCATTTCCATTTTTCAATCTCAGTCAAATTATTTTTAAGGAATTCACTTTACGGGCTATGAACAGTTTCCCGAACTATGCCGCTGCTTCCTGCTGCAGTTCCCCAGTTGTCCTTAGCGGACTCCTTACCATGGGGTGCCCGTTATAAGGCCTCACGGGACTTTTTGCTGTACTTCTGTATTCCAGCTATATTATATAGTTGTACTACAATTACCTTAATACTTTAACTATCCTGCTCGGGGTGATCAGTCCCAAGGGACAGTCTTTCGGTAAATTGTAGAGTCAACACGATCGTACGTTGTCGAGTGATAGAGCCTGAATCTTTCTCTTTGATTCAAAACTCAGAGATTGTAGGATCCATCTATTCACTACCGAACTTTTCCCGCCAGAATTTTAATCTGTGGTCCAGTTACTCACAAATAGATTGTACGATTTTCAATCATGTCCCTGTTCGGGCGCCATGTCGTCGGGTTTAGGTTTTCAAGGTCTTGTGTACAAGGCGATTGGCTATAACATAAGCCGTCCCTAGTTCCGTGCACACTGCCTCCCTTTGCCTCTCTGGTAAAGGGCCCCTCGGTTGGTCAACTCAGTCAGCCTTTTGTTGCGGACACGGTTCTAAGACTATAATAAGCGTATCAACTGTACCTTATTATATTAGTGAGTAGTGTCGGCGCTTCACTGAGCGGGTTATTTAATTAGCCCGACCTGTTAAGAAACAGGTTCTTGACCTCACAATGCTACACATCTTACCGTAGTCTCTTTACTTAACTTCGTTTAGGGACTCATGATCGGATCCTAAATCCATTCCTTCTAAATAACATATTTCCCCATAAATGCCTAAAACCACCACCTAATCATTGACACAATAATTCAGGATGGAATAATGCTACCATGTGAGACACTCATTACATGTGCAACAGGAGGAAATCAAACAATAACTCACCTATGACCCAATTGATGGTAGTAGGTAGGAGCCGGTTGATTCTTTAGTAGTCAGGGATCAACGCCGTTGTGCCTTTTCAGTACTTAATTCGTACTCAATTTTATTATGTTTTTTGTCACAAAAATGTTTCTTCAAAATATTAATAAAAGAATAGTAAAAACAGCAAAATCAACCAAGGATAATAAAATCCATAAACTCAAGGGTATCGCCAGACGCTGATACCCAACAATATCAAAAGTACCGCCAGACGCTGGTACTAGTACATATACTTCAAGAACCATATAATCAAAAACACTTCAAAAATCATATAATCAAAATACATGCGATAAAAAGAATTAATTCAAAAATAGTAAGAGAAAAATAAAAGATGAGCTAAAATCAGATAGTCTGAGAGCAAACAGCAAGAGCACCGTCCCAAGATAAGATACAAGACCTTACAGCGGACAGACGTGGGCGAAGATCCAAAAAGAGCAAGAACCCAGGGTCACATCTCCGAGCGCTTATATAGCCATACGCATGGCTTTGAAGACATACCGACTTTCCGTTTCTCATGCCAAGGCAATTAATCATATCTTTATCTTATCTTGTTTTTCTCCAGATGGCCCTTGAAGTCCTTCCCTCAAAAGGATGCATGTTTGGTGATAGATCATATTAGTGTCAATTACATCAGCACTTGCATCATTATTTGCGTCAATGATGCCCGGTTTACCATATTAGGTCAGCACATCTACTCCATCTTTGTCAGCACGTGCGCTTACAAGTTCAAACTAAGTTCAAGATGGCCACCTGCACATGACTTCAAATGAGAGCGCTTACAAGGTCAGTCTTAGATCAAAGCACACAGCTGTTCGTGAGTTCAAACGTTCACGATCAAACGCATACAGGTTCACTAAAGTTCAAACGTCAAACTATCAATGATAAAAATCAGAAATAATATCAAATATTATTTAGCAGGTCTATCAATGATAAAAACAAAAATAATATCAAATATTATTTAGCGGGTTTTGATTATAATATTTTCGACTTTCCAGTATATACAACACCTATTCTCCTCTGTCGTTCACTTTCTTCACTGGTGATCTGTGTTACTAGCCGCAAAATAGCCTCATCACTGACATCACAGTTTGTCAGGAGGGGTTTCAACTCAGAACGTAGGCTGCTGTGTTTCGCTCGTAGACCCTGATAAACCGTGTGTAGGAACACATCCTGATCTGTGGCAGCGGTGTATTTAATGCCTGCATCTGACAACTTGGACGTAAATAAGACCTTCTGTTTCAACCCAATGACTCTATAGAGAAACTGTTGAGGCGCTTCACCATCTTCTTGTTTAGCACACATTAACTCTTGAAATAATTCAGTACTGTTTTCCTCCCTCAGGTGTGCTAGCAGGAACCCCTTCAGCTCCACTACAGTCAAGTCATCCTTATCAATAAGCATGTCTTTGAAAATCCCTGGTTTCACTATTCGCAGCACCCCACGAACGTTTCTCTGTATCAGAAAACCCTTCTTTTACTCCTTCCTCAATCTGTTTACAAATGTTATTGTAACTAATATCAGAGGAATGGTCTCCAACTTGACCACTCTTTTCTTTGAAAGTATGCCATGTCTCGAAGGGAGAACCTTCCCTCACACCCTGGTTGAGGAACAGATGGGGTTTGTGGCCCATTAAAGCCAGGCTCACAAGTCTGTGCTGATGACATAATAGTCTCTCTCAACCTCTGTCCCAGTTGCTCATAATTATTTATCATGTTCACCAACTCGTACCATCAGGCACACCCACTCTGACAGGACTAGCTCCGGCAACACCACTGTGAATGCTAGACGTGGTAGAGCTAGTTGGTATAGTATTGTCTGTAGCCGGCATCATATCAGAATCCTTTGCATTTACATTTACAATAACATTTCCTTGGTTCTAAGTAGGAGTCACACAAGATGTCTCAGAATCATTCCTTTCACTCTTAACGGCATCAATAGTATCATTGAGTATCAACAATTTGACCATCCCGCTATCTTCTAAGTCAAGTAATTGCTTACTGTGCAAATATGAACTGATGAAGTCCAAACACCCTTCATGATCAGCCGACGAGAGTTCGGGTTGGTCCTGTCCCACCTCCGTACTGACGTCCTTGGCAATATGGAACAGTTCCTGTGCCGAGAGGGTGAGAAGACTTTTCCCAATGTCCCACACTAGGCTCTTCCTCTTGTTCTGCGACATCATAGCAACTCTTCCACTCTTGAAATGGGTCACAGCTTCAGCAATGACAACTCAACAGCCCACAACAGCTCACCGCTCCAACCACAGCAATTTTCTGGCGGTGTCTTGTCTTGCTCCCAGGTATGATGAATGGATCCGCAATACCGCCTCTGGTTAGGAGATGGCGCTAGATCCCGGACGAGCACGATATCAACAGGTGTCTCGTCTGGAATCCAAGTGGCGTCTGATGAAACGTGTTCCCAGAGCTCTGTAACACTTTGTGTCCCCCTCGCAACTCTGACCCCAGACAATAGTTCCGCCTCACCGTCTTATATCAGTAATTAAAAAAACACTCCCAAAACTCCAAGAGAACACTAAATAGCCAAATGATCAACATTAATAACATATAAAATTTTTGGCCGATTGTGGTCATCCATTTAGGGATGCCACATTGACGGGATACATTGTACGACTGAACAATTTATATCCCACTAGTGAGCATTACTGTTAATTATGGGGGCATTGTGAGTTGTATTTATTGTCAATATAGGAATAATGCAGTTGCATAACATTTTGTGAAAAAAGAAATGATCGTGAATACTTTCCAGATCTTTCATTCATCATCATCATAGTTTTTTTGGAATTGCAGTTATAAACGTGATGGCAGCTGACGTGTGCAGCCACGTCAAGGTGGTGGTACGAGTAAGGCCTGCCACTGAAAATGAGAAACGAAAAAAACGCCGGAACATGATCCAGATCGTCGATAACCACATGCTCGTATTTGACTCCAAAGAAGAGTACCAGTCATGCTTTGGCACACAAAAAGTCTGAAGGAATATTAACAAGAGGGCTAACAAAGACCTCACGTTTGTTTTTGACAACGTTTTTGATGAGTACTCGACACAACAAGATCATTTTGAGAATACTGCCAAAGGTGTACTGGATGGTGTGATGAACGGCTTCAACTGCACAGGTAGTTGAATGACTCCTAGTCAACCGTGAGGTACTCTGATGGATTTTGTCTTCCATTGACATAGAGCTTTAAGTATATGTTGATACATATTCATTGTGGAAGATTTTTTTAGTAATTTCAAAATAGGTTAAATATCTTCGTTTATCATATGAATCCAGCTGTGCATTAAATGGTAGAAAACACAATTACACTGTGCTGTTTCCATGAGAGCTGCTCATCTATACTGAAATTTCACCTCTGACCCTCGATCTGATGTCTTTCCATGAATTGTCAAGGACAAGTTAGCATCCATTTCAATAGAAAACACCATGGATTTAGTATTTTCAACATTTGAAGAGAGTCTATTTTACATTTTCTTCCCTTTTATGTATTCTACCTCCATGTACTTGTAGTTCTCTTTAATATTGCCTTTTTAGTTGGAGTTTGAAGTCAGTTTGATTAATTTGAGTGAATGTTAAAATCATCAAATGTGTGATGGATGCGACAATACCATTATCTTTGAAGTGTGTCATCTCACTAACAAGTTTAAAAGACTGTCAATTGTCATTGTACTGGCATCCCCCAACAGATGGACAAGGATTGTAGTGAGTGTTTCCTCTGTGATAAGAATGCATGTGCATTGTCACTCATCTATAATGTTTTCATCTATTTTCGTTTCAGTTTTTGCCTCTGGAGCAACTGGAGCTGATAAAACACAGTATGTTAGGCTCAAAAGCTTGGGAAACAACATCAGGAAATAGCACAAGAAATCACTTTCAAAAAATAAAAATAAAATTGATTGATTTTGACATCACGTCATTTACCTCTTGCCACTGCTTCTCACATATCACTGCGCACTGGCCGATATGACTGTCCAGACTCATGACATCACTCTTGCTGCTGGATGAAAGGGTGACGAGAGAGAGAGAAGAAGGAAACTCCAAAATGTCAAACCTGCATTGATTTATGGCCCCCTGGAGGTAATAAACCCCCTCGCCCCCTTTTTTATGTCAAAAAGAATTTAAAATAATAACCCTCCCCTTTTTTTATATCAACAGGAAATTAAAATAATAACCATGCCCCTTGTTTTATGACAGGAAGGGAAATAATTAACCTTATCCTCCCTTGTTTTATAACAGGAAAAAAAATAACGAAGGGAGGGGTTCGGACAGCTGTATAAACATCACCCTGTGTGTATATATATGTACCCTTCAGACCGTTGCAAGGAGCAAGGAACCGTCGAACACAACCAACTTGCAATGTCTGTCCCGACACTGAAGCGTGGATCACCATTGATCAGCGGCATGGCTGTGACTATTATCGAGGACCCGTGGATGGGTGCTGGGGCTCCCTGTAAATCTGTAATGTACAGACAGGTGAAGCCGGAAAATCTTCCAAGGGCTGAAGAAGAAGAACAACAACAACAACGTCAGAAGGCTGGAGCCGTGTCTAACAAACCTGATTAAATGGAGAGCAAGCCATCCTTCATGGCTATATGGCTGGCTAAAATCTCAGGATCAGGATGATGGTTGTTGTGGAATAATTTGACCTGTGTCATTAGAGTTACAAGGACAACTTGTTTTTCAGTAGCAATGGAATGTTTAACATATATCTACGCACTCTGTATTCCAAATACGCCAGAGATGGCTACCTTGGGGTGAAGACAGGAATGTCTGTTTTGTCTGGAGATGCCAGAAGCTCTTATGATTCAGCCAGAAGGCCAAACGTGGATATGCATGTTTGTGACAATGTATCTGGTACAAGGAGCGCCCTTGATCCAGCCCCTACTTAATGTGTCTGTACTTTGAACAATTTGATACTGAGCGATGTCAAGCGAAGAGATGATGTTACGCTGATGTGGAATAAAACAAAGCTTGTATCCCGCTACTTCTGTGGTTTCTTCCGCTCCCAACTCGACGCCCTGAGAAGTGTATACCCCGCTGGCCGGACCACATAATTGGCGCCCAACGTGGGGCTCGAGGATTGAGGAACGTCTGACTCCATCCCCGCAGCACAAGGCGCCCTGAGGTAAGATACCGTTTTCTTCCTCAATGTGCTGCTGGGTGAGAGCTGGATGCAGAATTGACCTCACGGTGAAAGAACCAGAGAGTGGGGAGACGGAAATCCACAGAAGTAGTGCCAAACCGACGTGTACACAAAAAACACCAACAAAAAGGCTATTTGATACTGAGAAGCACTTGCATACCGAGAAGTGCTTGTGTGTTCTGTGAAAGCGCTGTAAATTCAGATGCGCTTGTGAGTTGCAACAAGTTTTAGAAACGTGTATTGTTTGTTTACTGCGCAGGCCTTGATGCCCGAGGTTGGTTTTTCCGGTGAATAACGACGCGGGAGTGTGACTATTTGGATAAGGGACGAAATGAGCCCGTGGCCTCCAGTTTTTGATAAAAACTGGTCACCCACTCGTTGCCATGACCGATGCTCTCAGGGGCTAGCTGATTAACGTTTAAGGCTTCCATACCGACAAGCTAGGCATGGCCTATAATGTATATACGAAAATATTTTATATTTTCTAGTTTCCTTTAGAGATCTTCACTCTTCCACGTCAAGATCTCTAAAAGAATACCACGGATGAGAATCTGGTGGAGACAACCTGTGACAAGTTGTAGAAAAATACAAACGTCCAGTCATTGTGAAACCAGGTCGTGAGATCCTGAATAAACGACAGCACACTCACTAGGGGCTCATAATCAATGATGCTATTATTACTATGAACAAATGCTGCATATAAAGAGCAGGACAGAGACCTCCACTTAGACTAAGGACAGACGAACTGTGTGTGTATGTGTGTATAGACATGACGTGTGTGACAGTGTGTGTACCTGTGTGAAGTTTAAAACGTTTATCTACCTCAACTACGTAGAACTCTCATGCCACAGAACGGAGAGAGCTGTGTGGGTATATGTGTATGGCCATGATGTGTGGATGATATTGTTATTGATATTATTGACATTGGGTGTTGTGAATTGAAGTGTCGAAGTTTACCTTTTAGACTATACTTTTACTGTATGCAGTTTTCATGACAAAGAACAGAGCAGTGTGTGTGTGTGTGTGTGTGTGTGTGTGTGAAGGCGCGCTGACGTGCGACGGGATGAGAAATACAGAATCAACAGAGTAGAAGGTTTGAACAGATAACAGGTTTTAAACAGGAGTTAAAAAAAAAAAAAAAAAAAAAAAGGGGGGAGGAAAGGGAAGGAAAGGAACTTAAGTGATATAAAACGGGCTCGAAGCACTGGGACTCTCTTTCTCGTGTTCTATCCAGAAACCATAAGCAGGTTAAACATATTGGTGTCTTGATGCATAGTACAAAAAAGTCAAAAGTTGAGTTTGCTCAAGGTTGAAAGTAAGATCAGACACAATTATATTTGTGCAGTTGTTGCAGACATCTGCAGTTGGAATCTGGAAGTTGAGATTGTGTGTGTGCACTGTCCTCTTTCCATAAACACTGCTCGTTTCCCAATACAGAGGTGGAACAAACAGGAGATGATCGTGAAGTCACTCATCCACCGTAAAAGATATACAAATAATTGTGTCTGCACATAGGTGGTGTGCGAGGGAGATAGAGGAGTCGCCGTTGAGGACTCAACCCCCCCACTCCGGTCGCTGTGTGTGTGCAGCTTCGTCAACACCCTGACCTTCAGCGCACTCAGACCCATACCCAGTAAGAAAAACACACATTTACGACACAACATTACGCTGAAGAATAACACAATCAATACTGCAGGTGATAACCCAAGATCAAAATGAGCGTCACACCAGTTGTCATTGTGAGTGCCAAATACCCTGAGCAGGCGAAAGAAATCCAAAAACTGTCAACTAAATGGGAAAAAAGAACAAGCTGGCTAAAAGAAGGCACATTCGACCCACATATGTGTGAAATCATGGAGGTGAGGATCGAAGACTACAAAGCAAAAGATCACAGCAAGAAACGTGAGGAAAAGAGAAAATATGAACACAACATTATAAACATGTTCAAAATGGAAGGACAACGCTACAGAAGAAACATCAGAGAAGGATTGATGGAACAAAAAAAGATGCAAGCAACATCTGTTAAGAGCAACAACAACAAAGGCTGCCCAGACACCCCTGGATTATATCCATCACTCGTGGGAACAGTGAAGATTAATGGAGACTTCAAATACGATGACACAGATGATGAAGACGCATGTGATGACAAAACTGGAATGTCGGCATCCAAACACAGAGATACCCCGAATCAATTTCCACCGGAAGAGGGGAGAGTGCTGAGTCCTGTACACCAGCCCATCCCAAAGCATTGCAGTACCCAGAGGAAAACAGATGGGGAAGTGAAATCATCAATCCTGGACTGCTACGCCGAACGAAATGAAACACTGAGAGGGAAGATCGGTGGCGAGTCATACTGGACTCAGCTAGACCATGTGGGTGTCGACCCTGAACGCAGAACAAACCAAACAATAATCGAAGAAATCGAGATAGAGTTGGATGAGAAACACGACAAGTTGGGTGAAACAAAGACAAGACAGCAGGGGGCGAGCGGAGCTGGAAGGGTTGACCTGAGATACTGACCAAACATCAAGCCGCCGGACAGATACACACACCCTGGTCAGTTTCCTATTCTGATCAAGGGCAACAAAGGTCACTATATGCCGTGGCAAACGCTCGACCTTGCAGGACTGATTGCCCGACTGCCAGATATCCACGAAGGAGCTGGAAAATGGATCAGGAAATTTGAGGAGGAGACCGTTGGCAAGATGTTGGCCCTTGGCGACATCAAGGCTGTGCTGGCTAAGAGTTTGGGTGCAAGCGCGATGGAGAACCTCCTACGTCACAGTGGAAATGTCTGGATGATAGACATGATGGCCGACGGGACCGAGTTCAATCCATACCGGCCAATGCTGTGGAGAGTGTTGAGAGGTGAATTCCCATCCAAGATTGACCCAAAGGCACTGAAAGGAGAACCACTTGGAGAGAACGAGAACCCAGCTGCGTACATAAGCAGGCAACTGAAGAGATGGAAACAAGAGACAGAGGAGGAAGCCGAAAACAGTCCTCTGCTATCAACTCTGTTCCGCACCTACGTCATCGAAGCCCTGCCACAACAAGTACAGAGCAAGCTGGAAGACGTCGTGGGGTTGACATCCATGCCTCACAGAGAATTCCGCGACCACGTTGTACACGCCATCGAGAGACACCGGAGAGATGAGCAAAGACAAGATGAACAAGAGAGGGCTCAACAAAGAAAGCTCACTCAACTGCAGCTCACAGATCTCCAGAGCAGATTGAAGACAAAGACTCAAGCCGCCGTGATGGATCAAGGTGCCACCATGGGGTCAACACCACCGCCACAGCCACCAACACCAGCAACACAGCCAACAGCGCCACCCATCCAACAGCCACCGGTTGCAAATGCCTATCAACAACAGCCGTTCATGCGACGACCCACACAAATGAGACAGTCTCAATTTCGAACTTGGGGAAGAGGCATGACAAGGCCATCAAAAATGCAAGGCCCCCCAGGACTATGTTGGAGCTGTGGTGAACCTGGTCACCGAGCCCGCAACTGCCAAATGACCGGCCCCGGAATGCCAGAGGCACAGACGCAGCCCGTGCAAATTATGGATATTAGCGGGGCCCAGAGAATCCTGCCGGGGAGGGCCAGCTTTCAAGCCAAACAGGAGAAGCTGGCAGAGAACCAATCATTCAATTGAAATTGGAAGACAGGCAAATTCCAATGTTAATCGATACTGGAGCCACTTACACCTGCGTGAGTCCAAAGTATGCCACCCACCTCCCCATGTCCGACAAGTATGTCAAAACAGTAGGATTCTCGGGATTAAAACAAACCATTCCAATGACAGTTCCAGTGAGACTTGCCACCGATGTGGGTGAAGTCCAAATACCCATTCTAGTATCAGACCAAACCCCTGTCAATCTGCTGGGAAGAGATGCATTGTGCAAATTGAAAATCAACATCTGGTGCACACCAGAGGGAGTGTACATTGACAAGAGTGGAGTAGACCACCAAATGCTCCAACAGACAAAAGGTGCAAAAGTGTACTGGTTAGGGGATGTTCATGAACCAGCAACACACACATTCAAAACTTGGGAACAGATTCCAAAAGCCAGAAAACCTGCCTTGGACTATCACTGCACAATGTATTATGATCCGTCATGCAGCGAAATCTTTGAAGAAATATGGGACAAGAGGACAAAAGGACTGACCGTTGACATAGAGATGGGGAGCATCATAGTCGGACGACAAGGTGCCGCCCTCGAGGTCAAAGCAAATGACTTCATTATGCAATGGTTCAAGGTGTCAGAATCTGCACACATCACACTCGTGGTGAATGACGGTTTTGAATCCAAAGATCTTGGTCCGATGGTGAAAGCAGCAAGACAGCTAGAGTGGCTGGCAACGGAAAACCCGAAAATATTCACCTCAAGTGAAGGAACCATGATCAAAATTGTCTGTGAAACCACGATGAAAGCAAAACCACAAGTGGTGACAATACAAGAAGTAACACAAGCCCACTACTACTGAAACCAGAAGCAGAAGAAGGAGTTCAAAAAACCATTAGTGGACTTTTGAGAGCAGGAGTACTGATTGAGACACACAGCTGGTGCAATACTCCAATATTTCCAGTTCTCAAAGCAGATCAATCCAAATATAGGCTTGTTCACGACCTCAGAGCAGTCAATGAAGTGGTGGAAGACTGGCCAGCTTAAGTGCCAAATCCAAACACTATTCTCACAAATGTGCCGCCAGACGCAAAATTCTTCACAGTAATCGACTTGTGCTCAGCCTTCTTTAGCATTCCACTGTCGGAAGACTCAAGATATCTGTTTGCATTCACATACAGAGGAAAGCAGTACAGTTACACCAGAATGCTACAAGGATTTAAACACAGTCCACACGTGTTTAACCACGTACTGCGACAAGACCTTGAAGGTCAAGACATCAACAGCACACTGATACAGTATGTTGATGATTTGCTAATCTGTTCAACAACGCTCGAAGACTGTCACAGAGACTCCATTAAAGTGCTGCAGAGGTTAGCAGAAGCGGGACACAAAGCATCACAAACGAAACTGCAATACTGCCGGGCCCAAGTTGAATATCTAGGCCGACTGATCTCACAGGCCACCATCACAATAACACCAGAGCAACTTGAAGGAGTTACCAAAGCTCCACAACCACAGACAGTTGGTCAGATGATGACATTCCTCGGAATGACAGGGTTCAGTTCAGAGTGGATTGAAGACTACGCCAGAAAAACAAACCCACTCAGAGATCTGATAAAGGTAGCAGGAACAACGACCCTGAATGCAGCACTGGAATGGACAGAGGAAGCCAGAGATGCGTTTGAAACAATCAAACAAGAGATGCAGAGGGCACCATCTCTAGCAACACCAGACTACACCAAACCATTTCTACTGTATGTTGCAAACAGACACAACATGTATGCCACAGCAGTTCTAATGCAAGAAACATGTAGTGGCAGACAGAAACAACCGATCGCTTACTACAGCACCAAACTTGACAACGTTGTCCAAGGCTGGCCACCATGCTATCAAAGGCTAACTGCTGTACAGTATGCTTATGAGAAAGAAACAACCATAACCATGGGTTATCCAGTGACAATCTACACGCACCACAAAATCACAGAACTGATCAACCAAGGGAAGTTTGTAGTCACACAAACAAGGTATCTACAGTTCATGCCACTGCTAACATACCCAGACATCACCATCAAGAGATGCGTGACAGCAAACCCAGCAAATGTTGTCCCTTTCAACTTTGAGGGAGAGCCACACAAATGCATTGCAGAAACAATGAAGTATACAAGACTGAAACCAGATTTAGAGTCGACTCCATTGATCAACGCAGAGGAAGTGTATTTTGTTGATGGCTCATGTTTCAGGGATTACCAAGGAAGCCATGCTGGCTATGCGGTGGTCAGACAGGAAGAAGAACAGTTTGTGACAGTGAAAGCTGAGAGTTGTGATCAGCCGTGTTCAGCCCAACTAGCCGAATTGAAGGACTGACAGAAGCATGCAAGTTGGCTAAGGGAAAAGTTGCCAACAGCTACACTGACTCGGCGTATGCGCATGGTGTGTGTCACCTATTTGGAAGCAAAGAGGGTTTAGAAAGACGAATGGCAGTCCTATTCAGCATGGAAAACAGATCAATGCTCTAATGTCTGCAATGATGCTGCCAACAAGACTCGCCATTGTCAAATGCCAAGCCCACAGGAAAGGAAATGATGATGTCATCAGAGGAAACAATGCGGCAGACGAGGCAGCAGAAGAAGTGTCAAGATGCAAAATAGCCATTTTGTCACCTATGGTGACATTAGAACCCACAGTCACACCTGAAGACATAATCTTGATCCAAGAAAATGCAGACGAAAATGAAAAGGTTTTGTGGAAACAAAGAGGAGCTACTCGGGACAATAAGGGTCTCTGGCGATCACATGAAGGCCTGCTTGTAGCTCCAGCTGCACTTTTGACCATCTTGATTTCTGAGGTGCACAGTGCAGATCACTGTGCAAGGGGGGAAGTGGTGAAGAAAATCAGACAGCAGGGATATTGGTCCCCATTTTTGCAGACAACAACAAATGAAGTGCTGAATCAATGTGAGATTTGTGCAGAAAACAATGTACGAAAAAACATCAAGACACCAATAGGTCATATTCCAGTCCCAGAAGGTCCATTTAAACATCTTGTGATCGATTACGTTGACATGATAAAAACGGTTCAAGGGAAACGTTACATGTTGGTGGTAATTGATCGGTTTAGCCGCTGGGTTGAAGCAGCACCATCTAAAGACTTGAGTGCTGAAACAGTAATCAATTTCCTGACCAGAGAAATCATTCCTCAATTTGGCATTCCATCAGAAATAAGCTCAGACAACGGTGCTGCATTTGTACAAAAGGTTGTGAAGGGCATCTTGCAGCAACTTCGAATCAAACAACGATTGGGTGCCGTTTATCATCCCCAGAGTCAGGGAATGGTTGAGAGGATAAATGGAACTCTGAAAGCGAAACTGAACAAGATCTGTGGCAGCACAAAGCTAAACTGGGTTGATGCGTTACCATTAGCACTGATGAGTTATCGCATGCAAACTCATCGAAGCACACATTTGACACCACATGAGATGTTGACGGGACGGCCGATGCCAGCACCACATTTGAGGGGACCCTACAAGGGGCCTCCACTTGAGCAACTACAATCTGAACTTAGAAGTTATATGAAGCAATTAACTTCTATCCATAAGACTATCTATCTGCAGGAGAGAAAACGGGAGCTTGAGGCCGATCGTGAAGTCGGGCATTTGGTGGTTCCCGGCGACCAGGTGTATATCAAGGTCTTCCGAAGGAAGTGGCACCAGCCGAGACGTGAAGGTCCATACACCGTGGTCCGAGCAACACCAACAGCTGTCCAAGTCGAAGGCAGCGCCACTTGGTACCATCTGAGCCATTGTACAAAGGCACAAGGCCCCACAACCAAACAGGAAAGAAAACAGGGCAGTGAAGTCAATGATTTAGATAGTCAAAATGTTGATGACAGGGCTTGCTGTGATAATAAGTTGTCTGGTTTGGTTGTCACCAGGAGACGAGCTCGCGCAGCGACGGACGGGAACCGCGAGACTGGAGCAGCCGACCAAAGTCCAGACCGTGACACCCGAAGTTCCAGCTAAAAAACTCCAGCAGAACAGCGACTCAGCTAAGTACGATGCGATCACCCGTTGTGTGAAACATGCCCAGAAACACAATCCGTTAAACGCATTGATGCAGGACAGGCGGAGTAAAAGTGGCAGGGGCTAAAAGTTGGGCCTGGGATTGGTTAGATGGACACCTAGGAAATTGGGGAGCATTTTTGCAGAAGTGGGGACTACTGCTGCATTCATACTAATTGTCATTTTTCTTCTGGCATGTTGCATCGTACCCATGATGAGGAAACTGTGTCGAGTGATTGAGAAGCAGTTAGCAGTCACGACGGAACTTTGGAACGCACAGATGCTGAACATGATGCCTGCTGAACAATTGGCTCTCGTGGTGACTGAGAGACCACATCTGTACCCATCACCTGATTAATTGGAGGACTCTCATCATACTCCAGACGTGACTGAAGAAGGAGGTGTTGTTATGATTTCATTACAAATGTGTTTAAATCATGATCTTATGTTTCTTTGCTGGTATAATTACTTGATTATTGTTAAAAAAAAAAAAAAAAAGGGCGAAGTCTCACCTATGACAAGAAGCAACAAATCGAAAATAGACTTCCAGAAAAAAAGAGAATACCATTTAGGTAGTAACATTTTTATTGTTTGGTGTTCATTATGTTTCATTGTCCTGTAATATGATTGCATAACCATGTGTTCTAATTCATCATATTGTTTATGTTCACACATTGTTTTTGGTTAATTTCGTGTCCAATCTATGTGTTCGGGTTTTACAAGTTCAAAATGATTTCAAGAAAGTTAAAATTAGTTCAGCATGCAACATGTCAGCAAGTAAGAGTACAATTCGGGAAAACTTTTGACCCTTCCGGAAGCGAACTGACTAACATTTTCCTGCGACGGGTACTAACAATGCGCACGGTTGAGATTTTTTACAGCAGTAAACCTATTGAACTAACTTCAGCTATATTAATCATGTAGTTAACATTTTCTACATTCTTACATCCAGTATATTGTCACTGCTCTGTTACAGTACTAAATAATCTTCAGTAAAATAAAATGGGATAGCTTGCTAAATTCGGTGTGTGGGTCTGAGACCCACCAAGGGGGGATATGTTGTGGAATAATTTGACCTGTGCCATTAGAGTTACAAGGATAACTTGATTTTCAGTAGCAATGGAATGTTTAACATATATCTACCCACTCTGTATTCCAAATACGCCAGAGATGGCTACCTTGGGGTGAAGACAGGAATGTCTGTTTTGTCAGGAGATGCCAGAAGCTCTTATGATTCAGCAAGAAGGCCAAACGTGGATATGCATGTTTGTGTATGTGTGTGTGTGTGTACGATGTATCTGGTACAAGGAGTGCCCTTGATCCAGCCCCTACTTAATGTGTCTGTACTTTGAACAATTTGATACTGAGCGATGTCAAGCGAAGAGATGATATTACGCTGATGTGGAATAAAACAAAGCTTGTATCCCGCTACTTCTGTGGTTTCTTCCGCTCCCAACTCGACGCCCTGAGAAGTGTATACCCCGCTGGCCGGACCACATGGTCCTTCAGGGCCATCCATAAAGTATCAACAGGAGTCACGGCTGAAGAAGGAGATTTCGTCCTGGAGTATTTTAATTCTGATTGCGGTGTATTTCGTACTCTGTTAACCATACCGATGGATGCTTGGAGTAATAAAATTCAGGAGATTTCCTAAGATTTCTTAGGTATTATGAGACGTATCTCCACTATCTTCCTCGGAGCTGCTACAGGCGGCACTGGGTATGGAATGAACAACTCCTCGACGACCCCTCTATTTCCTGTGGTAGAACACGTTACGGGTGATGGTCATGAGTACGTCGGTTCTAACAACGACACGACAGCCGGAGCCTGTCCTTCGTTGACCATCAAAGACGACACAGACGACTCTGATGCAACTGAAATGGAAGATGTGGATGATGAGGAGGAACCTGTAGGAAGAGCAACAACCTCCTACCCCAAGAACGAAACTGTCGGCGTGTGTCTGGAATGAATACATCAAACATGAGCCAGAGGATCCTCTAATTGACGCGTCGTCTGGAATAGAACGCCGGTCCTGGTCCATGTCACAAACACGAGATTCCCTCGTATGTGATTTTTTTTTTTTTTCTTACTCTCTTTGTTTAATTACGTTTGAATCCTGACATAACCTGTTTCATAAAAAACATTAAGCGGCATATTTGGATCTCAGCTCATTCATTTCTCGTTTAACATGTCAGTGAAACACATCATTAAAAGAGTTTATTACAATCCTCTTCACCCCGGGAGCTATTGAGGTGTGGATCGCTTCGTGGAGGGGTGCAGGTTGAGACTGGAAAACCAGTCAGTTCTAAATCTATTAAAGTTTTTTATCAAAATAGGATGCGTTGCATAACACCTTGCATAAACCAGCCAGAGTAAGCTTTCCGAGAAACAGAGTATTTGTTCACAGGCCTCTTCAACAATTCCAGGCCGACCTATTCGACATGCAGGCGATTGAGACAGTGAAGGCGTTTGAATCAGTGCTGGAGGAGAGCGGGACGCCTGCAAAGCTACAGACGGATGACGGGAAATAATTTTTCAACAATAGTTTCCGGGCTTTGATGGAAAGGAAGGGTATTAATCATTTTTCAACAGCGAGTGACGTTACGGCGTCTGTGGTTGAGAGATTTAACCGCACTCTTAAAAATCGGATGTGGAGATATTTTACAGCTAAAAACACCCTGCGTTACATCAAGGTTTTACAGGATCTAGCAAAGAGTTATAATCACAGCTATCACAGTAGTATAAAAATGACACCGATGGAAGTAACTAAAGAAAATACTCTGCAAGTGTTTGACAATCTTTACAAGCCAAAATTTAAGGAGGGCGATCATGTTAGGATATCAAAACTACGAGGTGTATTTGACAAAATGTATGAGCAGAGTTTTACAGACGAGATATTTATGATAACTGAACGTATTCACTGCAACCCGCCTGTCTATAAATTGAAAGATTTCGATGGCGAACCCATCCAGGGGTCATTTTATGATCAAGAATTACAAAAAGTACAACTCGTAAAGGATAAAGTATTTCACTTTGAAAAGATTCTCAAGGAACGCGTCGTTAAAGGAGGGAGACAGAACTGGCCTGAAAAATTCAACAGCTGGGTAAAAGCTTCAGATATAAAAAATATATAAGACGATCCTTCTTTACACCAGGCATCATATCATCATGTACGGCTCAAAGAACGTTGGCTTCTATGTGACTTTACCATCGCCAGTGCAAGAGTTTTTAAAGACAACTCGATTGGTACTTTCCGCGTTGATTTAGCACAACATATCGATTTAAACAGAAAATGGGAGGTTGCTTTGACGGAGATTACACACCCTCATACATACATGGCATAATATTCCGGAGGATGCGGCGTCATATTACTGGAAACCGAACCCTAGAGGACCTGATTCCAACACAAACACGGTTCCCCCGAGAGGTTCAGATTTCGATGCTAACACATTGCGGCGGCATAAAGATGAATTTCATAGAGCCATGGCGAGACTTAGGGTTCCGGATCCTGACGCCAGCGCCTCAGCTGAGAGGAAAAAAGACGAATCGCGAGGGGTTGATCGACATTTCAAAACTGCGGGGACAGATATTTCCAAACTGAAGTTCAAGGGTGGATATTACAGCTTGGTCAGAACCTTGTGCTTTTTAACTCTCCTTTGGCTTACATGCTAGGTGCAGAGCCTGGTAACTGGATCCATTTTTGCGAGTTCAGAGCGCCCCATCCAGTTGATTTAAAAGCGGGGTTTTACCATCTCTACTGTTACAGCGACATTGTAAGACCGCAGCTTATAGGGGATGCATATGCACCGCTTTTAAGAACGGTCGAAATCAGGGGTAGTTACTCAGATATAATCACACAACATTTTAACCCTGCTTACTATTTGCCAAGAACCATATTGAAAATATTCAGATACAAATTAAATCAGATCTTAACAAACCAGTCAATTTTACCTTTGGAAAGGTGGTGGTGACTCTACACTTTAGACCTGTTACTTGAGAGGATACTATATAACCCTTGTATCGTCGTCTGGAAATTCATTCATCATCACAATACCAGAGATATAGCCCACCTTTGCAGACAGAGTTATAAACAAACACAATGGTTCATGCCGGCTTAAGAGACGACCCACACAGAGTTGTACAATATTATGAAAAACAGGTGGGTGGAGATCTACCTGGTTTCTACGGTGCCCCTGTTATGTACGTACGAGGTATCGGTTCCCTCTTCTCAAAAATGTTTCGGTTTGTATCACCTCTGTTGAAAAGAGGTATTGCCATAGCGAAACCACATCTCAAATTAGCAGTGGGTAACATAGCCTTGGTTATGTTCACCCGTAGAGAGAATGAGAGGAATGAGCGATCAACAGAGACAGGAAGGGTCAGGCGGTATAGCCGTCTTATCACGAAGGATAAAGAGATGCCCTCCAGGACGATGTGTAACACAGAGCTCTAAAAAACGTACAAACAAAAAAAGAAAGAAGTCAGTTGACAGAAGCAAACGGGCCAAGAGGAAGTCCAGAGGGAGCTCTGATATATTTTAAAAAACCTTATATACAGTAACATGGTGCTCCTTCACCAGAAATCTGCTGAATGCACATTGGCAGAACTGGATTTATTCACGGCGCCGGTGATGCAGCTTTCCGTCGAGGACAAAATTTACACTGAAATTGCTCCAGTAGCCGCTATCAGCGAAGGAGGATCGATTGAGTTTTTTATACCGGGAGACGGTGAAAAGTATCTAGACCTAAACGACACCCTTCTGCACGTGCGTGCAAGAATTACTAACGCCGATGGCACACCGCTGGCTAACGACGCAGCAGTCAGTCTCATCAATTACCCTCTAAACACAATCTTTGATCAGTGCGATGTGGTTCTGGGGGATCGAATGACTTCTCGGTCCTCTCCACAGCGACATATTTTTCTTTGAGAGACTGTTATTAAACTCGGTCGATTTAAGAATTAAACTCACCAGGGCGAATGATGCCTTCTGCCTGACCGGGCCCGCGATTCCAACTGAAAATCCTCGGTGCCTGTTTGTGAAGAAAGTCACTGTTTCGCCAGCTGTGGGAATAGGTCATGCAGCAGGTTTGTTAAAAGGAAATGCTCTCTACCCACTCTCATGAGTCAATGTAAAAACATACTCCATTCCAGAAAACTCAAGAATATGTACCCAGGAGAATTTGTTTCTGGGTTCAATACCTAAATACATGGTTTTAGGGATGGTGCATCATGAGGCATTTACCGGTAGGAGAGATCTCTCCCCATTCAATTTTCATCATTACGACACTGAATATCTAGCACTCTGTCAGGATGGCCGAATGATGCCCGCTAAAGCTTTTCAACCTCAGTTTAATAACGGTATAGCGGTCAGAGAGTTTTATAACATGATTGTAGCTACAAGAAGACATTTGAAGGATCTACCCTTAAGCGTTGACCGCGAAGGTTTCAACGGTGGTTATTCACTGTTTGCATTTAATCTCAATCCAGCCGACGGCAAATGGGAATTTAATACTGGAGATGAGATTCAGAGTACCCTTACCAAACACCCTAACACAGAATGTGTACGCTTGTTATGATTCCATTCTGGAGATTGATGCAAAAAAACAAGTGCTGGTGGACTGTTATTAAAAAATTATGGATAGTCTCCAGTTACAGAGGCTGCTGAGAGGTCTCATGGGCGACACATTTTACGGTGTATGACCGTCGGATAAGTTGCCTCAATTGACACACCCCCTCAGACTGCCTGCATATTTCATCGTCAACACACATCCGGCACATAAACCAGGAGAGCAATGGCTGGCTTTAAGTCTCGAAGAAGACGGTAGAACAACTTTCTTTGACTCATTTGGAATGGGACCCTACTTTGCACATTACCCTGAAAATATTTTAAAGTTTCTCAAGAAACATTCAGGCGACAACAAGTACAACAATGGTCAACTACAGCACCCTCTATCGTTTGTATGTGGTCATCATTGCGTCTTCTACCTCTGTCATCGTGCTAGAGGGCTGTCTATCGAAGAAGTTTTATGTCTTTACAATGACGATACCAAAATGACCTCTTGGTATACAACTTTGTGAAAGGACATCAACAATGTCTAAAAAGATGTGCACACTGTCCGTGGAAACAACAGAACTGTTCTCTTCTGTATTTTAATGACTATTGTAACGTGTGACTAATCTTATTTTGTTTGTGCGTGTGTTTAAAAAAAAAATCTGTAATCTCATAGTAATTCAATAAAACATTTTATTGATGAAAAGACAATAACTGTGTACAAGACAATTATTCAGGAAACCCATCGATGTGTTAGAGACAATTTCTTCCCTTTGGTCATTACTCGCATCAAGCGTCGTTGAGGTGTCACTTTAGGGTCCTTTGGGTCGGGAGACCAGCTCTCAGCTATACTTTTCTTTCGCGAGATAGACTTCGATTTAAGTCTCTGATATTGAGCCCTCGCTTCAGGATTGGACAGCAGTGTGAGAGGGAAGTTTAGCTTTAATAATGAGACGAGAAACTCGCACCATCCCTCAGGTAATGAAGGACTTGTTTTCTTATACGGTAGGGAAAGGTACTTGAATATATCACATGAGAGCCGTTTACAGCATTTCCTCATACATAAATTCGCCATTCATATTCCAACCATCACCGTTTTTGGATATCCTCTGGATAATGTATTCAGCATTTCTTCGAGCTTTTGACGGAAGGCTATTTAGAATATCCTTACCCAAGTCATCTGTTACAGAGGGTGTTTTTAGAACACTTTCGACACGACTGTCAGAGTCGTGGGGATGATCGCTGACTCTGTCTCCTTTTAAAGTCAGAGTTACTCTCCTTTGGTCTCTCTGATCCTGTTTTGTGAAGGTTAAATATCTCTGCAATAGAGCATCATACTTTTTAATCTTCTCATACGAGTTTAACTGAGAATCATTTAGAATGGTCCTCATCTTCTCATTCTGTTCGTCTTCGGCAGTTTCACGGATGTGGGAGGTTGGACGTGATAACTGGTTAATTTGCTGAGGAGAGATGAGATCCATTTTTTGGACAGTCTTCATAGTGTTTTACTTCTTTACAAGTCCTCCTATTAGATTCCCAATGATTGGAACGGCAGCCGATAATTTGAAGGCTTTGAAAATTGAGTGTAAACTTGCCTGCCAAGTTTGACGTGAAGAAGGAGGGGACGGCGCTGGTGGGGAAGAGGAAAAGTGGGGAGACGAGGAAAAAGCCGCTGGATGGAAAGCAGCTGCTGACGGCTGGAAAACATCATTTTAAACGGACCCAAATGTGGCACTGGAAATCGGTGCCAAGTAGTCAGCGTTTCATTTTGCTGATGCATAGTAGAGCTGGTGTTTAGAAGAAGGCATAAACCTCCATTATTCTGAGGAAATAACCTGGAGTCACCCTCAAACGTGACTCAGTTAAGCTTTCTTCATTCACACTGGAGCTCAGGCAGTGGGCAGAATCAAGCAATCAGTGCTGTAGCTGTGAGGACCGACAACAGAGAGGATTCTGACAAACATGACTAATGAGTTCCTGCACTCGGCTTCTCCTCGCTCGCGATAACCATGAAGCAGCCACACTGTACTGCCGCCTTGCATCATTATTCCAAGGCAACATGATGAAATGCGTCAACTTTTTACCCTCATGTTGGCTTTGTTTACAAGAAGTTCTGACAACTTAAATTAGGGTTTGCTTGTTATTCTGCACTTTAAGCTGCTGAAAATCTAAGCAAAAAGCTGAAACATCTGAAGATACAACAGGAGTGTGCGCGATTGCTTGTCAGTCTACCTGTGTCCTGCGTGTCATTTTGCAGTAACTAAGGTCAGCTACAGCAAATCCTCCTGCCTTTGATCTTTGGCGTATGTTTCTGTTTAGCCCAGAATTTCATTCAAAAATAAAGAAGTGCAAGAGGGAGCAGCTGAGCTTGAAGCTTGGGAATCTAAACACACTCTGAAGGCATTAAATAGTAACCATGCAGCTCGAGGTGACGCTGAAGTCAGCATGTCCCGTGGCACATCCTGATGTCCTGAGCACTGTGTCATGTGGAGGAAGATGGAGGTTGAGGCTATGCCATGGGGTGGCGCTCCTTTAAGTCTAAATACTCTCATGTCACCAGGACTTTGTGATGTGTTTAAGTCTTGAGGAGATATTTGAGTAAAGAGAGAACCAGGTCTCAAGACTCAATCCAAATAAAGTAATCGATCAACAATTAACAATTAAGTGCCTGTGAGCGCCGGCTGTAGCGTCTTCAAAGCTTTCTAGAAAGAAAGCTCTTTGAGACAGGTAAACCTGTTGAGCAAGAACTTTCATCTGCATTTTATTGCGAGGATTCTTAAACAATACAAAGTAATTGAAATTCAGACTAATAGTACGACTATATTTACCACGATGAAATAAGTTTCGCGTCAGCATTATAACACTCATATTTTTATGTTGTCTGTACTGGGTAAAAATTCGAACAACCTCAGGGTTTTCAGAAGCTTCAAAAATAACATCGTCAAGAATAATAGGAGATAACTATTCCATCATTTATGTTTAAACCACATCATAGTGAGAATATATTACAACAGCATTAGATTTAGCTCTTTCAAAATTTCAGATTTTGTTCAAGGATATTGTCGGTATCCATTTGCTTTTGGAATTAACTGAGATTCCTTGCAGAAGTATCCTTTTGACGCAAATGTTGACAGTAACGTTTGAAAATCGTAACATGGTCCTGGAGTTTGTCCCCAACCAACAGAAACACTACATCATTACAAAATTAAACCCAAAAAGTACTGTAGTAACATGCAAACATGAACACTTTGACTCCAAAGGTCCAGTGGAAAAGCCTCATAGAACTTCATATCCAATATGTGTTCCTGCCTTCCGTTTAAAGTTCTCGTATGAGTATGATGTTGATGAGATGTTTATGAGATGTTCATACAAATTCTATCAAGAAGAACACACCCAAACCAATAACAAGCATTGTCTAGGAGTTGTAAGTGATATGTTCATCAATTCCGCATTTACCTACAGATTCGTAGATCCAACAAGTCCAACATTTCTCCGCTGTGGGACAAATAAGGGGCACTCTGTGCTCAAGATTCAAGATTGTATTAATCACCGTGTTCACCCTCGACATTTTGGGTCTTCTCATTTTAAATCTTAATCTCATTCCATCACTTTCGCCCTCTTATGGGCAGAATGGTGAATTTTGCCACCGTTTTTTAAAAAAGTGCATAGAGGCTTATTTTAGGAGCGAGATACTAGTAATTGGCTGTATATGTTGAACGAAGGCGGCCCGAGTATGATCCGGGACGTCTTCCCATAGGATTGGATATTGGGTCACCAAGCGTTACACAGCGTACACTGTTGCTTTCAAATATTTTTGTCAGCTTTGTTATATTGTTTTTTTTTTTGGTTGTTGTTGTTGTTGTTTCTCAGGTGTTCTTTCTATGGAGTTTCTGTTCTTTCCCTTCACAATGAACAAAGTTGTTCTTTGAAGTAGATTCTCATATTTATTTTTTCTGATATTTTCTATGTGCATATTCCGTCGTATGCAGTTACACTTTAAAACTTAACTGACTGATGGATGGATAGGTAGATGCAAGTTCATAAAAAAGAATAAAAGCCTTCTGCAGGATTCAGTGCCTCATTGAGAGACTACTAGCGTAAAAAAAAAAAAAAAAATGCTTCCACGCAATTCGTACACCTTGTGAATTTAAACAAATAGAAGATAAAATACTATTCAGCTTGAAGATATGTAAAGAAAATGTAGGTCTAGGACGATTAAAAATGAAAAAAACTGAACGTATGTCAGAAACTACAATGTCAACCCTGTGATTTGTTGTTTGTCAGTTAGAATTGGCAGTGATTAGTAAAAAGCTTTACTTGTAAAAAAAAAAAAAAAAAAAAAAAAAAAATGAAAAAGTGAAATGAAAAGATTAGGAAGATAGGGAACATGCCAACATGCTCAACATACTAAAATCGCTTGTTGTCTTAAAGTGAGAATGGAATGTCTTAAATTTGATGCACGTGTGAGTGCTGAAAAAAACAAAAAAATGTGTTGTTTTTTCAAACAATTCAATTTCTGGTACTGACAATTAGAAGTTTTAACACTGAAACAGATATTTGAGAATCTAATGGATGGAGAAAAGCTTGAAGTAAAAAGGAAAAATGTACTTAGAGGCTTCAGTGCTGCGATTAGATTTTATAAGATGAACAGCCAGCCTACCAAAACTATTCTTTTATGGTAATTTGCGAACACAGACAAAACAGACAAGACAAAAACAGGTTCACGAACCTACAATGTCAACCAGTTTAATTTGCCAGTTGTTTGTTTTTAAAACACTGAAAAAAAAGTTTTACAATTTGAGACTCAGTTGATAAATAATAACTGAGAATACACCCCTAACTTGTGAAAAAAATATGAAAATACAATATCTGAATTTGTTCACAAGCTTTACTTACTTACTACAGCATTAAAATTTTGTAAAAATGAACAACAGAAACATTGTTTTTTAAAATGGGAAGATTTAATTTAAACACATTTCAATTTCGACTCGGGTTACTTTTTTATAATTCTCAATTCATACATTCATAGTTTCACCTCAGCTCGAAGCAGGTTAGTCTCTGGATCTGATCTAAATATCACATATGATGTTGGAGTAATTGCGTCATTGAGTTTCCTCCGCAGGGTGGCTGAGCGCACCCTTAGAGATAGGGTGAGGAGTTCGGTCATCCAGGAGGAGCTCGGGGTGGAGCCGCTGCTCCTCCACATCGAGAGGAACCAGTTGAGGAGGCTCGGGCATCTGATCCGGATGCCCCCTGGACGCCTCCCTGGGGAAAATGAGGCAAAGAAGAACCTGCTACGTCAGACAAATAGAAATCTGCAAAAATTGAGGCGGAACCCCAGGAAGCTGCTTGGCAGGTTTCTGCCAAAGAAACTCCTCTGAAGGCAGCTATGGATGTTGCCCCTTTTTACCACCTGCCAGAGCCACCCACATCTTATCTGTTTTCCCAAAGGCCTTGACTCCATTCAGACTAGCTCTCAGTGCCCTCACAGGACACACCTTGTGCAAGTGCCAGTGGTTCTCATCCGGGTGGGGGTTAGGACAGAAAGCCTTCACCGAAAAATTGCTGACCTCAGAAGAGGCACAAAGAAATTTGGGATAAAAGACTAATCGAGAAGGCACGTAGTTCTCCAAACCCTGATGGAGGGAAGGACAAGGAGGAGAGCTGCTTTGTAAGCCACCAGCTCCAAAGGAGCCTGATTAAATGGCTCGAAGGGAGCTTCAGAGAGAGACTTTAATACCAACTGAAGATCCCAATAGGGGCAGATGTGTCTGGATGTGGGTCTGAGTCTTCGAGATCCCTGCATTAACTGGACTAGCAGTGGATGTTTACCCAACGGACAGCAGTCCACACCCATTGAGCATTATATGCTTTGAGTGTTGCCGGTGCTTCAGCATTTCGAATAGTGAACTGCACCTCAGGGGGGCAGAGGACTGCCTGCTAGCCTTGAAGTAGCCATGCTTTGTTGGGGACACCCTTGGATCGGCGGACCCCTCATAATTTCTGCCCCCTGCTGCAGGACTGTTCGCAGCACTTGAACAGGTTGCAGCACACCCTCGTGTCAGTACTCCAGCACATCTCCCAGGACTCTGGAACACCTATGAGGTCATCTTGACCACAAAGCTTAACCCCCAGCCTTGCAATGTGGCCTGACCTGAGAACCATGGGCAATTACCATGGCCGTCCATACCGGACGTCTGACTGGCACCGCCGGCTCCTTTGCCAGACGGCCGTCAAGGAGATGCACGTTTTGCTGGACTAAACCGCCTGCAATGTCACCGGCTTTTCACTCCTCATGAAACGGCTCACTAGACGATGCTCGCCGACGGGGTGACCGTCCAGACCATTGTGTAGCATGGAAAGGGCTGCTACATATACCCATAATGTAGCACTGCACCGATGTTCATTAACCAGATGTTGGAGAAAAGAGAGGATTAGAGAAACAGGTGCCGATTTTGGGGAGGCTGACAGGGTTCCACACCACTGGGGAAACAATATCCATTTAGCATTGTATGCTCTGAGGGTTGACAGAGCTTTAGCGTTCTGAAGAATCAATTGGACATCAGGGATGTGACTGATGTTAACCCTGGAGAAGTCAAATCTTCCTGATGCTTGTAGAAGCGCTGACCTCGATGGGGGGAACTCCTAGGGGCCTTTGATCCGCATCTGACACATCTCCAGACACCAGCTGTAGCTATCTGGAGCCACGAGAATCATTCTCACTCTCGGCAGCTGAATTCTCCTCATCAGAGAAAGAAGAAGGCAAGGAGGAGGAAGGGCAAACAGGAGGCCTTCTGAGTCCAGACTGAGTCCAGCATGACCCCCAGGAAACCCGTGCTCTGTCTGGGACTGGGACTCTGACTGGGAGTGCGCTTTTCAGGAGGTTTACTCTGAGCCTCAATAGCACGATGTGCTCCAACACCAAGCTGGTGTGCGCTCATGATTCCTGTTTCGACCTGGCTAGATTCAACCAGTAGTCCAAGTACGTCAGAATTCGCAGAACTTGTCTCCTTAATGGATCGAGCCCCACCTCCACGCACTTTGCGAAGGTGCGAGGCACTAGAGTGCTTTATTATACCTGTCCCTCGAGCCCAAACCGGAAAAACTTCCTGTGACTCGGCCAAACCGTGTTGTGGAAGTTGGAGTGTGCAAGATCACGATCCACTCTCACACTCTGACGCACTCCAGGAGTCTCCTGGTAGTCTGGTCAGCGGAAGTCCGCTGTCTGGTCACGAATTGGTTGAGGACACTGAGGTCCAGAACAGTTCTCCACTCTCCTGTCTTCTTGGGTTCGAGAAAGTACCAGGAGTAAAACCTAGTGTAAGAGGATCGCTTTTGCACTAGCTCGATTACTTCCTTTGACAGGAGAGCGTGGACCTCCTCCATCAGAAATGACCGCTGGTTCTCTGAGTTGACCCAGGGGTTTGACTGTGAAACTGAAGGGCGTGTCAATGACCGAGTGTCTTCTTGATCCATATGGGCAGGTGAGGAGACAGGCGCTTTCAATTCGGGAAGATACTCTGTCAAGACAAGCGCCCTGAGCACAGGAGCAGACCCGGCCTCCGGGGCAGGTCCAGGTCGAAAGGGCCATCGGTGCTCAGCGCCCAATGTTCTTCAAAAACAGACTGGCTTTAGTCAGCTGGGGAAGTAGGGTCCCAAACTTGCAGTGTACCTTGATCTGACACTGCAATTCTCCTAAGATGGACACCCGAGGGACCGGCCCAATCATCCGCAGAAAGAGATGACTCTCTAGGTGACGATGTGCTGCTTGCCCCCGAGAGGTTTGGAGTGCAGCAGAGAACAGAATCACAGACAGACATCGGATCAGACATCGCACGAGGGAGCTGAGAACAGAACCGGTCTGGCATGCAGTGCCTACTGTGTGATGAAGTGGTGGCTTTCGCGGTCCTGTGGCGACCCCTGCTGGAAACTGACGAGTCTGCGGAGTAAGAAGAGTTAATGGCAGAATTGAAACTCTCCTGACTTTTGGCAAGAACCGGGATCTGTTGAGAGACGGGAAAGAGTTATTTGACGCCTATGCCTATATTGTGGCGAAGCTGATGAAAAACATCAACAACTTCTTGGCTCCAGAAACTTCCCCGTCTCCTGAGACGATATCAAACAAAAACACATTTTGAAGCAGGAGTTCGCACTGACTGGAACCGGAAGAGAACTTGGCGGGTGATAAACCCTAATTTTGGGCGGAGAAGAAACAGACCCAATACCATAGTCATGCATCTTTTTTTTTTTTTTTAAGTTAGACTTTGGTTGAGATGCATACTTTTAGATACAAAGTTTTCTTCCTTCGCATTTGGAGGGAGCAGAGGTGAGAGCAGCCGACTGGTCTCTCCAAGAGGAGCAGCGATGATCAGCGCTGCGATGATCCGGACGGCTGGGCTCACCCCGCCCCTTCGACCAGCGACGGTGTTCCCCCCGGGCGGCGGCTGTGTGAAGAGGCGCTGTGAGCAGAGCACCGACGGACTGTTGAATCTCCAAAATCTCTGGTGGAGTGAGAGAGGTTCTGCGATGGATGAGCCTGTCCACAGAGCTCATGAAGAGCCCGATGATGTTGTCAAGCGCTATGAGCCGGTTGCAGACGGCGTAGACACCATTCCACTGCACGATGGTGGCTCTTTCAGCGCCGGGTGGGATGGTCACTCCTCAGGGGAAAAGTCGAACTCCAGGGGCGAGGGCATCGCGCATCGCACATCGCGCATCGCACATCGCGCATCCCGCATGACGGCTGAGTGAGAGGGAACGCGGCACCGCAAGTCCAAACCCTCCACCTGGCAGTAAGCTCCGTACCTGACCACGTGCGGTGCTAGTCCCAGTGTGTGAATATATATATATATGTATATATGTATATATATATATATATATATATATATATATATATATATATATATATATATATATATATATATATATATATATATATATTTATATATATATATATATATATATATATATATATATATATATATATATATATATACTGGGTGAAGGAACGCGGCACCGCAAATCCAAACCCTCCACCTGGCAGTAAGCTCCGTACCTGACCACGTGCGGTGCTAGTCCCAGTGTGTGAATATATATATATATATATATATATATATATATATATATATATATATATATATATATATATATATATATATATATATATATATATATATATATATATATATATATATATATATATATATATATATATATATATATATATATATATATATATATATATATATATATATATACTCGGTGAAGAACTAATTCAACCTGTCTGAAGTGATTTAGGATAGTTAGCAACATTTTTTTATTTTTGTCGGTCTGTAAACCACCTTTACTTTACCTGAAAACGCGTTTCATGCACTGTTCACTCACTGCTCTGGGATAACTGAGAACATGTGAGAGAGAACATTTCACCTCCAACTATTGGAAAAACAGTCTTTCTAAAAAAATTTATACTAAACCTATATTTCATATTTCTGAACTGTATTTCAAAGGGTTATCAACATTTTTTTTTTTTTCCTGGTCACAAACCGAGCTTGTCTTGGGCTGAAAACGCGTTTTCTGCACTGTACATTCACTGCTCAGGGAATGCCTCAGAACATGAAAATCTCACCTGAATTTACAGCAGAAGCGGTCTTTCTCGTAGCTGCAGAATTAATTCAACATATCTGAAGTGGTTTCAGAGTGATAACATTTTTATGTTTGTCAATTCTGAAAACCACCGTCACTCCTGCTGGAAACGCATTATCTGCACTGTTCAGTCACTGCTCAGGGTTGCCTGAGAACATGAAAATTTCTCCTGCATCTATAGGAAAAAACACTCTTTCTAATATATTTAACACTAAACCTACATTTCTGAAATGTTTTTAGAGGGTTATCAAGAATTTTACTTTTGACGGTCCCAAACCCACTTTCTCTTCTCTCAGGCATACCACAGAACATGAAAATGTCACCTCCCACTAAAAGCAGAAGGGATCTTTCTAGTAGGTGCCAAACAAGTTCAACATGTCTGAAGTGGTTTCAGAGTGATAACATTTTTATGTTTGTCGGTCTGAACACCACCGTCACTCGGGCTGAAAACCGGTTTTCTGCACTGTTCACTCACTAATCAGAATAGCCTCAGAACATGAAAATATCACCTGCCACTATAGGAAAAACACTCTTTCTGGTAGATTCAACACTAAACCTACATTTCTGAACCTTCCTAAGAGGGTTATCAATGATCTAATTTTTGCCGATCGTTGGGAAATACACCTTTAATGTATCTTCCGCGTTTTCATTTACTCGTGAGAATGACTACCAAAAACCTACAAGTTAAAATCAAAAAGAATTTATTCCTTGCCACCGGAGTCTAGTCACCTACACAGGGCCCTGGGTCATTATCTCTGCCTTAGCCTCAGCTCAAGCAGAATACTCTGACAAAATTTATCCCACCCATCTTGGGGTGTAGTCTCCACTGATTGGTCCTGGTCTTCTTATGGTCCTCGTCGTCATGGGTCAAATTCTACATGTTGTATAGACTCCACTCAGTCTGGAGCGATGTTGATGAATCTTCCCAAATGTTGCCTATAATAGGGGTAGCTGACAACCTGATCCATTCTTCTGATTGGCTTGCTTCTGTCATCTCATCCGTTCTCCATCTGGTCATTTGGTTTACGACTCCCATGGATGATCAAGTCCCATGACAATTGCCATTCCTGCCATTTAACACACACCATTTTTAGTCCACACATTCTTCCATGGATACAGGGTCAACTTGATGATACCTTACCCTTACTCACCGGATCTGTTGAATGCAATCTTTTTATTATTATTTAACAAAACATTATAAAGTAATTCAATTCAATAATATATCTTTTTTTAAATATATTTATTTAGTAATATATCATTATTCCTATACTGTCCGAAACCCACTTTCTCTGTGGCCGAAAACGTGTTTTCTGTGCTGTTCACTCACTGCTCAGCGATGTCACAGAAGATTAAAATTTCACCTGCCACTATAGCAGAAAAGATATTTCTAGTTGGTCTAGTTGGTTTCTAGTTTTTTTTTTCTTTTGGCTCCATCCATTGCACGTCTGCCCGTCCTGGGTGGGGGACCCCTCCTCTGACGCTCACCCTGAGGTTTCTCTGTTTTCCTCCCGATAGGTTTTTTTTCTGTTTTTCTGAGTGTTTCCTTAGCCAATGCGAGGGTTTAGGGTAGAGGATATGCCATGCTGCCGATGCTGTCATGAGCCATGTGCTTTCCCCGGTGGTTGATGGACTGATGTGAGGATGATTTTTGTTGCCATGTATCCTGCTGTGTATTTATCAATTCTTTATATTTGTTCCTGTCTGTGATTTTTATGTCATGCGTCCTGGTCTGAGAGAACAGATATTTCATCCATGCTATATGTCTTGTACTGTAGCATATGTGACAATAAAGTTACCTAAATACCTAAATAGCTGGAAAATACGGAAACTAGGAATAAAAAAAATATTTGTGACTAACGCACTATTAATAAGTATAATTATTTATATTATGAATGTTGTTCCCATTAATGAAAGAGTGTTAAAGCAAATTGACATTTTAATAAGAGATTTTATTTGGGAAGACAAAGGAGTAAGAATTAGTAAAGATATATCAGAAAATAGATATGAGGATGGGGGTTTAGTCAATCTAAGGATTAAAAAAAATGCACTAAGAGTTAAAACTATGTCGAAATACTTAAATAACAAGAATGATCAAATATCGAAAATGTGTTTGGGAAAAGCAATAAGTAAATATGCAGCGAATGAAAATACAGGAATTTTTATGATTTTTAGAATAAGTCTCATGGAAGACATATCGGAATACTATCAAGAGGTTCTGGAGGGATGGGGAGAAGCTCTTAAAGAGCATCATTATGATTGCAGAACACAAAAACAAATACTAATCCAACCGATCTTTCTTCACAATCAAATACGGACACTTGGGAAGGTGTTATTCAACATGAAAATGTGCAAAAGCACATTCAATACTAAACATACATTTCTGAACTGTTTTTAGAAGGTTGTCAACAATTTTATTTTTGCAGGTTCGAAACCCACTCTCTGGTTGAAAACATGTTATCCGCACTGTTCATTCACTGCTCAGCGATGCCTCAGAACATGACAATATCACCAGGAACTATACTTACTGGAAACACTATAGTGTTTCTAGTAAGTGCCGAACTAATTCAACATCTCTGAAGTGGTTTCAGATAGTTAACATTTTAATGCTTGTTGGTCTGAAAACCACAGTCCCTCGGGCTGAAAACGCGTTTTCTGCACTGTTCATTCAGTGCTCAGGGATGCCTCCGAGCATGAAAATTTCACCTGCAACTACAAGAAAAATATTCTTTGTGGTATATTCAATGCTAAACCTTCATTTCTGAACTGTTTTTAGAGGGTTATCAACAATTTTATTTTTGCCACTTTCTCTCTGGCTGAAAACAAGTTTTCCGCACTGTTCACTCACTGCTCAGCGATGCCTCAGAACGTGAAAATTTGACCTGCCAGAACAGCAGTCAAGGTCTTTCTAGAAGGTGCAGAACTAATTCAACCTGTCTTAAGTGCTTTAAGAGAGTTATCAACATTTTTATATTTGTCGGTCTGTAAACGACCTTTTCTTGGACTGAAAACGCATTTACTCATTGATCAGAATAGCCTCCGAACATGAAAATATCACCTGCAACTATTGGCAAAAGGTTCTTTCTGGTATATTCGGCACTAAATCTACCTATCTGAACCGTTTTTCAGGGGATTATCAACAATTTAATTTTTGCCGGTCCGAAACCCACTTTCCCTTTGGCCGAAACGGGTTTTCTGCACTGTTCACTCACTGCTCAGCGATGCCTCAGAAGAAAATTTCAGCCGTCATGGGCGATGCGTGATGCGCTCAACCTCACCCCGACAAGTGACCATCCCACCCGCCGCTGACAGAGCCACCATCGCGCAGTGGATTGGTGTTTATGCCGTCGGCAACCAGCTCACAGCGCTTGAGAACATCATTGCGCTCTTTATGAGCTCCGTGGACAGGCTCATCCATTGCAGAACCTCGCTCACTCCACCAGAGATTTTGGAGTTTCAACAGTCCGTCAGCGTGGTGCCCCGCTCGTGGCGCCTCTTCCTCACACAGCCGCTGCCTGGGGGGAACACCGTCACTGGTCGAAGGGGCGGGGCGACCCCAGCCGTCAAATCATAGCCGTGCTGATCATCGCTGTTCATCTTGGAGAGACCAGTCAGCTGCTCTCACCGCTGCTCCCTAAGCATAGGAGGAAAACTTTGTATCTAAAACTATGCATCTGTAACATGTCTGAATACTGTGGCCTTGTCTACAGTTAAAAAGTGGTGTCTTAAAGTGGTCAGTAGAACGCCGTCTGAAACAGTACGTGGAGTCACATTTGTCGATTGTGAGAAAAGTAATCGTTATTTGACATTCTGTTTTTTCAATGTGGTAGCCCACACCATATAATTCGATGTCTTACTGAAACATCACTCACAAACATCTCACTTTGTCATACAACTGTCAGACATCATGAACCACATGCATAATTGCTTTTCATCTGAATGTATAATTCTGCCATTAAACCTTTTGGCTAGTGTTGAGAAATAATAAAACTTTACTTTTCACCAAACACAGTTATTCACCACAAGCAAACCCAAGGACACACAACTCAATCACCCGTGCCATGTCAACATAGGTTGTCAGTATTAGCTTACAAGCGGCACATCCACACAGAGCGAACTCAACGTACGAAGGAATCACAGTATACTTAAAAACCGCGTCACCATCCACACACTCAGATCCCAAATCAGTCAACCCCAAGTGGAACAAACAAGTAAGTAGTTATGAACAAATGGATTTGACTAACCTGAAACAAAATGTGGACAGAGTCACACGAGGCTTCCACATTTGTCGGTGGTGAGAAAAGTAATGAAAAAAACGTCCTTCCTTTTTACCCACACATCTTCAATGCCCAACCTCTGTCCTACCCTGCCCTCTACTTACTTAATCAACTCCATGTTGAACAATTAAATGACATCTAACACATACTCTGTGACCACACATAAGTGGGCGTCACACACTCCCCAACAAACAAATGACTCCTGACGTCATTAAGTTGATGAAATATGAACTTAAATACTATTCAATAGACCTGTGTAATATAACCGCCAGGTGTAAACACACAGCAGGGAAACCACTGGTACATCGACAAGTAAAGATAGGTGGTTTGGGTTGTGCTGTATTTCCCACACTGTCCTATGTGGCACATTAAAGGCACTTACTGCATTTACTTCCCTTTTCGATTGGTAGGAAGGCTCACCCATAGAATCTTAGGTTAACCTCACAGCTGGCTTTCTGTCACGTCCTGATTTCCTGAGTGTCGGACTAGAATCAGTGTGAAGGTCTTGGGTGTCTGACTAACATGAAGGTGTAATATATGAATCACGCTCTTGTGAATAACCTTTCAACTGTGTATTGTGTCATTGCTAATATCCCGTTCAATGTGTCCGATTATTATTTGTTTCTAACATTAGTATGCATTTTTAACTGCTTACAAATGCTCAGTGTTTGCTTGTAGTATTCATTGTATGCTGTGTTTTATTCAACCATGTTCACCTCAATCTGGCCGACTGGCAGCAATCGTGGTGTCTGTCATCTTCTTTGCAGTAAGTTTGGTGTTCAACGCCCTGGCTGTGGTGGGAACAGGTACGTCAAACTAAGCATTCAAATAAATAAAAGGCGATGGATGAAATTACGACACCATTATTAAGATGAATTGCTATAGGTCGGTACACAACAACCACTCCTTCCTTTAACATCTGGAGCGTCATCTACGTCTGACTTCTGCTGACGTTTATCTACATCGTAGCAGGCCTTTGCAGAAAGCAAGTTATTTTCTCCCCTTGTTGAATAGCAGAACAGTACACAAGCCACTCCCAAAATAAGGATGCCTTGCACTGTTGTTTTCTTGCTTTCATAAATAGATAATGTGATTTCACATCAGTACTGATCATATAACTTTATGTCAGTGTTTTTGGACTAAAGGAAAAGGAAGAATTTCCTATCCAATTAAGATTACAGTTCCAAAAAGCCCATCCCAGCAAGAGGCAGGGAGCAGATTGCTGGTCCACTGGTTGCACAAAGAGAGATCAGCATCCCTTATATATCATTGTTATGACAGCATGATAGCATGATTTGCTTCATAGACAGCGAAACAGTCGTAAGTTCTTCTGCAGTTGGTCAAATGGTTTCCTGCACGCTGATATCCTTCCACATTCGATCCATGACAGATTTATTCAAGTGCCCACCTATGTATGAGCAGTTAAAAAAAGAGAGGCATTAATTCAGGTCTTTCATCATTTTTGTTTCATTTTATTTTGTGTAGTAATTTGTACAATGGTAACCAACCTATTAAAAAGGTGTAAATAGTTAACAGTCAATTTTCTTGACTTTTTTATCCATTCAATCAGGACCGGCTATGGCTACGTCTACTGCAGCCCTCCTGTCCTGCCATATGGCTTCTTCATCAGTTGGTACATAAATATCTGTTTTAACATCGGCTGGCTGCTGGTCTGGGACCGAGGGTGATGAGCCGCTCATCTTTTTCTAAAAAGTGATACGTTTCAACAGATTAAAGGCATCACAATAGTTTGTGTTGTTTTGTTCAACACAACAGAATAATGATTGCTGCGCTGGTGTTTCTCATCCTGGTCATCCTCACAAACTACTCAATGGTCTTCTTCATCTGTCATGGACTTAAAACCTATGGAGCATGGCTCAACAAATACCACAAGGTGGACCTGTGGCTTCTGCGTATCATTGTGAGTATGATGGCTTATGATAAGGATGATACTGATTCAAAGTTTTAGAAATGTATAGGTTGAGGTGATGATTGCCATGTTTCAACATTGGGAACATAAGCTTCAACAACAAATTTTCGATTTAAAAATAATATGCGCTGAACTATGTGAAATACTTAAAAGAAAGAAACATTTTTAAACAAAAAATGTACAAAACAAACCAACCCAAAAAGTAGAGCAAATGCATTTTCAAGATAATTAAAACACAGAAGAAAAAAAGTTAAATGAAAAAAGTACCCAAAACTTATACTCTAACCACCCCCCCCAAAAAAATGAATTTGAACCAGCCTGTTCTACGCCCATTTATTAATATTATTTTAGTTTTGGAAGTTTATTTAAATCACTGTTATTGTTGGAGAGAGAGAGGGAATTATTTTATTTGTTAAAATGTGCATAGTTGCGCACACATTATTCAATGACAAGAAATTGTGTATTGTATTTATTTATTTATTTTAAATCAATAAATAAGACAATGGGAAATGGCAAAATGAATAAAAACAACACATGATTACTGACAGGCACGAAGAAGCATACCCACTCTGGCTAGCTATAGGTTGGGTAACTGGCAGGGTTGATCATGCCATTGTGCATTGTACTGTCACCTTACTAAACATGAATGAATGCCACAGGTTCAGAATGGAATTACGATTTACACAACCTGGACAACCCTTGCAACCCTCATCAACCTGGCTATTGTTCTCCAATATGAAGCTGAATTGTCTTCAACCTGTCTGCAACCGTGTCATACTCAATCCTGGCCTGTGTGTTACTTGTGTGGAAAGTAATGTCAACTTAAAATGTACATGCTCATTCATGAGCACGAGCTAGCGTACTATAACTGCGTTGTCTCTTCGACCCATTGCCTTTCATCTACAGTATAAGGTGATTTGTCTGCATGCCGTTATTTCCACTGTTGTGTTCATTGACCATTGACTTTGAGTATCTTGGAAGGGTATTATATTTAAAATGCGTTAATTATTTCGTACTATTCTTGTAACTTGACCAGGTTTCTTTTGGAGAACACGTTACTTCAAAAACACATGAGATACGTCCTCATCACATACCCTACTGTGATCTTTGCACTGGCTGGCAATATGGACAAAAACTATGATAACATATCACCAAAGCAGAATGGCATTTTCATTGGTAAGAGTTGCACAGAATATTTTTTTTTCCTTTTCTATCCCTGCAGTCGTACGTGTTTGTTCATCTGTAACCCTGTGTGTCCTTCGGATTGTTTTGGTGATTTGGAGACAGTTGAAGCGGCCCCTGTACGCGCATGCCAAGGTGGAGGACTTGGAGCCAATTGACATCAATGAGAGGCAGAAAAAGATATTTCGCTAAACATTTTGTCATTCACCTGGATATGTGTTGAGTTGATTTCATGTCATCTTTTTGCGTTGTGTTATTTTTACATGGACAGATTTATTTGGTCGGACAATTATCATCTGTATCACTGTACCAGTATATCTGACCCTTATAGTGACCTTTAAAATTATTAACTTTGCTCACCTGTTAATTGGCTCCAATCAAGCCAGTTACTTCTGAAACAAGGTATTAAAGTATAGTAAATGCTTGGATGTAATTCTGACAGTTTAAGAAATTGTAACTTCTTTGTATATATGCATTATAGTATTATTTATTATGATTGCAGGAATCCACCTGGTTATGGTTGAATAAAAGGAAAAACTGACACACAAATATTGATGCTTGGCATGAGGCGAAATAACATTCTGTATACTTCAAAAAATATACACATCTAAAACCTATATGGAGCTATTGGTCGATGTATTCGTATTACGGTAAGAGAGACATTGCTGGTCCTATTTAGAGCCAGAAATGGACAGCGACCAGATGATCTCCAAAGACTGCTTCAACTAACTCGTGATGAGGAGGACCAGAGAAGAAGAGGGAACCTCTATCAACTATATCGAACCACAATGATGTAAACAAACACTGCAACAGTGGGAGTGAAAATGTGGAACCCAAACAGCAAGGCTATAAATACAAAGTATCTGACACAGAAACTGCAACACCACTCTCTGGTAGAGAACAGACTTCAAAGACCAATAGCAGCTGCCTCACAGTAACACACAATGCAAAATAGTGGACATATCGCACACACACGAATATCGCACACAGTTACCTATAACCACCGTTCAGGACAGAATCATTCAGCACCGTAGTGGGAGGAGTCCTGATCGCATCATTGGAGCCCCTCTGACCTCAAGCCAGGACTTTTTTTTAATTCCTCAAACGACTGCGGGGAGCAAAGCTGCGTATGACGCGTGCAGATGCGTTTTACGCAAGTCTTTAACTACCGAGAGAGGGAGCTGTAGGAATTTAGTCATCGCACTTTTTCGATTATCGAATCTTTTTTTGGCCGATAAATAGTCTTCCAGGCAAGTAGACTTGACGAGGAACTAAAACTTTATTCCTCCGATTACAATTTTCGAATTCACAGTTAAACATATTGTGAAAGCTAAATAAGAATCGGGACTATTGAAGAGAACGATATGCAAATGCCCAGAGTGTGTGCTGTTCCTTACAAGCAAAACACTGGGAGTAAGAGGCCCGTTCAAACTGTGTGCGTTTTTGTTTTTTTTTTTCTTTTTTTTACAGCAGTGTTGTTTTGTTTTCTGGTCGATTTTACGCAATAAAGTGTAAATTCAACAATGCTGACCTCTGCGCTTGGCATGTCATTCAAAGCTTCGTGATTCACTCTTTTCTCGAGGAAATAAAACTACTGCTGCTTTGTAGTAAGTGTAAGCTTCCTTTCATTTCGAGAGATGTAGCGGGCTAAGCTACTATTAGCTGGCTGCATTTACGTAGTAAAGGAACAGGCGTCAATACAGAGGCGTAAATACAGTTTGCTGTTGTGTGTTTTGTGGCTTCTACAAGAATGGAAGGCCGTTTTTTACAGTGTGGTCAGTATGTTTATGTACGAGCTGATATCAGATAGATTCTCTTGTACTTCTTACTGTAATGTGTAGCATTTATTATTTTTCAATTCTTGATATAGTGGTATACTTTATGCTCCCCTATATGTTTTTGTATTTCCGGTGCCTGCTGTTTTCACATTGTACGCATGTCTCGCTCATTTACATTAAAGCGAGTATTTGCAGATTACTTTACTGTCTTCATTCTCTTCATTCCGTTTATTTCCCGCGGAAATGCGTCGGTGTGTGGGTTCTAGTTATTTTGATCTCTTTCCAGAAAAGGCCAAGAAGAAAACTGTGGAACGTGGAAAAGTGGTATTTTTCATGATTTAGTGCACACTGTCAAATCAATCAATTGAATTTCAATTATTACAACACCATCACCCAAATGTGGACATCTTGTAGTAAACTTTTAAGGAGACTGCTCTTTAATTTAGCAGGTTGAATGGTATATAAAATGGTAAATTGCTCTTACTCATATCACGCTTTTATGCTTTTATGTCATAAGAACAAGGCAGCAATCTCTTTGTCAGCATGTTTTCTATTTCAGTGATAGTGTTTTTTTTTGTTATCTGAGGTTGTGTTCTGGACATTTGTGTGTATTCCTCTGCAGGACTGAAACTCCCGTGGTCCAACAAGAAACATCCAAAAATCAATAAAAGTCCCTATCAACAAAAACAGAAAGGTAAATGACTGTGTAATACCAAATATTGTCATTGTGGTTGCTTTACAAGTTAAATTTATCTTAAATCTGTGTCCGTCTATGAGGTGATATTCTAACAGATTCTGTAATGACCATAAAAACAAATTATTGTACTCATTTTTTTTTTTCAGTGGGCCAAGTTCAGAAGAGTCCAAGACCCTGAGCATTGAGAAAACATCTGTGAAGACATCGCATCTAGGAAGAGAAACAACTCCTTTTCTACAAAAACTCAAAGAAGTTGGACAGACCAAATTGACAAGGTACATTTAAGTTACAGCAACTTAAATTGATTGCTGTTGTGACATTTGAAGGTAGTGTTGTATGAAGATATCAAAGGTGTGTTCTTGAACATATATATGGTTGACTTGCAGGGCTTAAAACATGTGACCTTATTCAGACATTGTCATTCAGAGTAGGGGTGAGTTGTCAGGATTTGGAGAAGATTATAATCTATATGATGTCATGCAACTTATTTCCTTGTAAACGTTCAAGTCCCAAAATATTTGCACATGAAATATAAGCATTTGTATTTAATATAGATGCTTTGGGTTTTAAGCATGTATTTTTTTCTCAGGTCGAGGAAGCAGTTGACACCTGTGAAAATACCACCACAGCCCAGACCTGAGCCTGATAATGATTTTTGGATTCTGGATGTAGATGATCCACTTTGGATTACCATCCCAAAGAAAAATGCCTCAAACCAGCTCAAGAGCAAAACATCTAGCCATGACTGCACAGTTGAAAGGAGGAGTTCGCCAGAGACTGCACTAAAAGTGCACTCCCCAGAGACCAAGAAATTAGCTAAAATGAAAGTGACACACACAACTGAGTCATTGACAAAGACACGGAAAGAAAAACATACATCTGAAGGAGAAAAAAATGTCTCTGACGATGCTGTGGAAAACATTCATGATCCACAGAGTGACATGCATCGAGAAGACCTGGATTCTGTTCCAGGTAAGAATGTTATTTTGTGTCATTCTGGTAAAAGACATGCTGAGTTACCTATTGTAACTTCAGTTCTATGAATACAAGCAATGCAACCAATAGCGAATCCCGTTAGAGGGCAGAGCACGTATGACAGAATTGAAATGTTTTACCCGCCATTCACCATCTGCTTTAAAGTGTTAGTTTAAAGTAATTTTAACAACCACCAAAATGTAATATGTCGAATGCCATTCAATAGCCAACGCTATGCTGGGATACTGTGCTGCCGTAACTGTCGTACACGATGCCGGGCTGCAACAGGCTGCGGTGCCAGACATTGAATAAAAAAATTAAATAAGCATCTGCTGGCTGTGGTCATGTGTGTGGGTGGACGTAAGTCAAGCAGGTCGTAAGTTGGATCTTACTTGTAAATATATTTGTAAAACACATAAGCACTTTTAACTAGGGCTGAACGATTTTGGAAAATAATCTAATTGCAATTTTTTCTCTCAATATTACGATTGCGATTAAATGTGTGATTATTTTTCAAGGTCCTCTTCACATGTATTTTACAGCAAACACAACTAATAAATCAATCTGTATTGTAATAAACCATATGTGATTCAGTATATATAATTGTTCTTCCTTATAGGCTATTCTTATGTTAAGATAAAGGCAAATGAAGCATGAATTAAAATGAAAGATGGTTTATTTGTCTACTTCAGTTTCAACTGTAGACTTACTAAACTGATAAATCACACAAACTAAAGTGCATATTACAACAATAACGGAAACCAATATGTGGCTTTACCACTCTAACACGCCCAACTCTTCATGTAAACGTAGATTGCACATAATTAGTAATAAAAAAAAAGCCGATTGGACAATAGACGTCACGTGACTACCGGAAACGCGCATGGAGTAACAGGCACGTATTGCCGCCACTTCCACGAGAGCGCATCAGTTTTATTTCCAGGTGCGAGAAGAGGTACAAAAGGGTACACGCTCATACGGATCGTGTTCTACGAGTATGTGGAACTTATGCACCCGTTTTGGCTGTGGTTGAGGTGGAAAACTTAGCAATGTGTCACAATTGCAGTTTCAAGAGCTCATGTTTAGCCACTTGTATCTGTGCACTTAGAAAATGAAGGCGAAATTACTTTTCGTGTTTGTATGAATGTAAATCTTTTTACACGCACGTGCCACGGGGTTTACGGATGCAAATCGGCAGTTACGCGTATGTGCCTCTGACGCATGGATATGAATCTTGTGTTACGGGTATGTTACACTTTTGCACCCATTTTACCTTCATAGGCCAAAGCCGTAACAGCTCAATAGCTAATGCTCACGAAAGTCACGTGACCAGTCAAATCGCAGCCTTACGGTTAGAAAATCACGTTTTATCATATTGCGTTATAATCGCAAATGCAATTAATCGTTCCACCCTACTTTTAACTTGAATCGTACCACTTAACAACTCAGTCACCAAATCGGTGATAAAAACAATAAAGGAGAAACCATTCTAAAAGGTACAAAGGCAGTGCTTTGTTGTTGATGTAATTCTTTTGTTTACCTTTTTATTTTAAACAGAGGAGGAGCTCATGATATCCCCGACAAACAAAGGTGGAAGACCAACCAAGTCATCATCTGCTCCAGATGGAAATCACATTGAGAGCTGTCAAATTCTGGGGAAGAGGAAAGGAAATCCTCCCAAAGAGTTTTGGTTGGCTTCACCTCAGGATACCCCAGAGCCAGAATCCAAAGATGAATCGCCGGTTGCAATGTCCAAACAAAACACAGCCAAACCTAGTTCACCTGTGAAAAAATCTCAAGCTGTCTTGAAGAGGGGGAAAAATGGAACCGTTTCAGAGAATCTGAGTTGTGATAAAAAGGATATGCCGTCGATGGAATGAAGAGAGTTGTCAGCGTCTTCACTGATGTTTATTGCCACCGTAGAACTGAACAGACACAGTCATTAGCATTCGCTCGGTCAAAGAACAACTTCAATTGTCACGGAAATATAACGCAAAATATAGACAAACGAACCACTTTGGTCTCCTTTGCATCAACGGCAGACTTGGATCGTGAACAGCAACAGCAAAGTAAAAATACCGCAACAAAAAATGGATGACTGGAAACAAACTTTCTTTCGTCCTTTTCAAGCAACATCAATAAAAAACGTACCTTCCGGTAAAGACTTTCAAAATAAAATACAACAACAACAATGCACAACCAATTAACAAAGCACCCAAAACATTCACATTTACACTCCCACCATTCACAACTATTGTGAATCTCTAAGAACTTCAGGTGGTTAATTACAACTTATACAACTGATATTAATCAAAGCACTTGAAATAAAAACCCTTAATCAGCTTCTAGCAATAGCACGGTTTTGTGTATGGATCTTTCTAAATAAACTGGTTTTGTTGAACAAGTGCCTGCACTGTTTCGTGTAGTGACACCGACTAACAGCCTGAGTTTTCTGACCCTTCCATCAACTCCAGGACAGACTTCAACAACCCCCGCCAACTTCCATTGATTTCTTGGCACAGTGTCATCACTCAACAGGACGATATCATTCACTTTTGCATTTCTTCTGTCTTTGGTCCATTTACTCCTCTGTTGAAGATTTAACAAAAACTCCTTCCTCCACCTGTTCCAAAATTCATTTGACAAGAATTGAACCCTTTTCCATCTCTTCCGAAGGTAGAGGTCTTCTCTCACAAATTCTCCAGGAGGTGGTGCAATGATTGATGATTTCATTGTCAAAATGTGATTTTGGGTTGAAATCACATTTTGGGCTGGTGGGTTCATGACGAATGTGCACCCGAATTCCTTCATGCAATCTTGATCCATTCTTTTCATCAGTTCATGGAACTCGTTACGTGCACCCACAAAGTTTGTGCCTTGGTCACTGTGAAGTTGACTTACTTTGCCTCTAATTGCGATAAAACAGCGCAATGCGTTGAGAAAGGCATCTGTGGAAAGGTCATCCAATAGCTCAATGTGGATTGCACGTGAGCACATGCAGGTGAACAGAAGCCCATATCGTTTGACTTCCTTTCTTCCGTCCTTCACATAAAAAGGCCCAAAACAATCCATACCACTATATGTAAATGGAGGAGTAGCTTCCATTCTTTCTAGTGGAAGATCAGCCATTTTTTGTTCCTGGTAGGATCTTCTGAGTTTCCTGCACTTAACACACTTGAAGATGAAGGAAGAAACCTCACTGCTACATCCCAAAATCCAAATACCATTGGAACGTATTTCATTGATAGTCATCCCACGACCTTGATGTTTGACCTTCTCATGGTAATGCTTTATTAGCAGTCGAGATATGTGATGTCCTTTTGGCAGAATAGCAGGGTGTTTGACATAGGGATGGATTGATGCTTGCGTCAATCTACCTCCTACCCTCATGGTGCCATGACTGTCCACAAATGGGTTTAGCCTTTGCAGCTCATTTGACTTGATCCTTTGAATCTGTAACCTTTGATTTAAACAGCGGATTTCTTGACTGAATGTTTCCTTCTGAACGACTTGGATTATGAACTCTTCAGCCTCCAGTCTTTCTTCAATAGTTGTAGATCTGTTGGATCTATGTTCAAGACCTTTCACCTTCTTTGCAAAGCGCTTCAATCTTGCAATGGCTCTTACAACTCTACTCCAATCAGAAAACCTTGGAAGACGGTCTGACAGAGATCTCTCCTGCGTAGCGCAAACGTGTGGTTTTGACTTCTGGATATTCCTCAAAAGGCTCTCCCACCATACCTTCTTCCTCAGGGAGTTCCTTCTGCCACAGGAAGTCAGGCCCTGTTAGCCAGTTGGATTTAACAAGCTCTGTTATGGTGAGACCACGAGAGGCATGATCAGCCGGATTCTTTTCTGATGGAACATAATGCCACCACACGAATCTTTCCTGGTTTTTGAGGATGATAAACCCCATGGTGTGGGATATACCATACATTCTCATTGTCAAGTTCTGTCTCTGGGACCCGTTCTGCATCACCTCTTGATATCATGTCCTCCATAAATGCCACATAGTCCTTGTGGTACTGATCATTTTTCTTCAGACGCCTCTCCAGGCATCTCAGTCGATGTTCGGCACACACTTTGTTATTTGGCAAATTTGGTCTTTTTTCCTTGAAAGGAAGTGGCATTTCATAATGTCCGTTTGGCATTTGCTTTATGCTGTCGTTCATTATTGTGAGAAAGTTAAGATCTTCCTGTGAGATTGAAATTTCTTCGTTGTATTTTTCAGTGAAGTCAGACTCAAAAGCTTTGAGTATGTCTGTAGGAGAGATGATTTCCTTTACTTGAGTTCTACAAACAAAGTGTACCTCCGACTTAAGCTCAGAGGTAGCTGTGGTCACTGGCAAAACTTGCTTTATAATGATGCGGTGACTGACACCAATTTCATCTTCCTGATCTTGATCAACGTTTGCGTTGCTGTAGCCAATGATGCTCCAACCTAACAAGGATTTTTGTGCATATGGCTGGTCTTCAGTGCCAGTGATGACGTCTCTTGGTTGCAAGGCTTGGGGACAGTTATAACCTATAAGCAATCCTACTTCGCAGTCAAGCTCTGGAGACATTTCACCTTCTAGATGTTGCAAGTGTGGCCAGGATCTTGCTGTAGTACTTGTAGGTATATGAGACCTATTCGCAGGTATATATTCTCTTGTGTAAGTTGTTGGGAGCTTGATTTTAATGTTCGACTTAATTCCTCTAACTTGCAGTCCTTGCACCCTCTGGCTACTCACCACTTTACTTCTGGAGGTTATTGTTGATACCTTGAGCTTGACTGGGTCACTTTCTGCATGCAGTACTTCAGCTACATCCTTCAAGATGAACGTTGTATCACTCTGACTGTCAAGCAGCGCATACATTAAAACTTCTTTGTTCGGTTCCTGTGTGGTAGAGACATAAACTGGAACAATAGATGATGTATGAGTACAACTCTTGCCTTGAATGACTCTGTTTGAGGTAGCAACATGTGTTTCATGAGATTCAGACTCTTGATCTGTATTTCTCATGTTAACTTCAAACCTTTCTTGTTGGCTTCCTTCTCTTTCTTCTTTCTTTACACGATCTTGGTGTAAGCAAGTTGGATGTTGTTTTCCACACAAGTTGCACTCACTTCTGGATGGACATGCCTTGGAGTTGTGACCAACCTTGAGGCAACCAAAACACAGTCTGGCCTGTTGTACAAACTTAACTCTTGCTTCAATGGGGGTTTTCATCATCTTGCGGCAGTATTGTATGGTATGACCTTTTTTATCGCAAAAGACACACATGAGACTCGTTTTCTCACGTGTACTTGTAGTAAATGTTTTAACACTGAAACTGGCATGTCTGTTAGACTTGGATGTCTCTTTGTCTGACACTCTTGGTTTTTCAAAGTCCTTTGACTTCATAGCCTGAAATGAAGTAATCGGATTGCATGCAATGCGAGCCTCCATGTTTAGAAATCTCACAAAATATTTGAAGTCAGGGAACATCTTGTGCTCATCCAAGAACATAGTGACTTCTCTATTCCATCGTGCAGTTAACCACTCTGGAAGCTTGGCTGCAATCCTTTGATTCTCCACACAATCGTCAAGCGTTTGTAGTCCTTGAAGATATGGCATGGCTGACTCAACACTGCTCAGAAAATCAGCAAACTCACGGAGATCTTCACTATCTCTGGGGTTGATTTTGTGCCATGAATGTATCTTGTCACGATACGACTTGGCTACAACAAACGGATGACCAAATCTGTCTTCAAGTGTATCCCAAGCAGCCCGATGCGCTGCCTCCGTTCCCACCAGGAAATGTCCTTCGATAGCCCTCTTTGCTGAGCCTCCCACATACTTTCGTAAAAAGAAGAGCCTTTCTTGAGTGGGCAAGTTTTTTCGATCAATTAGAGTACTGAAGGAAAGTTTCCAATCATTGTACATTAAAGGATCTCCTTTGAAGATTTCAGGCTCTGCGATAGGGACTCTGTTAGCTGTGATTGCTTCAGCAAGTGCTCTCACCAGGTCATTAGCAGTCTCTTGAGTGTGAGTAGGAACATTTGCTTGAGTGTGAGCTTGAATCGGCTGAGCAAGTTGGACAGGAGTAGCTTCTACGTGTGCATCTTGTTGTGAGGGAAAGAAGGGTTCACATGAAGGGTCCAGTTTAAGTGACGGACGTAAAGAATCTGAATACACTTGTAGCCTTGCTTGTGCTGCATTGTGTCTTTTGAGTTCTTCCAGTCGTCCTAACTCTTTCCTTTTCCCATCCAACTTCATTTTTCGATCTGCACTTTCTGCAATGAATTGAGCTCTCTTTTTAGCATTCTTTGCTTCAAGCTCCTTCTCCTCAGCTTCTCTCTCAGCCTGTAAGATGATATCCTCCTTTTCAAGTTTTTTAATTTCTTCTTCTTGCTGATGTTGAGCATCCATTATCTTTATCACCTCTTGTGTTGCTGCAACTTCAGCTGCTGCTTGTTTAGCACTTAATGACAGAACAGAAGCGTGTCTAGACAATACAGATGATGCCCTAGAGTTGCTTGTTTGATTTGTTGAGACGCTGGAGACAGAGCTTTCAAACACTGACTTGGAGTCAGGCCAAGGGATATCTTCTACACTCTCACCACTGCAGAGTTGTTGCACCTTTATATTAGCAATCTTTGTGAATGCATGGCACGTGTCATTCATCCTCCTAATGTCAGGTTCAGGACTTGAGATAGCTCTGATTTCCAGGTAAATGTTGTCTATGTCTACTTGGATACTGTTGATTACTGTCATAACTTCATCTACTAAATCGGTCGCATCCTTGTTCTTCATAGCTCTTTTCAGTCCATTAAGGTGATATTTCCATCTACTGTAGATCTTCAGAAAGTCCTGATATAAATATCTCAGCTTTCCGTCCATCAAGGCTTGCCCTTTCTCAGTAGGTTTCCGTGTGCGTGTGCTTCTTCTTATGTTAGGAGGTAACTGCGTGTTGTTCACATTCACCTGGGATTGCACATCTTCCTCACCTGATCTAGCTTGATGTGACAGTGAGGTAACCTCTTCAGTTAGCGCAGACGCACTTTCCTGAGTGTGTGACATGTTAAATTTGTCAGTGGGATGGTATTTGAACTAAACGTTCCTTTCCCTATTCTGTAATAACACATAAAATAGATCTATAGTTACACCCAAATGTAGTCACCACAAACAAAAGATACAATGAAACAATTAACATCAAATCAGACTGAGTGCTGTAGAACTTAAATACTAATTGTCTAGTTCAACTTTACTTTGCCGGATGATCACTGATTGGACACTGCCTCGTCCACGTATTACAGAAAAACAGACCTCCGTGGTCAGGGATTGCTTTGATACCTTCAGCACAACCCTCTCGATGTGTTTGCTTGGCTTCAGGATTCGGTCCCGATGTTGCACTTCGCTTGCTTGCTAGCGTCGTCAACTCGTGTTTCCTTTTCTGCACGAGTGTAGTACTTCTGCACCGGAGTCATCTGCTTCTGCACCGCAGTCGTCTACTTAAGCACCGGAGTGTTCTACTATGCCGTCGATGGAATGAAGAGAGTCGTCAGCGTCTTCACTGATGTTTATTGCCACCGTAGAACTGAACAGACACAGTCATTAGCATTCGCTCGGTCAAAGAACAACTTCAATTGTCACGGAAATATAACGCAAAATATAGACAAACGAACCACTTTGGTCTCCTTTGCATCAACGGCAGACTTGGATCGTGAACAGCAACAGCAAAGTAAAAATACCGCAACAAAAAATGGATGACTGGAAACAAACTTTCTTTCGTCCTTTTCAAGCAACATCAATAAAAAACGTACCTTCCGGTAAAGACTTTCAAAATAAAATACAACAACAACAATGCACAACCAATTAACAAAGCACCCAAAACATTCACATTTACAAAGGATAATAAAAGAAGTAAAAACAAAAGAATCAAGAATTCACTGATCCAGGATCGAGTCCAGGAACAAAAAAATCTCGTACTACCAAGCCCCTCACAGCCATCTGACCACAGCACACACTTGGGTAAGTTAAACGCATTATTATTTTTAGTCGTAGTTGTAGTCGAATAATTTGTTGTATTTGTATTATTATTATCACACACAAAGTACATTTTCATTAAAATAATTGCTTATTCACTTTTTTTCCAGCTTTTTAGCATATTCATTTTGTTCTTCTTAGAACTGGCTTTGTCCTGCATCTGTTGTTTCATTTAGTTGTGTTTAGTTTGTATTTGTATTTACCATTAGCTCGGCAGAGAGACGGTGATCTGCAGTTAGATTTTGGTTGCTGAGGAAGCAAGTTTTTGATTGTATGTACATGGGAGGAAAAGCATGTTCAGCATTAAGCTCTCCTTTAACCTGTGGGCAACAAAGGCTGATGGAGGTTTCACACTTTGTGCCTGGGTATTTTTTTGTATTTTTGATCCCTTTGACAAGTGATTTATCTCTTTTCTCCCAGTTTCCATTAAGAAATGTTCTGAACTTCCCAAAATCAAAGTCCTAGCTCATCCATCTCAATAGCAATAGACAAATGGCAAACAAACAATGGACTGCGACAATGGAACGGTTTCAAGTGGGATGTTCATTCTCGGCTCCTACTTGAAGAAACCTGTCTGTGTGGATCACAGCGCCACCACAGTCAGTCACTCTTCTACCTCCTGTTTTTCCAAAATGTTTGATTTTTTGTTTCAAATAACAAAAAAGTTTCTTTTTATTTCATCACTGTAAAGGTGTTCCACAACAAGTACTTTGAAGGTGACCATCGATCTACAAGAGTCCTGCTACATACCGGGTCACTCCTTCATCGTGCCATGTGGTAAGGACCTCTGCCACAAAATACATTCTGGTGAAACCAAAGTCAAAATGATCTGTATTGACTTCAAGAGTTTTTCCCACAGCTGACGTAAAATAAAATAAAATAAACAATCTAAAATCATTAAAAGGGTCAATTAATGATAAAATATATTATACTAATATAGAAGAGTTGTGGCAGCCATGTGGGAAAGTGGTTCTCTGATGTGGCTGGGACCAGCTGCAGCCCCACTGAGCCCCTCGAAGGAAAGAACTGTAGATAATGAATGAGTCCTGGGATTGCACTGTAAACTCCTTCACTTCTCTGCTGAACGTTTTCCTGAAAGGGATTGACTTTTTTCAACAGCATCAATAAATTAAACTTTTTTTTTTTTATGGCACTTTTCATACAAAATGCAACAAACGCTCTTCTCAAGAGGTTCGGTCCACTCTCATGGGAGATAAAGACTGTGGAGCGTACGCATGCCCTCACGCTCACAGACATCTCGATGCATATGTGCAACACGAACAGATGACCCATCATTTTCTCAGCGCTCACTTGTCTTTTCTCCACCAGGCCACACCTAAAGCATTCACAACCTCACCACTCTGCCTGCAGCCCTCTTCTTCACCAGGATGCAAGTCCAGGCTGATGGAGACGTATGCAGATGTAAATTTTGTGTATCTTTGGTGACTTCAGTTGTTTAGTTTTGTCACAGTTTTGTAAATAGTTCACTTTTCTGTGAAGCAGTTCTGTCTTTCAGTGTTGTGTTTATACAGAAAAGGACTTTTTACTGCATATCATTTTGGTCAAAGTGAATGTTTTATTGTTATTAAGTTGTCAAAAACGTTTTTGGGGTCGCAACGCCCTCATGACTTCAGTAAAATTCTTTGTTCACTTTGCTTCCAGTTTGATTTGATTAATTTTCAAGTTGTATGTACTTATGTCAGTGAGGCAGGTTTGAAAAACGCCTGTTTCCAAACTCTATTTTTGGTCCTTAATTATAACTCACTGGCATGTTGACATCTGATGTATCAGCAGAAGAACAAATAACAGACTGTGCCCAAGCACTGGTTGCACATGTCCCTTGACCGTGCAAGACTCTAAAGCAGAGCTAAAAGCTCATATCATATTAACAGTGTTGAGGAAGCGTTGTCACTTCCAGAATGTCCAAATGATAGTCATGTTTGGCCTGGTACAGATGCTGCATTTGACCGGTGACTGAGCTTTATCTGTCCAATGTCAAACCCTTGCTGCATGCTATTGCAGACATCGGGACTCTGGAAGACCTTAGTATCGTGAGTGCTTCCCATATTTCCAAATGTTGCCTCTAGGCTTAAATTGTTGCCAAGACAGTTGCAGAGATCTGGGAACAACTGACCAATGAAGCCAATTCATGACGTCACATGCAAACTCGAATTAGTGACTTGACTTTCTCCATAAACTGCGTTCTAAATTCCCGTCTGTGAGAATCAAGATCATAACTGGCCACAAGACAAAAGGTGAACCCTGAACAAGTTGCACCCAGAATCTTGAATGAATCATCTTCTTTCTTCATCTGAACATCACCCTCTGCAGGGCTCCAACCATGCATCAGATGAAGGAGATGCAGTACTGTTAAGTTGAGTGGAGTCAGTGTTTTTAAAAAATACAGAAACAAGATGGGGAAAAAAGTGCAAAGTCAGCATGTTTATTTCCCCACATTGATAATTCAATAAAGCCAAATGAGATGTGATACACACAGGTGTGTCTACACAGTGTACTTGAGATTTACGAGTCACCAGACTCCAGGTGCATTAGATGAGCTGATATGAGCTGCAGAGGCTGTAGCTCCGACTTTTCTTCTGCAGCGCTTTGTTGTGCAGATCTGCTGATATAGGTGTTCTGCCTCTGACCGTGAGCGTGGGGCATTAGGAAAAGCAAGCTGATTTCAGGTGCACACCTGGGGAGCACCGTGTATGAGCGTCAATGTGTTGGTGCATCCTGTCTCTCTGTGGAGGTCATTTCTGACCACCTGCAACACTTGATGTGTGAAGCAAGGCAGAAGCCACTTGGCAATGGAAGAATAGAAAGCATTGTCTTCTCAAGTCAGACTGGGCTTCTTACCTATTGTACTGTTGCTGACCATGTCAAGCCTGGACGTCTTCTGACGAGCAGGCCGTGCTTGACTTAAGTTTGAGATCAGAAACCAGATCCTCCTCGCCGGAGCGAGAGTTGAGCCAGACCGCCGGTTGACTGGAGCTGGAGGGCGATGATGAGGAGCTGGAGGAAACTGACCCGGTCTGACAACGGCTATGTTTCCTGATGAGACACCAGCAGTATGTATACTTCGCTTTTAGGCTCAACTCACACAATGTGTTCTGGTCTCGAGTCGGGTGAGGGTGCAGGCCGCCAAACCACTTCTGAAGACCTCGCATGGCGAGCAGACCCAGCCGGACCAAGGCGTGGGCCGCTGCCATTGCTGTACGTTAGAATCCGCAGACCATGTCCTTAGTGGTTTGAGCCCCGCCTCCACGCACTTGGCAAAGGTGCGAGGAACTAGAGTGCTGTATGTACACCTGACCCTCTAGCCCAAACCGAAGAAACTTCCTATTACTCGGCCATACCGTCTTGTGGAAGTACGCGTCTACAAGATCTATGGAGGTCATCCACTCTCACACTCTGACGGACTCCAGGAGTCTCCTGGTAGTCCGGATCCGCTGTCTTGTCATGAATTGGTTGAGGAGACTGAGGTCCAGAACAGGTCTCCACTCTCCTGTCTTCTTGGGTTCCAGAAAGTACCTGGAGTAAACCCCATTGTAGGAGGATTGCTATATTATTATTTATTAGTTTTTTGACCCCTGTGATTCATATTGTGGCGACGCTGAGGAAAAAGAAAACTCCTTGGCTCCAGAAACTTCCACAGGTACAGTTCTGGCGTCAGGGATAAGGAGGGAGAGAGACCGTGACTATACTTTTCAGCCCGAGTGAAGGTTGGTTTCGGAACGAAAACAATGTTGATAGATGATGTGATGGTGATGGATATACGCCCACAGGTCCACTCCCTATGACCTACCCTGGAAGTTTTCAATCGTTCCTTTTTTCCATCTGTCTTTGACCATAGTCCGAGTGCAGCAGAGATGGGAGGAATATTGTGGTCAGAAGGCAAAGCCCTCGCTTCACCTGCTGTTCTGTCACACGGACCAAGAACTTGACCGATGGATGCACCTCCGCCAGGCACCTCGCGTGACCCAGTTGGAGGGCTCCGTCGGCTCTCCCATCCCTCAATGACCAAAGTTCTGGTGTAGAAGAGATGGGATAACCTGAGGCTTACGTGGAGATGAGCTAGCTGGGGCTCCGCCCGTAACTCCAGGTTCGCCAGGCAGGTCAACTTGACTAGAGAAGCGTCACGAAAGTAGGTGAAGATTGACCGGTGGCCTGTCTCTAATCACAGAGGGGTGGCGTTCCAAGAGACCTGCTGCTATCTCCAAACGCCAGGTCTCACGCCAGTCCGGCCAACTCGACGTCTTGCGCCAACGACCTCACCCCCAAGTTCGTGCAAAATGTTGTTAGTCCGAATGTTGTGAAGTGACACCAATAACCCTTCATACAGTGGGTCTGGGCATCCCCCTGGGGCCCTCTCGTTGCCAAATCAGGTGCTTCCCTGCTCCGGCGACTACACAGGGCAACCTGACGCCATCCCATAGCCACAGCACTAGTTTGAGCCCAACGTGGAAGAACTAGACACTAATAACCGTCCATATTTGGAGGGAGAACTCGCCAGTGGAGAAATGTTTGGCCCATGACGAAGCGCTGCGGAAGAGAATGATTCTTTTATCTATTGGCCAGAGCTGCTGGAAGCACCTGTTAACAGGACAACGTGAGGCAAAGAAGAAGCTGCTACGTCAGACAAAAAGAAATCTGCAAAAGTTGAGGCGGAGGTCCCGGAGGCTGCTTGGTAGGTTTCTGCCAAAGAAACTCCTCTGAAGGCTGCTATCGATGTTGCCCCTTTTCACCACCTGCCAGAGCCATCCACAGCTCATTTGTTTTCCTGTTTTCCTTGACTCCATTCAGGCTAGCTCTCAGTGCCCTCATGGGCCACACCTTGTAAGCTAAGACAGAAAGCCTTCACCAAAAAATTTGTGACCTCAGAAGAGGCACAAAGAAATTTGGGAAAAACGACTAATCGAGAAGGCCCATAGTTGTCCAAACCCTCCTGATGGAGGCCAGGACCAGGAGGAGAGCTGCTTTGTCTGCCACCAGCTCCAAAGCTGTCTGATCAAGTGGCTCGAAGAGAGCTTCAGAGAGAGACTTTAATGACAATTGAAGATCCAAATCGGGGCAGATGCATCTGGAAGTGGGTCTGAGTCTTCGAGATCCCTGCAAGAACTGGACTAGCAGTGGATGTTTACCCAACGGACAGCAGTCCACACCCATTGAGCATTATATGCTTTGAGTGTTGCGGGTGATTTAGCATTTCGAATAGTGAACTGCACCTCGGAGGCAGAGGACTGCCTGCTAGCCTTGAAGTAGCCATGCTTTGAGGGGACGGCCCCTCATAATTTCTGCCCACTGATGCAGGACTGTTTGCAGGACTTGAACAGGTTGCAGCACACCCTCGTGTGTGTACTCCAGAACACCTCCCGGGACTCTGGAACACCTATAATGTCATCTTGACCACAAAGCTTAACCGCCAGTCTTGCAATGTGGCCTGACCTGAGAACCATGGGGAATTACCATGGCTGTCCATACCGGACGTCTGACTGGCACCGCCAGCTCCTTTGCCAGACGGCCGTCAAGGAGATCCACATTTTGCTGCACGAAACCGCCTGCAATGTCAAGGGCGATGTTGCTTCGGTATGACGGAAGGTGGTGTGCCCAGAGTATTGTCGATATCTCGGATGGCCAGGGCCTCACACCGGACCTGTCTATGAGAGTTGCTGCGCCACCGTCACGCCTGGGGTCTATCCAGCCTGAATGAATGAATGAATGGGTTGTGAAGATGTAGCATTAACAACCCCTCATACATGGGGTGTAGTTTTACACTCTGGGTGGCAGGAGCTGCTGCCTCGCCTTTGCCACCTTAAGCTGAAATAGAAGTGGCATTAACAACCCCTCATATATGGAGTGTACACTCTGGATCAGCAGGAACTGTGTTGCCCTCTTTTAGCCACTATACGGCTGAAATAGATAGTGGCATTAACAATCCTCCATACAGAGAGAGAAAATATTTACTGAGCAGCTACAGTCAGGGTTCTAGTCTGAGGTGAGCAAGAAAGAGGGAGTTTATTCACAAATGAACAGACAGTGATGCAGGAATCCTGTGGATCTCGGCACGCTGCACACTCCACAGCACTGTAATGAAGCAGATACTGGTGTCCCCGAGCCAGTGCTGTGAATGAGGGCTTACTGGTCGCAGGGTTCGGCTGCTCCTGAAGACAGAAAGACAAGAGGGAAGGAGGATGCCGACACATCAGAAAAATAGTGGTCAGCAAAAGTAGAGATTGATGACCAAGAAGCTGCCTGGCAGATTTCTGACAGAGATACTCCCTTGAAAGCAGCCACAGATGTTGCCTGGCCTCAGGTTGACTGTGCTCTCAGGGATTCCTGTGACTGTTTTCCCACTGTCTCATAGGCTTTCATCATGGCAATTCTAAGCCAATGTGACAACCTGTGAACGGACAGTGCCTGCCCCTTATTATCACCTGCGAGAGCCACCAACAGACTGTCTGTCTTTCTGAAGGGTGGGACTCAAAACAGTTTAGCTTTTAGCGTTCTAACCGGACACATTTTGCGCAAACGCTCATGCTCCTCGTGCTGCTAACTCATACTAGCTCCTGGGAGGCCTGATCAAGTGGCTCAAAAGGGGTTTCGGACAGTGAATTGAGTACCAGCTGCAGGTACCAGTAGTGACATAAAGGTCTTGAGGTTGCTCTAAGCCTTTTCACACCTCTGATGAAACGGCTCACTAGACGATGCTCGCCGACGGGGTGGCTGTCCGGACCATTGTCTGGCATGGAAAGGGCTGCTAAATGAACCCCGTAATGTAGCTCTGCTCCGACCTTTGTTAACCAGATGAAGGAGAAAATAGAGGATTAGAGAAACAGGGGCCGATTCTGGGCAGGCTGACTGGGTACCACACCACCGGGAAAAAAAAATTGTCGAATTAGCATTGTATGCTCTGAGGGTTGACGGAGCTTTAGCGTTCTGAATAGTCTATTGGACATCAGGGGACATGTGACTGAGTGTTAACCCTGGTGAAGCCAAACCTTGAGGGGTCGTCCTAGTATTGGGGGAGCCCTCGGGGTTCCTGATGCTTGCAGAAGCGCTGACCTCGATGGAGTGAACTCCCAGGGCCCTTTGATCCGGATTTGACACATCTCTGGATACCAGCTGGAGCTGTCTGGAGCCACGAGAATCTTTCTGACTCTCGGCAGCTGAATTCTCCTCATCAGAGAAAGAAGAAGGCAAGGAGGAGGATGGGCAAACAGGAGGCCTTCTGAGTCCAGACTGAGTCCAGCATGACCCCCACGAACGTCGTGCTCTGTCTGGGACTGGGACTCTGACTGGGAGTGCGCTTTTCAGCGTACAGATTGAGCCGGTCCCTCGAGTCTCAATCTTAGGAGAGTTTGGGACCCTACTTCCCCAGCTGACAAAAGCGAGTCTGTTTTTCTGCAGAGAACAGAATCACAGACAGACATCACATCAGAACAGGTCTGGCACGCAGCGCCTATTGTGTGATCCTCTGAAGTGGTGGCTTTCATGGTCCTGTGGCGACCCGTGCTGGAAACTGCCGAGTCTGAGGAATAAAAAGAGTTAATGGCAGAATTGAAACTCTCCCAACTTTCGGCTGGAACAGGGATCAGTTGAGAGACGGGATAGAGTTATTTGACACCTATGCTTCTTATTTTGGCGAAGCTGAAGAAAAACAAACTGAAACTTCCCCAGGGACAGTTCTGTCGTCAGGGATAAAAAGGGAGAGAGACCGTTACTATACTGCTCTGTTTCCTGAGATCATGTCAAACAAAAACAAATTTTTGAAGCGTGAGTTCACACTGACTGGAACCAGTAGAAAACTTGGCGGGTGATAAACCCTAATTTTGGGCAGAGAAGAAACAGGCCCGATACCAAAGTAATGCATCTTATTTTTTATTCAAGTTAGACTTTGGTTTAGATGCATAGTTTTAGATACAAAGTTCTTCCTACGCTTTTGGAGAGAGCAGAGGTGAGAGCAGCCAACTGGTCTCTCCAAGAGGATCAGCGCGGCTATTATACGGCTGTTCCCTCCGGGCGGCGCCTGTGTGTCGAGGAGGCGCCGCGAGCAGAGCACCACGCCGACGGACTGTTGAATCTCCAAAATCTGCTGGAAACTGGTGAGTCTGCGGAATAATAAGAGTTAATGCCAGAGTTGAAACTCTCCTGACCTTTGGCTGGAACCGGGATTTGTTGAGAGACAAGAGAGAGTTCTTTGACGCCTATGCTTCTTATTGTGGCGAAATTGAGGAAAAACTAAACTCACTGGCTCCAGAAACTTCCCCAGGCACAGTTCTGGCCTGAGGGATAAGGAGGCAGAGAGACCGTTACTATACTGCTTGGTCTCCTGATGTCAACCAAAAACACATTTTTGAAGCCGGAGAGCTGCCACTCGAGTTCGCACTGACTGGAACTGGAACCGGAAGACAACTTGGCGGGACCCGATACCAAAATAGTGCATCTTATTTTTATTCAAGTAACACTTTGGTTTAGATGCATACTTTTAGATACAAAGTTTTCTTCCTACGGTTTTGGAGGGAGCAGAGATGAGAGCAGCCGACTGGTCTCTCCAAGAGGTGCAGCGATGATCAGGGCGGCTATGATCCGGACGGCTGGGCTCTACCCGGCCCTTTTGACCAGCGACGACGGTGTTCCCCCGGGGCGGTGGGGCGAGCGCATCACGCATTGAGCATGACGGCTGAGTGAGAGGGAACGCCGCTGCAAATCCAAACCTTCCACCTGCCAGTAGGCTCCGTACCTGACCACGTGCGGTCCTAGTGCCAGTGGAGTGTCAGAACTGCGCCAGGAATAGTCCGGATTGAATTGGACGAGCAGTGGATGTTTACCCAACAGACGGCAGTCCACACCCTTTTGGCATTATATGCTTTGAATGTTGGGGTTGCTATAGCGCTTCGAATAGTGAACTGCACTTCGGGGGGCAGAGGACTGCCTGCTAGCCTTGAAGTAGCCACGCTTTGAGGAGACGCACCAGGATCGGAAGTCCGCTCATAATTTCTGCCCCCTGCTGCAGGACTGTTTGGGAGGGAGGCAGGCTGCAGGGACAGCTGGACACAAACATATTCTAGGGATATTACACGAGCCTTTCTACTTCACTGGAAGTGCCAGGGCACTCCGCAAAATGTAATTGTGAAATTACAGCCGGAGCTGGCGCATCTGGCACATCAAGAGAAGAAGCTTGAGACCTGAAGACGAGCGGAGCGCCTCGTCTGGACCATGAAAACTTCAGGCAGGACTGAGGTCTCATCGCAGTCAGGGGAGAACGATTGTCACGCGTCCTGACGCACCGGTCTTTCATAGCTAGTGATGCCGACATCCTCCTATTCACGGGAGCAACGCCGTTTAGCTTCAGTCGAGCACCAAGGCATGTCAGACTTCATCCGGTAAACTGCAGTGTCTCCGTCTGCCTGTAAATTCTTACCGGTCACATGCGCCGCCGGAGTCGGCGAATCTGGCACACCAAGCCAAGAAGCTTGAGACTTGAAGAGGTGCGGAGCGGCTCATCTGGAACACGGAAACTTCAGGTAGGACTGAGGTCTCGTCGCAGTCACGGCAGAGACTTGTCGCATCCGCGCAGGAGCGGATTTAAGCTTCTCCTGGGGCAGTCGGCTGACCGGAGGAAATTTTTTCCTTTTTTTTTTTCCGTATTGAATTCGCTCCTTCCAGCGCCTCGGCCTCGAGCGCTCCTCCCGGCCTGGTAGCCTGGGGTCCTGTCTGCGAACCTGGCGACACTGCTCAATGATGGTCGGGACATTTGATTCGTTCTCCCAAGTGGGTTTGAAGAGACACGTCCTGTGATAGCTGAAGCAGAAAGGTAAACACACAGGAGGTATCAACACAGCAGGTTTTATTCACGGTTCCAACTTCCAACAAACCGGATGATGACGCGGCAACATAACAAGAGCGCCCCCAAGTTGTGACCCCAAATAAGCCCATGACACAAGATAACATCTCCTGCCCCTCAAATTATTCACGTCTTCCAACTTCTCTCCCAAAACCCATGTCCCCAAAACCACCATAAATACTTAGGCAAGTCTAAAACTTAATTAAACAAAAAAAAATAGTCATAAAATAGAATGGAACTTAAACGACTAACCCAAAACAAAACAAAACAAAAACATGCCTCTTTACGCTAAAGAATAAGAAAATAGCAAGCACCTTGGACCAAAACTCCTCTTCCACTTTTTGAACATAGTCTTTCAGATACACTGGGGGATTCCTGGTCCTTTTTGGTCATACTCTTCCTTGAGACGGTGAGCCTACCAGGTCACTGTCTGTCAGTTTTGTTTTACACTGACTTCTTCACTGTTCCCTTCACTTGTCTCAGTCTCCAGTGAGATCCCAACCCCAAGTGGATTCTCCACTTCGACATCCTCCACAGTGGGCGCGGGTCTCTGTCCTGTTAAAATGGACCGACTGAAAACCTGGTCTCCATGTCTTCTTACAGTTTTCCCATTTCCCAGCGCCACTGTGTAAGCGACTGGTCCTGTGCATTCCTGTATTAACCCACTTAGGCCCATAACCATAGTTAATCGTGAACACCCGGTCACCTGTCTGTAAACTTCTGAACTGAGCATGTTGATCATGCTGAACTTTCTGGTTTGCCTGTTTCAGTTCCATTTTCTTCTTCATATTTGGGTGTATCAGATACAACATGCACCTCAATTTCCTCCCCATCAACATTTCTGCAGGAGACAGTCCTGTGGTTGACTGTGAAGTAATCCAATAACTGAATAAAGCTCTACTCAGTTTGGTTTCCAGAGAATCACCGGATGTTTTTTTTCATCAACTGGCATAACCAATAGGCTTTTCTGCTCCCCCTTCCAGCCTGTGTGCCAAGACTGCCCCCACCCCATAAGGTGAGGTATCACATGACAGTACCAGTTCTTTTTGTTCATCGTAATGAACCAACACTTGACTGCTTTGTCGTAACTTCTTTGCCTGTTAAAAAGCCTCTTCTTCCTCAATCTCCCACCTCCATTTCTCATCTTTCCTCAGTAACTTGTGTAATGGAGCCAGCACAGTAGACAAGTTCGGCAAGAATTTGTTATAAAAGTTTAGCAGACCTACAAAAGCTTTCACCCTCGTATTATGCTAAGGGTCAATGACCCATATCCGTTTTTGTGTTAAAAAAAAGTAGTGGTTATTCTTACTTTTTCTTCTTGAAATTTTGTGACTTTTCCTCATCATGGGTCATGAACAGGTGTGTAAAATCTGGACACTTTGATGTCTAGTGACATGTCTGTATAGAGTTTGTATACAAAGATGATATTGCGGGTCATTTTGACCCGGATTCTTTAATGTGGGTAAGTGGCCGTTTAGACCAAAAATAAACACGTCTCTTTGATATACCTATTTAGACTGCCAGGCTATGTGTATTTTCATTGCCTCTGAATAGCCATTTGAACCAGCTGTGTGTAGAGGAGAAACTTTCTCTCCCTTCTTCTTGTCAGTGTTCTCATGTATTCTTTTTGACAAACACACCAAAAATGAGCTACAGAGGGTTTACAGTACATGCCCAACAAGCCCGCCAAGTATGGCATCAAAATATGGGTGGCCCTGCGATGCAAAATCTGGCTATCCACCCGAGAAGAATCAGGGGATGTGTGTGGTGCTGGAGATGAGTGAAGGGCTGGAAGGTCATAACATCACATGTGACGTCACATTTACATTTACATCCTATCCCCTTGGAAATGAACTTCAGAGGAGAAAGCTGAACAGCGGGAACAGTCAGAAGAAATAAGCCAGACCTTCCCAAGGAAATTCTGAAGGTGCAGGGCAGACCTCTGCATTCCTCAATAATTGCTTTCAGTGACAAAGCAACAGTTGTTTCATACTGCCCAAAGACAAACAAGAATGTTCTTGTAATGAGCAAAATGCACAGAGTTGCATCTCTAAGCACAAGAGAAGACATGAAGCCACAAATGATCCTGGACTACAACTCCACCAAAAAAGGAGTTGACAATCTGGACAGAGTCACAGCAACATACAGCTGCCAGCGCAAGACTGCCCATTGGCCCTTGGTGATTTTCTACAACATCATGGATTTGTCTGCTTACAATGCGTATGTCCCATGGACTGAAATCAACCAGCAGGTGAATGCCAGCAAACTGTACCGACGTCGGCTTCTCCTGGAAGAACTTGGCAAAGCACTTGTCACTCCCAAGATGCAGAGTCGAGCCAGGCCACCTCGATTCCCAGCAGCTGCCGCTGTCATCGAAAAGGTCAAGCTCACATCACCCAACCAATCTGCAATGGATGCACTGGATACAGGTGTGAAGAAACGGAAAAGATGCCAGATCTGTCCGTCCCGAGATGAGAGTAAAACAAGTACCTGTTTTGTGTTCTGTGTCTCTTTTACAAATGTTTATATAATCTAAAATGACGATGTTATTGGTTCAATCTTTTTTTTTGACTGTTTTGAGTGGATTTACACAGTATGCGTCAAAATGACCCCCAACAGAATCAATGTAATTTTTTTTCAACATAATACGAGGGTTAAGTACACTCACAGAACGTGCTACCAGAGCTTCCTGGATTGCTTTGACCTTAGCTGGCATTGGATGCAGGCCTGTCCTGTCCACCTGATGACCCAATAATGTTACTTTGTTTTCCATGAACTGACACTTGCTCCGTTTCAACCACAGCCCTTTATCCTCCAACCTCTGCAGCACTTCGTTGAGTGTTTGCAGAAGAGAGGTGTCATTTCTTCCTCTCAATATAATGTCGTCTAAATACACTGCCACATTTGCCATAACTTGGAGTACATTCTCCATGGTGCGTTGGAAAATAGCAGGACAGGAGCTTACTCCAAAAGGCAGACGTTTATATATAAAAAGACCTCCACCACTGGAACCTGATGACCTCCATATGTTTTTAACTTTATCTTGCAATCCACTAGTTAAGTGTTAGTTCTGTTTTTCGCTAACATGTCAACCATCTGTTGAGCCATAATAGTGCATCCGCAGCCGGTGTCTACCTCAAAAACCACCTTCTTTCCATTGACCCTCAACACTTTTTTTATCGGCTCTACTCTAGGAATGTCCAGTTCTTGGAAATGATTCCTCAAAAGGATGACCAGTTCAGCATACGAACGATCCCGTGGTTTTTCCGGACTCAACATGTTCCTCATCAGCGCATATGCCTGGGCGCTGTCACTACTGAGCAACACCGCGCGCGGTTTATCCTCATCTTCAACGCCGTTCGCGATGAAAAAATTTTACAAAATTTCACAATAGTCCTCCCATGAATGCGAACCAGCATCGAAAGGCGTCACTGTACCCGCAGTAGCCGCCATGATTCTCGCTATGATGAACAAAATACACAAAAACTTTGCCGACAGTTACCGGTTGGGTGGTGAAAATTTCATGTTCTGAAGCTTCCCTGAGAAGTTATGGCACAATGCAGAAAACGCGTTTTAATCCTAAGATAAGGTGGGTTTCAGAACGCCAAACATAAAATGTTGATAACTTTCGAAAAACACTTCAGACAGCTTAGATTTGAAGTGCAACTACTAGAAAGACCCTTTCTGCTATAATGGGAGGTGAAATGTTCATGTTCTGAAGCTTCCCTGAGAAGTTGTGACACAATGCAGAAAACGCGTTTTCAGCCTAAGATAAGGTGGGTTTCGGAAAGCCAAACATAGAAATGCTGATAACTTCTGAAAAACACTTGAGACGGCTTAGATTTTATGTGCAACTACCAGAAAGACCTTTTCTGCTTTAGTCGGAGGTGAAAATGTAATGTTCTAAAGCTTCCCAGAAAAGTGGTGGCTCAATGCAGAAAACGCGTTTTCAGCCTGAGATAAGGTGGGTTTCGGAACGCCAAACATAAAAATGTTGATAACTTTCGACAAACACTTCAGACAGCTTAGATGTGATATGCAACTACTAGAAAGACCCTTTCTGCTACGGTGGGAGGTGAAATCTTCATGTTCTGATGCTTCCCTGAGAAGTTGTGAGACAATGCAGAACACGCGTTTTCAGTCGAAGAGAAGGTGGGTTTCGGAAAGCCAATCATAGAAATGTTGTTAACTTTCGAAAAACACTTCAGACAGCTTAGATTTGATGAGCAACTACTAGAAAGTCCCTTTCTGCAATAGTGGGAGGTCCAATTTTCATGTTCTGAAGCTTCCATGAGAAGTTATGGCACAATGCAGAAAACGCCTTTTCAGCCTGAGATAAGGTGGGTTATAGAACGCCAAACATAAAAATGTTGATAACTTTCGACAAACACTTCAGACAGCTTAGATTTGATATGCAACTACTAGAAAGACCCTTTCTGCAATAGTGGCAGGTGAAAATTTCATGTTGTGAATAGTGCTGTGTTCAGAAAATCGATTTTCCGATTCTGAATCGATTCGTACATCAATTCCATAAAATCGATTCGTAGGTCCAAAGATCGGATTAATTAATTTACGTTTTAACACATATTCTCCGGGTCAAGTGCGCATGCGCGCACCTGGGACACCAAAGTCAAAACAACATGCCTCCTCACAGTGGCAACACTAGCAACGTTCAGACGCGACCAAACCAAAAAACAAATCGACAAAAGCATAGCAATTAGCATGTTATGCCTAATGGAGCTATTGGAAGTGTTGCAGTGCAGCGGAAATACGACCCACCTCACGAGTCACGTGACGCGACATCACCCAGCGCTCCTATCCAAGCCATCCACCGGGCCACAACATATGAAACTCGAGCGAACTTTACCACTACCGGGTAATTCTGCACGCTCTGTCAAAATAACTGAAGCGATTGCGGGCTTCATTTGCAAAGATATGCGCCCGTCTTCCGTCGTTGAGAACGAGGGCTACAGGAGGCTAATGAAAGTAACAGAGCCTCACTACGTTACGTTTTCTCGCAAACGTCTGTTATCCCAAACATGCACCAGTCAGTAAAAGAAAAGGTGAAAAGTAAGCTTCAGTCAGCAGACAGGGTGGACATTACAAGTGATACGTGGACATTTTCGCAATCTTACGCAAGTCTGACATAAAAATGCATTAGTATTAAACAGCAGCATCTTTTGGGTGAATTTTTAATGTCATATTTGTAATAATGCACCAGTCCCATGAGCAGTCACATCTGGCGTTCTGTGTCTGGATCTTTATTATCATTTACTATCAATCCTTCATTAATTTCCTGTTGAATGTCAATATGATACTAGTATTAATACGTTGCGTAACTTGTCATGTGATTAAGGCAACAGCTCAGAAAATGGTTTAAATACTAACCTGAATCGAGATCGGATCGGATCGAATCGAATCGAATTGAATGGTGATAATCGATTCTAAGTCATGAGAATCGGAATCGAATCGATTCTTGAAATTAGAATCGATACCCAGCCCTAGTTCTGAAGCATCACTGATAAGTAATGGCACAATGCAGAAAACTGGTTTTCAGTCTGAGATAAGGTGGGTTTTTGAACGTCAAACTTAAAAATGTTGATAACTTTCGAAAAACACTTCAGACAGCTTAGATGTGATGTGCATCTACTAGAAATACCCTTTTTGCTACAGTGGGAGGTGAAAATTTCATGTTCTGAAGCTTCCCTGAGAAGTTATGGCACAATGCACAAAACGCGTTTTCAGCCTGAGATAAGGTGGGTTTCGGAACGCCAGACGTGAAAATGTTGTTGACTTTCGAAAAACACTTCAGACAGCTTAGATTTTGATGTGCAACTACAAGAAAGACCCTTTCTGCTTTAGCGGGAGGTGAAAATTTCATGTTCTGAAGCTTCCCTGAGAAGTTATGGCACAATACACAAAACGCGTTTTCAGCCTGAGATAAGGTGGGTTTCGGAACGGCAAAGATTAAAATGTTGTTAACTTTCGAAAAACACTTCAGACAGCTTAGATTTGATGTGCAACGACTAGAAAGACCCTTTCTGCTATAGTGGGATGAGAAAATTTCATTTTTCTGAAGCTTCCCTGAAAAGTTATGGCACAATGTAGAAAACGGGTTTTCAGCCTGAGATAAGGTGGGTTTCGGAACGCTAAACATAAAAATGTTGATAACTTTGGACAAACACTTCAGACAGCTTAGATGTCATGTGCAACTACTATAAAGACCCTTTCTGCTATAGTGGGAGGTGAAAATTTCATGTTCTGAATCTTCTCTGAGAAGTTATCGCACAATGCAAAAAACGCGTTTTCAGCCTTAGATAAGGTGGGTTTCGGAACGCCAAACATAAAAATGTTGATAACTTTCGAAAAACACTTCAGACTGCTTAGATTTGATGAGCAACTACTAGAAAGACCCTTTCTGCTACAGTGGGAGGTGAAATTTTCATGTTCTGATGATTCCCTGAGAAGTTGTGGCACAATGCAGAAAATGCGTTTTCAGCCCGAGATAAGGTGGGTTTCGGAACGCCAAACATAAAAATGTTGATAACTTTCGAAAAACACTTCAGACAGCTTAATTTGATGTGCAACTACTAGAAAGACCCTTTCTGCTATAGGGGAGGTGAAATTTTCATGTTCTGAAGCTTCCCTGAGAGGTTTTGGCACAATGCAGAATAGACGTTTTCAGCCTGAGACATGGTGGGTTTTGGAATGCCATACAAAAAAGTGTTGATAGCTTTCGAAAAACATTTCAGACAGCTGAAATTTGATGTGCAACTACTAGAAAGATCCTTTCTGCTATAGTGGGAGGTGAAAACTTCATGTTCTGAAGCTTCCCTGAGAAGTTATGGCACAATGCAGAAAACAGGTTTTCAGCCTGCGATAGAGTGGGTTTCTCAACGCCAAACATAAAAATGTTGATAACTTTCAAAAAACATTTCAGACAGCTTAGATGTGATGTGCAACTACTAGAAAGACCCTTTCTTCCATAGTGGGAGGTGAAAATTTTGTGTTCTGAAGCTTCTCTGAGAACATATGGCACAATGCAGAAAACGCGTTTTCTGGCTGAGATAAGGTCGGTTTCGGAATGCCAAACTTAACAATGTTTGTAACTTTCGAAAAACGCTTCAGACAGCTTAGATTTGATGTGCAACTACAAGAAAGACTCTTTTTGCTATAGTGGAAGGTGAAAATTTCATGTTCTTTAGCTATCCTGAGAAGTGATGGCACAATGCAGAAATCTATTTTTCAGCCTGAGATGAGGTGGATTTCGGAAAGCCAAACATAGAAATGTTGACAACTTTCGAAAAACACTTCAGACAGCTCAGATTTGATGTGCAACTACTAGAAAGACCGTTTCTGCTATAGTGGGAGGTGAAAATTTCATGTTCTGAAATGTTCCCTGAGAAGTTATGGGACAATGTAGAAAAAGCGTTTTCAGCCTGAGATAAGGTGGGTTTCCGAACGCCAAAATTAAAAATGTTAATAGCTTTCGAAAAACACTTCAGACAGCTTAGATTTGATGTGCCACTACTAGAAAGACCCTTTCTACTATAGTGGGACGTGAAAATTTCATATTCTGAAGCTTCCCTGATACCATGTGAGACAATGCAGAAAACGCGTTTTCAGCCGACGATAAGGTGGGTTTCGGAAAGCCAAATATAGAAATGTTGTTAACTTTCGAAAAACACTTCAGACAGCTTAGATTTGATGAGCAACTACTAGAAAGACCCTTTCTGCTATGTTGGGATGTGAAAATTTCATATTCTGAAGCTTTCCTGAGAAGTTATGCACAATGCACAAAATGCGTTTTCAGCCTGAGGTAAGGTGGGTTTCGGAACGCCAAACAAAAAAATGTTGATAACTTTGGACAAACACTTCAGACAGCTTAGATGTGATGGGCAACTACTATAAAGACCCTGTCTGCTATAGTGGGAGGTGAAATTTTCATGTTCTGAAGCTTCCCTGAGAGGTTTTGGCACAATGCAGAAAACTCGTTTTCAGCCTGAGACATGGTGGGTTTCGGAACGCCAAACATAAAAATGTTAATAGCTTTCGACAAACACTTCAGACAGCTTAGATTTGATGTGCCACTACTAGAAAGACCCTTTCTGCTATAGTGGGAGGTGAAAATTTCATATTCTGAAGCTTCCCTGATACGATGTGAGACAATGTAGGAAAAGCGTTTTCAGCCTGAGATAAGGTGGGTTTCGGAACGCCAAACATAAAAATGTTAATAGCTTTCGAAAAACACTTCAGACAGCTTAGATTTGATGTGCCACTACTAGAAAGACCCTTTCTGCTATAGTGGGAGGTGAAAATTTCATATTCTGAAGCTTCCCTGATACGATGTGAAACAATGCAAAAAACGTGTTTTCAGCCGACGATAAGGTGGGTTTCGGAAAGCCAAATATAGAAATGTTGATAACTTTCGAAAAACACTTCAGACAGCTTAGATTTGATGTGCACCTACTAGAAAGACCCTTTCTGCTATAGTGGGAGGTTAAAATTTCATGTTCTGAAGCTTCCCTGAAAAGTTATGGCACAATGCGTAAAAACGCTTTTCAGCCTGAGATAAGGTGGGTTTCGGAACGCCACACATAAAAGTGTTAATAACTATCGAAAAACACTTCAGACAGCTAAGATTTTATGTGCAACTACTAGAATGACCCTTTATGCTATAGTGGGAGGTTAAAATTTCATGTTCTGAAGCTTCCCTGAAAAGTTATGGCACAATGCACAAAAACGCTTTTCAGCCTGAGATAAGGTGGGTTTCGGAACGCCAAACATAAAAGTGTTAATAACTTTCGAAAAACACTTCAGACAGCTTAGATTTGATGTGCACCTACTAGAAAGACCCTTTCTGCTATAGTGGGAGTTTAAAATTTCATGTTCTGAAGCTTCCCTGAAAAGTTATGGCACAATGCACAAAAACGCTTTTCAGCCTGAGATAAGGTGGGTTTCGGAACGCCAAACATAAAAGTGTTGATAACCTTCGAAAAACATTTCAGACGGCTTAGATTTGATGTGCAACTACTAGAAAGACCATTTCTGCGATGTTGAGAGGTGAAAATTTCATATTCTGAAGCTTCCCTGAGAAGTTATGCACAATGCACAAAACGCGTTTTCTGCCTGAGATAAGGTGGGTTTCGGAATGCCAAACATAAAAATGTTGATCACTTTGGACAAACACTTCAGACAGCATTGATGTGATGGGCAACTACTATAAAGACCCTTTCTGCTATAGGGGACGTGAAATTTTCATGTTCTGAAGCTTCCCTGAGAGGTTTTGGCACAATGCAGGAAACACTTTTTCAGCCTGAGACATTGTGTGTTTCGGAACGCCATACAAAAAAATGTTGATACCTTTCGAAAAACACTTCAGACAGCTGAAATTTGATGTGCAACTACTAGAAAGATCCTTTCTGCTATTATGGGAGGTGAAAACTTCATGTTCTGAAGCTTCCCTGAGAAGTTATGGCACAATGCAGTAAACAGGTTTTCAGCCTGCGATAGAGTGGGTTTCTCAACGCCAAACATAAAAATGTTGATAACTTTCAAAAAACATTTCAGACAGCTTAGATGTGACGTGCAACTACTAGAAACACCCTTTCTGCCATAGTGGGACGTGAAAATTTTGTGTTCTGAAGCTTCTCTGAGAAAATATGGCACAATGCAGAAAACGCGTTTTCTGGCTGAGACAAGGTGGGTTTCGGAAGGCCAAACATAAAAATGTTAATAGGTTTCGAAAAACACTTCAGACGGCTTAGATTTGATGTGCAACTACTAGAAAGACCCTTTCTGGTATAGTGGGAGGTGAAAATTTCATATTCCTAAGCTTCCCTGATACGTTGTGAGACAATGCAGAAAACGCGTTTTCAGCCGATAATAAGGTGGGTTTCGGAACGCAAAACATAAAAATGTTGATAACTTTCGAAAAACACTTCAGACTGCTTAGATTTGATGAACAACTACTAGAAAGACCCTTTCTGCAACGGTGGGAGGTGAAATTTTCATGTTCTGATGCTTCCCTGAGAAGTTGTGAGACTATGCAGAACACACATTTTCAGCCGAAGATAAGGTGGGTTTCGGAAAGCGAATCATAGAAATGTTGTTTACTTTCGAAAAACACTTCAGACAGCTTAGATTTGATGAGCAACTACAAGAAAGTCCTTTTCTGCTATAGTGTGAGGCACTAATTTCATGTTCTGAAGCTTCCGTGAGAAGTAATGGCACAATGAAGAAAACGCCTTTTCACCCTGAGATAAGGTGGGTTTCGGAACGCCAAACATAAAAATGTTGATAACTTTCGAAAAAACACTTCAGACAGCTTAGATGAGATGTGCAACTACTAGAAATACCCTTTTTGCTATAGTGGGAGGTGAAAATTTCATGTTCTGAAGCTTCCCTGAGAAGTTATGGCACAATGCAGAAAACACGTTTTCAGCCTGAGATAAGGTGGGTTTCGGAACGCCAGACGTGAAAATGTTGATGACTTTCGAAAAACACTTCAGACAGCTTATATTTTGATGTGCAACTACAAGAAAGACCCTTTCTGCTTTAGCGGCAGGTGAAAATTTCATGTTCTGAAGCTTACCTGAGAAGTTATGGCAAAATACACAAAACGCGTTTTCAGCCTGAGATAAGGTGGGTTTCGGAACGGCAAACATTAAAATGTTGATAACTGTGGACAAGCACTTCAGTCTGCTTAGATTTGATGTGCAACTACTAGAAAGACCCTTTCTGCTACAGTGGGTAGTAAAATTTTCATGTTCTGAAGCATCCCTGAGAGGTTGAGGCACAATGCACAAAACGCGTTTTCAGCCTAAGATAAGGTGGGCTTCAGAATGCCATCGATAAAAATGTTGATAACTTTCGAAAAACACTTCAGACTGCTAAGATTTGATGTGCAAGTAGTAGAAAGACCCTTTCTGCGATATTCGGTCGTGAAAAATTCATGTTCTGAAGCTTCCCTGAGAAGTTATGGCACAATGCAAAAAATGCGTGTTTCGCCTGAGATAATGTGGGTTGTGGAACGCCAAAAATAAAAATGTTGCTAACTTTTGAAAAACACTTCAGACAGCTTAGATTTGATGTGCAACTAAGAGGAAAGACCCTTTCTGCTATAGTTGGTGGTGAACATTTCATGTTCTGAAGCTTCCCTGAGAAGTTATGGCACAATGCACAAAACACGTTTTCAGCCTGAGATAAGGTGGCTTTCGGAACGCGAAACATAAACATGTTGATATCTTTTGAAAAACACTTCAGACAGTTTAGATTTGATGTGCAACTTTGAGAAAGACCCTTTCTGCTACAGTGGGATGTGAAAATCTCATGTTCTGAAGTTTCGCTGAGAAGTTATGTCACATTTCACAAAATGCGTTTTCAGCCTGACATAAAGTTGGTTTCGGAACGCCAAACATAAAAATGTTGATAACTTTCGAAAAACACTTCCGACAGCTTAGATTTGATGCGCAACTAATCGAAAGAACCTTTCTGCTATAGTGGGAGGTGAAAATTTCATGTTCTGAAGCTTCCCTGAGAAGTTATGGCAAAATAATGAAAACGCGTTTTCAGCCTGAGATAAGATGGGTTTCGGAACGCCAAATATAAAAATGTTGATAACTTTCGAAAAACACTTCAGACAGATTAATTTGATGTGCAACTACTAGAAAGAACCTTTCTGCTTTAGTGGGAGCTGAAAATTTCATGTTCTGAAGCTTACCTGAGAAGTTATGGCACAATGCACAAAACGCGTTTTCAGCCTGAGATAAAGATGGTTTCGGAAAGCCAAACATTAAAATGTTGATAATTTTCGAAAAACAATTCCGACAGCTTAGATTTGATGTGCAACTACTAGAAAGACCATTTCTGCTATAGTGGGAGGTGAAAATTTCATGTTCTGAAGCTTCCGTGAGAAGTTATGGCACCATGAAGAAAACGCCTTTTCACCCTGAGGTAAGGTGGGTTTCGGAACGCCAAGCGTAAAAATGTTGATAGCTTTCGAAAAACACTTCAGAAAGCTTAAATTTGATGTGCAACTACTAGAAAGAACCTTTCTGCCATAGTGGGAGGTGAAAATTCAATGTTCTGACGCTTCCCTGAAAAGTTTTGGAACAATGCACAAAACGCGTTTTCAGCCTGAGATAAGATGGCTTTCGGAACGCCAAACATAAAAATGTTGATAATTTTCGAAAAACACTTCAGACAACTTAGATTTGATGTGCAACTACTAGAAAGACCATTTCTGCTATAGTGGGAGGTGAAAATTTCTTGTTCTGAAGCTTCCCTGAGTAGTTATGGCAAAATTCAGAAAACGCATTTTCAGCCTGAGATAAGGTGGGTTTCAGAACGCCAAACATAAAAATGTTGATAACTTATGAAAAACACTTCCGACAGCGTAGATATGATGTGTAACTACTAGAAAACCGCTTTCTGCTATAGTGGAAAGTGAAAATGTCATGTTCTGACGCTTCCTTGAAAAGTCATGGCACAATGCAGAAAACACGTTTTCAGCCTGAGATAAAGTTGGTTTCGGAACGCCAATCATAAAAATGTTTATAACTTTTGGAAAACACTTCAGACAGATTTGATTTGATGTGCAACTACTAGAAAGCCCCTTTCTGCTATAGTGGAGGGTGAAAATTTCATGTTCTGAAGCTTCCCTGAAAAGTTATGGCACAATTCACAAAACGCGTTTTCAGCTGAGATAAGGTTGGTTTCGCAACGCCAAACATAAAAATGTTGATAAATTTCGAAAAACACATCAGACAGCTTAGATTTAATGTGCAACTATTAGAAAGACTCTTTCTGCTATAGTGGGAGGTGAAAATTTCATGTTCTGAAGCTTCCCTGAGAAGTTATGGCACAATGCACCAAACGCGTTTTGAGCCTGAGATAAAGTGGGTTTCGCAAGGCAAAACATAAAAATGTCGATAACTTTCGAAAAACACATCAGACAGTTTCAATTTGATGTGAAACGACGAGAAAGACCCTGTCTGCTTTACTGGGACGCGAAAATTTCATGTTCTGAAGCTTACTTGAGAAGTTATGGCACAATGCACAAAACGCGTTGTCAGGATGAGATAAGGTGGGTTTCGCAACGCCAAATATAAAAATGTTGATAACTTTCGAAAAACACTTCCGACAGCTTAGATTCGAAGTGCAACTACTAGAAAGACCCTTTCTGCTATAGTGGGTGGTGAAAATTTCATGTTCTGAAGCTTCCCTGAGAAGTTATGGCAAAATGCACAAAAACGCTTTTCAGCCTGAGATAAAGTTGGTTTCGGAAAGCCAAACATAAAAATGTTGATAACTTTCGAAAAACGCTTCCTACAGCTTAGATTTGATCCGCAACTACTAGAAAGAACCCTTCTGCTATAGTGGGAGGTGAAAATTTCATGTTCTGAAGATTCCCAGAGAAGTTATGGCAAAATACAGAAAACGCGTTGTCAGGATGAGATAAGGTGGGTTTCGCAACGCCAAATATAAAAATGTTGATAACTTTCGAAAAACACTTCCGACAGCTTAGATTCGAAGTGCAACTACTAGAAAGACCCTTTCTGCTGTAGCGGGAGGTGAAAATTTCATGTTCTGAAGCTTCCCTGAGAAGTTATGGCAAAATGCACCAAACGCGTTTTCAGCGTGAGATAAAGTGGGTTTCGCAACGCAAACCAAAAAAATGTTGATAACTTTCGAAAAACACTTCAGACAGCTTAGATTTGATATGCAACTACGAGAAAGACCCTTTCTGCTATAGTGGGAGATTAAAATTTCATGTTCTGAAGCTTCGCTGAGAAGTTATGGCACAATGCACCAAACGCGTTTTCAGCCTGAGATAAAGTGGGTTTCGCAACGCAAACCATAAAAATGTTGATAACTTTCGAAAAACACATCAGACAGCTTCAATTTGATGTGCAACTACTAGAAAGACCCTTTCTGCTATAGTGGGACGCAAAAATTTCATGTTCTGAAGCTTCCCTGAGAAGTTATGGCAAAATGCACAAAACGCGTTTTCAGCCTGAGATAAGGTGGGTTTCGCAACGCCAAATATAAAAATGATGATAACTTTCGAAAAACACTTCCGACAGCTAAGATTTGAAGTGCAACTACTCGAAAGACCCTTTCTGCTATCGCGGGAGGCGAAAATTTGATGTTCAGAAGCTTCCCTGAGAAGTTATGGCACAATGGCCAAAACGCGTTTTCAGCCTGAGATGAAGTTGGTTTCGGAACGCCAAATATAAAAATGTTGATAACTTTCGAAAAACACTTCCAACAGCTTAGATTCGAAGTGCAACTACTAGAAAGACCCTTTCTGCTATAGTGGGTGGTGAAAATTTCATGTTCTGAAGCTTCCCTGAGAAGTTATGGCAAAATGCACAAAAACGCTTTTCAGCCTGAGATAAAGTTGGTTTCGGAAAGCCAAACATAAAAATGTTGATAACTTTCGAAAAACGCTTCCTACAGCTTAGATTTGATCCGCAACTACTAGAAAGAACCCTTCTGCTATAGTGGGAGCTGAAAATTTCATGTTCTGAAGCTTCCCTGAGAAGTTATGGCAAAATTCAGAAAACGCATTTTCAGCCTGAGATAAGGTGGGTTTCGGAACGCCAAACATAAAAATGTTGATAACTTTCGAAAAACACTTCAGACAGATTGAATTTGATGTGCAACTACTAGAAAGACCCTTTCTGCTATAGTAGGAGGTGAAAATATCATATCCTGAAGCGTCCCTGAGAAGTTATGGCACAATGCACAAAAACGCTTTTCAGCCTGAGATAAGGTGGGTTTCGGAACGCCAAACATAAAAGTGTTGATAACTTTCGAAAAACACTTCAGACAGCTTAGATTTGATGTGCAACTACTAGAAAGACCCTTTATGCTATAGTGGGAGGTTAAAATTTCATGTTCTGAAGCTTCCCTGAAAAGTTATGGCACTATGCACAAAAACGCTTTTCAGCCTGAGATAAGGTGGGTTTCGGAACGCCAAACATAAAAGTAGTAATAACTTTCGAAAAACACTTCAGACAGCTTAGATTAGATGTGCAACTTCTAGAAAGACACTTTCTGCTATAGTGGGAGGTTAAAATTTCATGTTCTGAAGCTTCCCTGAAAAGTTATGGCACAATGCGTAAAAACGCTTTTCAGCCTTAGATAAGGTGGGTTTCGGAATGCCAAACATAAAAGTGATGATTACTTTTTGTGCATTGAGCCATAACTTCTCAGGGAAGGTTCAGAACACAAAATTTTTACCTCCCACTATAGCAGAAAGGGTCTTTCTAGTAGTTGGACATCAAATCTAAGCTGTCTGAAGTGTTTTCGAAAGTTATTAACACTTTCATGTTTGGCGTTCCGAAACCCACCTTATCTCAGGCTGAAAAGCGTTTTTGTGCATTGTGCCATAACTTTTCAGGGAGGCTTCAGAACATGAAATTTTAACCTCCCACTATAGCAGAAAGGGTCTTTCTAGTAGTTGCACATCAAATCTAAGCTGTCTGAAGTGTTTTCGAAAGCTATTAACACTTTTATGTTAGGCGTTCCGAAACCCTCCTTATCTCAGGCAGAAAAGCGTTTTTGTGCATTGTGCCATGACTTCTCAGGGAAGCTTCAGAACATGAAATTCTAACCTCCCACTATAGCAGAAAGGGTCTTTCTAGTAGTTGCACATCAAATCTAAGCTGTCTGAAGTGTTTTTCGAAAGTTATCAACACTTTTATGTTTGGCGTTCCGAAACCCACCTTATCTCAGGCTGAAATACGTTTTTGTGCATTGTGCCATAACTTTTCAGGGAAGCTTCAGAACATGAAATTTTAACCTCCCACTATAGCGGAAAGGTTCTTTCTAGTAGTTGCACATCAAATCTAAGCTGTCTGAAGTGTTTTTCGAAAGTTATCAACACTTTTATGTTTGGCGTTCCGAAACCCACCTTATCTCAGGCTGAAAAGCGTTTTTGTGCATTGTGCCATAACTTCTCAGGGAAGCTTCAGAACAAGAAATTTTAACCTCCCACTATAGCAGAAAGGGTCTTTCTAGTAGTTGCACATCAAATCTAAGCTGTCTGAAGTGTTTTTCGAAAGTTATCAACACTTTGATGTTTGGCATTCCTTAACTCTCCTTATCTCAGGCTGAAAAGCGTTTTTGTGCATTGTGCCATAACTTTTCAGGGAAACTTCAGAACAGGAAATTTTAACCTCCCACTATAGCAGAAAGGGTCTTTCTAGTAGTTGCACATCAAATCTAAGCTGTCTGAAGTGTTTTCGAAAGTTATTAACACTTTCATGTTAGGCGTTCCGAAACCCTCCTTATCTCAGGCTGAAAAGCGTTTTTGTGCATTGTGCCATAACTTCTCACGGAAGCTTCAGAACAGGAAATTTTAACCTCCCACTATAGCAGAAAGGGTCTTTCTAGTAGTTGCACATCAAATCTAAGCTGTCTGAAGTGTTTTTCGAAAGTTATCAACACTTTGATGTTTGGCATTCCGAAACTCACCTTATCTCAGGCTGAAAAGCGTTTTTGTGCATTGTGCCATAACTTTTCAGGGAAGCTTCAGAACATGAAATTTTAACCTCCCACTATTGCAGAAAGGGTCTTTCTATAGTTGCACATCAAATCTAAGGTGTCTGAAATGTTTTTCGAAAGTTATTAACACTTTTATGTTTGGCGTTCCGAAACCCACCTTATCTCAGGCTGAAAAGCGTTTTTGTGCATTGTGCCATAACTTCTCAGGGCAGCTTCAGAACATTAAATTTTAACCTCCCACTATAGCAGAAAGGGTCTTTCTAGTAGTTGCACATCAAATCTAAGATGTCTGAAGTGTTTTCTGAAAGTTATCAACACTTTTATGTTTGGCGTTCCGAAACCCACCTTATCTCAGGCAGAAAAGCGTTTTTGGGCATTGTGCCATAACTCGTCAGGGAAGCTTCAGAACATGAAATTTTCACCTCCCACTATAGCAGAAAGGGTCTTTCTAGTAGTTGCACATCAAATCTAAGCTGTCTGAAGTGTTTTTCGAAAGTTTCTAACACTTTTATGTTTGGCGTTCCGAAACCCACCTTATCTCAGGCTGAAAAGCGTTTTCACGCATTGTGCCATAACTTCTCAAGGAAGCATCAGAACATGAAATTTTAACCTCCCACTATAGCAGAAAGGGTCTTTCTAGTAGTTGCACATTTTATCTAAGCTGTCTGAAGTGTTTTTCGAAATTTATCAACACTTTGATGTTTGGCGCTCCGAAACCCACCTTATCTCAGGCTGAAAAGCGTTTTTGTGCATTGTGCCATAACTTCTCAGGGAAGCTTCAGAACATGAAATTTTAACCTCCCACTATAGCAGAAATGTTCTTTCTAGTAGTTGCACATCAAATCTAAGCTGTCTGAAGTGTTTTTCGAAAGTTATCAACACTTTGATGTTTGGCATTCCGAAACTCACCTTATCTCAGGCTGAAAAGCGTTTTTGTGCATTGTGCCATAACTTCTCAGGGAAGCTTCAGAACATGAAATTTAAACCTCCCTCTATAGCAGAAGGGGTCTTTCTAGTAGTTGCACATCAAATCTAAGCTGACTGAAGTGTTTTTCGAAAGTTATCAACACTTTTATGTTTGGCGTTCCGAAACCCAACTTATCTCAGGCTGAAAAGCGCTTTTGTGCATTGTGCCATAACTTTTCAGGGAAGCTTCAGAACATGAAATTTTAACATCCCACTATAGCAGAAAGGGTCTTTCTAGTAGTTGCACATCAAATCTAAGCTGTCTGAAGTGTTTTTCGAAAGTTATCAACACTTTTATGTTTGGCGTTCCGAAACCCACCTTATCTCAGGCTGAAAAGCGTTTTTGTGCATTGTGCCAAAACTTTTCAGGGAAGCTTCAGAACATGAATTTTTAACCTCCCACTATAGCAGAAAGGGTCTTTCTAGTAGTTGCACATCAAATCTAAGCTGTCTGAAGTGTTTTTCGAAAGTTATCAACACTTTTATGTTTGGCGTTCCGAAACCCACCTTATCTCAGGCTGGAAAGCGTTCTTACGCATTGTGCCATAACTTTTCAGGGAAGCTTCAGAACATGAATTTTTAACGTCCCACTATAGCAGAAAGGGTCTTTCTAGTAGTTGCACATTTAATCTAAGCTGTCTGAAGTGTTTTTCTAAAGTTATCAACACTTTTATGTTTGGCGTTCCGAAACCCACCTTATCTCAGGCTGAAAAAGCGTCTTTGTGCATTGTGCCATAACTTCTCAGGGAAGCTTCAGAACATGAAATTTTAACCTCCCACTATAGCAGAAAGGGTCTTTCTAGTAGTTGCACATCAAATCTAAGCTGTCTGAAGTGTTTTTCGAAAGTTATTAACACTTTGATGTTTGGCATTCCGAAACCCACCTTATCTCAGGCTGAAAAGCGTTTTTGTGCATTGTGCCATAACTTTTCAGGGAAACTTCAGAACAGGAAATTTTAACCTCCCACTATAGCAGAAAGGGTCTTTCTAGTAGTTGCACATCAAATCTAAGCTGTCTGAAGTGTTTTCGAAAGTTATTAACACTTTCATGTTAGGCATTCCGAAACCCTCCTTATCTCAGGCTGAAAAGCATTTTTGTGCATTGTGCCATAACTTCTCAGGGAAGCTTCAGAACATGAAATTTTAACCTCCCACTATAGCAGAAAGGTTCTTTCTAGTAGTTGCACATCAAATCTAAGCTGTCTGAAGTGTTTTTCGAAAGTTATCAACACTTTGATGTTTGGCATTCCGAAACTCACCTTATCTCAGGCTGAAAAGCGTTTTTGTGCATTATGCCATAACTTTTCAGGGAAGCTTCAGAACATGAAATTTTAACCTCCCACTATAGCAGAAAGGGTCTTTCTAGTAGTTGCACATCAAATCTAAGCTGTCTGAAGTGTTTTTCGAAATTTATCAACACTTTGATGTTTGGCGGTCCGAAACCCACCTTATCTCAGGCTGAAAAGCGTTTTTGTGCATTGTGCTATAACTTTTCAGGGAAGCTTCAGAACATGAAATTTTAACCTCCCACTACAGCAGAAAGGGTCTTTCTAGTTGTTGCACATCAAATCTAAGCTGTCTGAAGTGTTTTCGAAAGTTATTAACACTTTTTTGTTAGGCGTTCCGAAACCCTCCTTATCTCAGCCAGAAAAGCGTTTTTGTGCATTGTGCCATAACTTCTCAGGGAAGCTTCAGAACATGAAATTTTAACCTCCCACTATAGCAGAAAGGGTCTTTCTAGTAGTTGCACATCAAATCTAAGCTGTCTGAAGTGTTTTTCGAAAGTCATCAACACTTTTATGTTTGGCGTTCCGAAACCCACCTTATCTCAGGCTGAAAAGCCTTTTTGTGCATTGTGCAATAACTTCTCAGGGAAGCTTCAGATCATGAAATTTTAACCTCCCATTTCAGCAGAAAGGATCTTTCTAGTAGTTGCACATCAAATCTAAGCTGTCTGAAGTGTTTTTTGAAAGTTATTAACACTTTTATGTTTGGCGTTCCGAAACCCACCTTATCTCAGGCTGAAAAGCGTTTTTGTGCATTGTGCCATAACTTTTCAGGGAAAGTTCAGAACATGAAATTTTAACCTCCCACTATAGCAGAAAGGGTATTTCTAGTAGTTGCACATCAAATCTAAGCGGTCTGAAGTGTTTTTCGAAAGTTATCAACACTTTTATGTTTGGCGTTCCGAAACCCACCTTATCTCAGGCTGAAAAGCCTTTTTGTGCATTGTGCAATAACTTCTCAGGGAAGCTTCAGAACATGACATTTTAACCTCCCACTATAGCAGAAGGGGTCTTTCTAGTAGTTGCACATCAAATCTAAGCTGTCTGAAGTGTTTTTCGAAAGTTATCAACACTTTTATGTTTGGCGTTCCGAAACCCACCTTATCTCAGGCTGAAAAGCGTTTTTGTGCATTGTGCCATAACTTTTCAGGGAAGCTTCAGAACATGAAATTTTAACCTCCCACTATAGCGGAAAGGGTCTTTCTAGTAGTTGCACATCAAATCTAAGCTGTCTGAAGTGTTTTTCGAAAGTCATCAACACTTTTATGTTTGGCGTTCCGAAACCCACCTTATCTCAGGCTGAAAAGCCTTTTTGTGCATTGTGCAATAACTTCTCAGGGAAGCTTCAGATCATGAAATTTTAACCTCCCACTATAGCAGAAGGGGTCTTTCTAGTAGTTGCACATCAAATCTAAGCTGTCTGAAGTGTTTTTCGAAAGTTATCAACACTTTTATGTTTGGCGTTCCGAAACCCACCTTATCTCAGGTTGAAAAGCGCTTTTGTGCATTGTGCCATAACTTTTCAGGGAAGCTTCAGAACATGAAATTTTAACCTCCCACTATAGCAGAAAGGGTCTTTCTAGTAGTTGCACATCAAATCTAAGCTGTCTGAAGTGTTTTTCGAAATTTATCAACACTTTGATGTTTGGCGGTCCGAAACCCACCTTATCTCAGGCTGAAAAGCGTTTTTGTGCATTGTGCTATGACTTTTCAGGGAAGCTTCAGAACATGAAATTTTAACCTCCCACTACAGCAGAAAGGGTCTTTCTAGTTGTTGCACATCAAATCTAAGCTGTCTGAAGTGTTTTCGAAAGTTATTAACACTTTTTTGTTAGGCGTTCCGAAACCCTCCTTATCTCAGCCAGAAAAGCGTTTTTGTGCATTGTGCCATAACTTCTCAGGGAAGCTTCAGAACATGAAATTTTAACCTCCCACTATAGCAGAAAGGGTCTTTCTAGTAGTTGCACATCAAATCTAAGCTGTCTGAAGTGTTTTTCGAAAGTTATTAACACTTTTATGTTTGGCGTTCCGAAACCCACCTTATCTCAGGCTGAAAAGCGGTTTTACGCATTGTGCCATAACTTCTCAGAGAAGCTTCAGAACATGAAATTCTAACCTCCCACTATAGCAGAAAGGGTCTTTCTAGTAGTTGCACATCAAATCTAAGCTGTCTGAAGTGTTTTTCGAAAGTTTTCAACACTTTTATGTTTGGCGTTCCGAAAACCACCTTATCTCAGGCTGAAAAGCGTTTTTGTGCATTGTGCCATAACTTTTCAGGGAAGCATCAGAACATGAAATTTTAACCTCCCATTTCAGCAGAAAGGATCTTTCTAGTAGTTGCACATCAAATCTAAGCTGTCTGAAGTGTTTTTTGAAAGTTATTAACACTTTTATGTTTGGCGTTCCGAAACACACCTTATCTCAGGCTGAAAAGCGTTTTTGTGCATTGTGCCATAACTTTTCAGGGAAAGTTCAGAACATGAAATTTTAACCTCCCACTATAGCAGAAAGGGTATTTCTAGTAGTTGCACATCAAATCTAAGCTGTCTGAAGTGTTTTTCGAAAGTTATCAACACTTTTATGTTTGGCGTTCCGAAACCCACCTTATCTCAGGCTGAAAAGCCTTTTTGTGCATTGTGCAATAACTTCTCAGGGAAGCTTCAGAACATGACATTTTAACCTCCCACTATAGCAGAAGGGGTCTTTCTAGTAGTTGCACATCAAATCTAAGCTGTCTGAAGTGTTTTTCGAAAGTTATCAACACTTTTATGTTTGGCGTTCCGAAACCCACCTTATCTCAGGCTGAAAAGCGTTTTTGTGCATTGTGCCATAACTTTTCAGGGAAGCTTCAGAACATGAAATTTTAACCTCCCACTATAGCGGAAAGGGTCTTTCTAGTAGTTGCACATCAAATCTAAGCTGTCTGAAGTGTTTTTCGAAAGTCATCAACACTTTTATGTTTGGCGTTCCGTAACCCACCTTATCTCAGGCTGAAAAGCCTTTTTGTGCATTGTGCAATAACTTCTCAGGGAAGCTTCAGATCATGAAATTTTAACCTCCCACTATAGCAGAAGGGGTCTTTCTAGTAGTTGCACATCAAATCTAAGCTGTCTGAAGTGTTTTTCGAAAGTTATCAACACTTTTATGTTTGGCGTTCCGAAACCCACCTTATCTCAGGTTGAAAAGCGCTTTTGTGCATTGTGCCATAACTTTTCAGGGAAGCTTCAGAACATGAAATTTTAACCTCCCACTATAGCAGAAAGGGTCTTTCTAGTAGTTGCACATCAAATCTAAGCTGTCTGAAGGATTTTTCGAAAGTTATCAACACTTTTATGTTTGGCGTTCCGAAAACCACCTTATCTCAGGCTGAAAAGCGTTTTTGTGCATTGTGCCATAACTTTTCAGGGAAGCATCAGAACATGAAATTTTAACCTCCCATTTCAGCAGAAGGGGTCTTTCTAGTAGTTGCACATCAAATCTAAGCTGTCTGAAGTGTTTTTTGAAAGTTATTAACACTTTTATGTTTGGCGTTCTGAAACCCACCTTATCTCAGGCTGAAAAGCGTTTTTGTGCATTGTGCCATAACTTCTCAGGGAAGCTTCAGAACATGAAATTTTAACCTCCCACTATAACAGAAGGTGTCTTTCTAGTAGTTGCACATCAAATCTAAGCTGTCTGAAGTGTTTTTCGAAAGTTATCAACACTTTTATGCTTGGCGTTCCGAAACCCACCTTATCTCAGGCTGAAAAGCGTTTTTGTGCATTGTGCCATAACTTTTCAGGGAAAGTTCAGAACATGAAATTTTAACCTCCCACTATAGCAGAAAGGGTCTTTCTAGTAGTTGCACATTTTATCTAGCTGTCTGAAGTGTTTTTCTAAAGTTATCAGCACTTTTATGTTTGGCGTTCCGAAACCCACCTTATCTCAGGCTGAAAAGCGTTTTTGTGCATTGTGCCATATCTTTTCAGGGAAGCTTCAGAACATGAAATTTTAACCTCCCACTATAGCAGAAAGGGTCTTTCTAGTAGTTGCACATCAAATCTAAGCGGTCTGAAGTGTTTTTCGAAAGTTATCAACACTTTTATGTTTAGCGTTCCGAAACCCGCATTATCTCAGGCTGAAAAAGCGTTTTTGTGCATTGTGCCATAACTTCTCAGGGAAGCTTCAGAACATGAAATTTTAACCTCCCACTATAGCAGAAAGGGTCTTTCTGGTAGTTGCACATCAAATCTAAGCTGTCTGAAGTGTTTTTCGAAAGTTATCAACACTTTGATGTTTGGCATTCCGAAACCCACCTTATCTCAGGCTAAAAAGCGTTTTTGTGCCATAACTTTTCAGGGAAACCTCAGAACATGAAATTTTAACTTCCCACTATAGCAGAAAGGGTCTTTCTAGTAGTTGCACATCAAATCTAAGCTGTCTGAAGTGTTTTCGAAAGTTATTAACACTTTTATGTTAGGCGTTCCGAAACCCTCCTTATCCCAGGCTGTAAAGCGTTTTTGTGCATTGTGCTATAACTTCTCAGGGAAGCTTCAGAACAAGAAATTTTAACCTCCCACTATAGCGGAAAGGGTCTTTCTAGTAGTTGCACATCAAATCTAAGCTGTCTGAAGTGTTTTTCGAAAGTTATCAACACTTTTATTTTTGGCGTTCCGAAACCCACCTTATCTCAGGCTGTATAGCGTTTTTATGCATTGTGCCATAACTTCTCAGGGAAGCTTCAGAACATGAAATTTTAACCTCCCACTATAGCAGAAAGGGTCTTTCTAGTAGTTGCACATCAAATCTAAGCTGTCTGAAGTGTTTTTCGAAAGTTATCAACACTTTGATGTTTGGCATTCCGAAACCCACCTTATCTCAGGCTGAAAAGCGTTTTTGTGCATTGAGCCATAACTTTTCAGGGAAGCTTCAGAACATGAAATTTTAACCTCCCACTATAGCAGAAAGGGTCTTTCTAGAAGTTGCACATCAAGTCTAAGCTGTCTGAAGTGTTTTTCGAAAGTTATCAACACTTTTATGTTTGGCGTTCCGAAACCCTCCTTATCTCAGGCTTAAAAGCGTTTTTGTGTATTGTGCCATAACTTCTCAGGGAAGCTTCAGAACATGAAATTTTATCCTCCCACTATAGCAGAAAGGGTCTTTCTAGTAGTTGCACATCAAATCTAAGCTGTCTGAAGTGTTTTTCGAAAGTTATCAACACTTTTATGTTTGGCGTTCCGAAACCCACCTTATCTCAGGCTGAAAAGCGTTTTTGTGCATTGTGCCATAACTTCTCAGGGAAGCTTCAGAACATGAAATTTTAACCTCCCACTATAGCAGAAAGGGTCTTTCTAGTAGTTGCACATCAAATCTAAGCTGTCTGAAGTGTTTTTCGAAAGTTATCAACACTTTGATGTTTGGCATTCCGAAACCCACCTTATCTCAGCCTGAAAAGCGTTTTTGTGCATTGTGCCATAACTTTTCAGGGAAGCATCAGAACATGAAATTTTAACCTCCTACTATTGCAGAAAGGGTCTTTCTAGTAGTTGCACATCAAATCTAAGCTGTCTGAAGTGTTTTTCGAAAGTTATTAACACTTTTATGTTTGGCGTTCCGAAACCCACGTTATCTCAGGCTGAAAAGCGTTTTTGTGCATTGTGCCATAACTTTTCAGGGAAGCTTCAGAACAAGAAATTTGAACCTCTCACTATAGCAGAAAGGGTCTTTCTAGTAGTTGCATATCAAATCTAAGCTGTCTGAAGTGTTTTTCGAAAGTTATCAACACTTTTATGTTTGGCGTTCCGAAACCCACCTTTTCTCAGGCTGAAAAGCGTTTTTGTGCATTGTGCCATAACTTTTCAGGGAATCTTCAGAACATGAAATTTTAACCTACCACTATTGCAGAAAGGGTCTATCTAGTAGTTGCACATCAAATCTAAGCTGTCTGAAGTGTTTTTCGAAAGTTATCAACACTTTTATGTTTGGCGTTCCGAAACCCACCTTATCTCAGGCTGAAAAGCGTTTTAGTGCATTGTGCCATAACTTTTCAGGGAAGCTTCAGAACATGAAATTTTAACCTCCCACTATAGCAGAAATGGTCTTTCTAGTAGTTGCACATCAAATCTAAGCTGTCTGAAGTGTTTTCGAAAGTTATTAACACTTTTATGTTAGGCGTTCCGAAACCCTCCTTATCTCAGCATGAAATGCGTTTTGACGCATTGTGCCATAACTTTTCAGGGAAGCTTCAGAACATGAAATTTTAACCTCCCACTATAGCAGAAAAGATCTTACTAGTAGGTGCACATCAAATCTAAGCTGTCTGAAGTGTTTTTCGAAAGTTATCAACACTTTTAGGTTTGGCGTTCCGAAACCCACCTTATCTCAGGCTGAAAGGCGTTTTTGTGCATTGTGCCATAACTTTTCAGGGAAGCTTCAGAACATGAAATTTTAACCTCCCACTATAGCAGAAAGGGTCTTTCTAGTAGTTGCACATCAAATCTAAGCTGTCTGAAGTGTTTTTCGAAAGTTATCAACACTTTGATGTTTGGCATTCCGAAACCCACCTTATCTCAGCCTGAAAAGCGTTTTTGTGCATTGTGCCATAACTTTTCAGGGAAGCATCAGAACATGAAATTTTAACCTCCTACTATTGCAGAAAGGGTCTTTCTAGTAGTTGCACATCAAATCTAAGCTGTCTGAAGTGTTTTTCGAAAGTTATTAACACTTTTATGTTTGGCGTTCCGAAACCCACGTTATCTCAGGCTGAAAAGCGTTTTTGTGCATTGTGCCATAACTTTTCAGGGAAGCTTCAGAACAAGAAATTTGAACCTCTCACTATAGCAGAAAGGGTCTTTCTAGTAGTTGCATATCAAATCTAAGCTGTCTGAAGTGTTTTTCGAAAGTTATCAACACTTTTATGTTTGGCGTTCCGAAACCCACCTTTTCTCAGGCTGAAAAGCGTTTTTGTGCATTGTGCCATAACTTTTCAGGGAATCTTCAGAACATGAAATTTTAACCTACCACTATTGCAGAAAGGGTCTATCTAGTAGTTGCACATCAAATCTAAGCTGTCTGAAGTGTTTTTCGAAAGTTATCAACACTTTTATGTTTGGCGTTCCGAAACCCACCTTATCTCAGGCTGAAAAGCGTTTTAGTGCATTGTGCCATAACTTTTCAGGGAAGCTTCAGAACATGAAATTTTAACCTCCCACTATAGCAGAAATGGTCTTTCTAGTAGTTGCACATCAAATCTAAGCTGTCTGAAGTGTTTTCGAAAGTTATTAACACTTTTATGTTAGGCGTTCCGAAACCCTCCTTATCTCAGCATGAAATGCGTTTTGACGCATTGTGCCATAACTTTTCAGGGAAGCTTCAGAACATGAAATTTTAACCTCCCACTATAGCAGAAAAGATCTTACTAGTAGGTGCACATCAAATCTAAGCTGTCTGAAGTGTTTTTCGAAAGTTATCAACACTTTTAGGTTTGGCGTTCCGAAACCCACCTTATCTCAGGCTGAAAGGCGTTTTTGTGCATTGTGCCATAACTTTTCAGGGAAGCTTCAGAACATGAAATTTTAACCTCCCACTATAGCAGAAAGGGTCTTTCTAGTAGTTGGACATCAAATCTAAGCTGTCTGAAGTGTTTTTCGAAAGTTATCATCACTTTTATGTTGGGCGTTCCGAAACCCACCTTATCTCAGGCTTAAGAGCGTTTTTGTGCATTGTGCCATAACTTTTCAGGGAATCTTCAGGACATGAAATTTTAACGTCCCACTATAGCAGAAAGGGTCTTTCTAGTAGTTGCACATCAAATCTAAGCTGTCTGAAGTGTTTTTCGAAAGTTATCAACACTTTTATGTTTGGCGTTCCGAAACCCACCTTATCTCAGGCTGAAAAGCGCTTTTGTGCATTGTGCCATAACTTTTCAGGGAAGCTTCAGGACATGAAATTTTAACCTCCCACTATAGCAGAAAGGGTCTTTGTAGTGGTTGCACATCAAATCTAAGCTGTCTGAAGTGTTTTTCGAAAGTGATCAACAATTTTATGTTTGGCGTTCCGAAACCCACCTTATCTCAGGCTGAAAAGCGTTTTTGTGCATTGTGCCATAACTTTTCAGGGAAGCTTCAGAACATGAAATTTTAACCTCCCACTATAGCAGAAAGGGTCTTTCTAGTAGTTGGACATCAAATCTAAGCTGTCTGAAGTGTTTTTCGAAAGTTATCAACACTTTTATGTTTGGCGTTCCGAAACCCACCTTATCTCAGGCTGAAAAGCGTTTTTGTGGATTGTGCCATAACTTTTCAGGGAATCTTCAGAACATGAAATTTTAACCTACCACTATTGCAGAAAGGGTCTTTCTAGTAGTTGCACATCAAATCTAAGCTGTCTGAAGTGTTTTTCGAAAGTTATCAACACTTTTATGTTTGGCGTACCGAAACCCACCTTATCTCAGGCTGAAAAGCGTTTTAGTGCATTGTGCCATAACTTCTCAGGGAAGCTTCAGAACATGAAATTTTCACCTTCCACTATAGCAGAAAGGGTCTTTCTAGTAGTTGCACATCAAATCTAAGCTGTCTGAAGTGTTTTTCGAAGGTTATCAACACTTTTATGTTTGGCGTTCCGAAACCCACCTTATCTCAAGCTGAAAAGCGTTTTTTTGCATTGTGCCATAACTTTTCAGGGAAGCTTCAGAACATGAAATTTTAACCTCCCACTATAGCAGAAAGGGTCTTTCTAGTAGTTGCACATCAAGTCTAAGCTGCCTGAAGTGTTTTTCGAAAGTTATCAACACTTTTATGTTTGGCGTTCCGAAACCCACCTTATCTCAGGCTTAAGAGCGTTTTTGTGCATTGTGCCATAACTTTTCAGGGAATCTTCAGGACATGAAATTTTAACCTCCCACTATAGCAGAAAGGGTCTTTCTAGTAGTTGCACATCAAATCTAAGCTGTCTGAAGTGTTTTTCGAAAGTTATCAACACTTTTATGTTTGGCGTTCCGAAACCCACCTTATCTCAGGCTGAAAAGCGCTTTTGTGCATTGTGCCATAACTTTTCAGGGAAGCTTCAGGACATGAAATTTTAACCTCCCACTTTAGCAGAAAGGGTCTTTGTAGTGGTTGCACATCAAATCTAAGCTGTCTGAAGTGTTTTTCGAAAGTGATCAACAATTTTATGATTGGCGTTCCGAAACCCACCTTATCTCAGGCTGAAAAGCGCTTTTGTGCATTGTGCCATAACTTTTCAGGGAAGCTTCAGAACATGAAATTTTAACCTCCCACTATAGCAGAAAGGGTCTTTCTAGTAGTTGCACATCAAATCTAAGCTGTCTGAAGTGTTTTTCGAAAGTTATCAACACTTTTATGTTGGGCGTTCCGAAACCCACCTTATCTCAGGCTGAAAAGCGTTTTTGTGCATTGTGCCATAACTTTTCAGGGAAGCTTCAGAACATGAAAGTTTTACCTCCCACTATAGCAGAAAGGGTCTTTCTAGTAGTTGCACATCAAAGCTAAGCTGTCTGAAGTGTTTTTCGAAATTTATCAACAATTTTATGTTTGGCGTTCCGAAACCCACCTTATCTCAGGCTGAAAAGCGTTTTTACGCATTGTGCCATAACTTTTCAGGGAAGCTTCAGAACATGAAATTTTAACCTCCCACTATAGCAGAAAGGGTCTTTCTAGTAGTTGCACATCAAATCTAAGCTGTCTGAAGTGTTTTTCGAAAGTTATCATCACTTTTATGTTTGGCGTTCCGAAACCCACCTTATCTCAGGCTGAAACGCGTTTTTGTGCAATGTGCCATAACTTCTCAGGGAAGCTTCAGAACATGAAATTTTCACCTCCCACTATAGCAGAAAGGGTCTTTCTAGTAGTTGCACATCAAATCTAAGCTGTCTGAAGTGTTTTTCGAAAGTTATCAACACTTTTATGATTGGCGTTCCGAAACACACCTTATCTCAGGCTGAAAAGCGTTTTTTTGCATTGTGCCATTACTTTTCAGGGAAGCTTCAGAACATGAAATTTTAACCTCCCACTATAGCAGAAAGGGTCTTTCTAGTAGTTGCACATCAAATCTAAGCTGTCTGAATTGTTTTTCGAAAGTTATCAACACTTTTATGTTTGGCGTTCCGAAACCCAACTTATCTCAGGCTTAAAAGCGTTTTTGTGCATTATGCCATAACTTTTCAGGGAATCTTCAGAACATGAAATTTTAACCTCCCACTATAGCAGAAAGGGTCTTTCTAGTAGTTGCACATCAAATCTAAGCTGTCTGAAGTGTTTTTCTAAAGTTATCAACACTTTTATGTTTGGCGTTCCGAAACCCACCTTATCTCAGGCTGAAAAGCGTTTTTGTGCATTGTGCCACAACTTTTCAGGGAGGCTTCAGAACATGCAATTTTAACCTCCCACTATAGCAGAAAGGGTCTTTCTAGTAGTTGCACATCAAATCTAAGCTGTCTGAAGTGTTTTTCGAAAGTTATCAACACTTTTATGGTTGGCGTTCTGAAACCCACCTTATCTCAGGCTGAAAAGCGTTTTTACGCTATGTGCCATAACTTTTCAGGGAAGCTTCAGAACATGAAATTTTAACCTCCCACTATAGCAGAAAGGGTCTTTCTCTTCGTTGCACATCAAATCTAAGCTGTCTGAAGTGTTTTTCGAAAGTTATCAACACTTTTATGTTTGGCGTTCCGAAACCCACGTTATCTCAGGCTGAAAAGCGTTTTTACGCATTGTGCCATAACTTTTCAGGGAAGCTTCAGAACATGAAATTTTAACCTCCCACTATAGCAGAAAGGGTCTTTCTAGTAGTTGCACATCAAATCTAAGCTGTCTGAAGTGTTTTTTGAAAGTTATCAACACTTTTATGTTTGGCGTTCCGAAACCCACCTTATCTCAGGCTGAAAAGCGTTTTTGTGCATTGTGCCATAACTTCTCAGGGAAGCTTCAGAACATGAAATTTTAACCTCCCACTATAGCAGAAAGGGTCTTTCTAGTAGTTGCACATCAAATCTAAGCTGTCTGAAGTGTTTTTCGAAAGTTATTAACATTTTTTTGTTTGGCGTTCCGAAACCCACCTTATCTCAGGCTGAAAAGCGTTTTTGTGCATTGTGCCATAACTTTTCAGGGAAGCTTCAGAACATGAAATTTTAACCTCCCACTATAGCAGAAAGGGTCTTTCTAGTAGTTGCACATCAAATCTAAGCTGTCTGAAGTGTTTTTCGAAAGTTATTAACACTTTTATGTTTGGAGTTCCGAAACCCACCTTATCTCAGGCTGAAAAGCGTTTTTACGCATTGTGCCATAACTTTTCAGGGAAGCTTCAGAACATGAAATTTTAACCTCCCACTATAGCAGAAAGGGTCTTTCTATTAGTTGCACATCAAATCTAAGCTGTCTGAAGTGTTTTTCGAAAGTTATTAACACTTTTATGTTTGGAGTTCCGAAACCCACCTTATCTCAGGCTGAATAGCGATTTTGTGCATTGTGCCATAACTTTTCAGGGAAGCTTCAGAACATGAAATCTTAACCTCCCACTATAGCAGAAAGGGTCTTTCTAGTAGTTGCACATCAAATCTAAGCTGTCTGAAGTGTTTTTCGAAAGTTATAAACATTTTTATGTTTGGCGTCCGAAACCCACCTTATCTCAGGCTGAAAAGCGTTTTTGTGCATTGTGCCATAACTTTTCAGGGAGGCTTCAGAACATGAAATTTTAACCTCCCACTATAGCAGAAAGGGTCTTTCTAGTAGTTGCACATCAAATCTAAGCTGTCTGAAGTGTTTTTCGAAAGTTATTAACAATTTTATGTTTGGAGTTCCGAAACCCACCTTATCTCAGGCTGAATAGCGATTTTGTGCATTGTGCCATAACTTTTCAGGGAAGCTTCAGAACATGAAATCTTAACCTCCCACTATAGCAGAAAGGGTCTTTCTAGTAGTTGCACATCAAATCTAAGCTGTCTGAAGTGTTTTTCGAAAGTTATAAACATTTTTATGTTTGGCGTCCGAAACCCACCTTATCTCAGGCTGAAAAGCGTTTTTGTGCATTGTGCCATAACTTTTCAGGGAGGCTTCAGAACATGAAATTTTAACCTCCCACTATAGCAGAAAGGGTCTTTCTAGTAGTTGCACATCAAATCTAAGCTGTCTGAAGTGTTTTTCGAAAGTTATCAACACTTTTATGTTTGGCGTTCCGAAACCCACCTTATCTCAGGCTGAAAAGCATTTTTGTGCAGTGTGCCATAACTTTTCAGGGAGGCTTCAGAACATGAAATTTTAACCTCCCACTATAGCAGAAAGGGTCTTTCTAGTAGTTGCACATCAAATCTAAGCTGTCTGAAGTGTTTTTCGAAAGTTATCAACACTTTTATGTTTGGCGTTCTGAAACCCACCTTATCTCAGGCTGAAAAGCGTTTTTACGCAATGTGCCATAACTTTTCAGGGAAGCTTCAGAACATGAAATTTTAACCTCCCACTATAGCAGAAAGGGTCTTTCTATTAGTTGCACATCAAATCTAAGCTGTCTGAAGTGTTTTTCGAAAGTTATCAACACTTTTATGTTTGGCGTTCCGAAACCCACCTTATCTCAGGCTGAAAAGCGTTTTTGTGCATTGTGCCATAACTTTTCAGGGAAGCTTCAGAACATGGAATTTTAACCTCCCACGATAGCAGAAAGGGTCTTTCTAGTAGTTGCACATCAAATCTAAGCTGTCTGAAGTGTTTTTCAAAAGTTATTAACACTTTTATGTTTGGCGTTCCGAAACCCACCTTATCTCAGGCTGAAAAGCGCTTTTGTGCATTGTGCCATAACTTTTCAGGGAAGCTTCAGAACATGAAATTTTAACCTCCCACTATAGCAGAAATGGTCTTTCTAGTAGTTGCACATCAAATCTAAGCTGTCTGAAGTGTTTTTCGAAAGTTATCAACACTTTTATGTTTGGCGTTCCGAAACCCACCTTATCTCAGGCTGAAAAGCGTTTTTACGCATTGTGCCATAACTTTTCAGGGAAGCTTCAGAACATGAAATTTTAACCTCCCACTATAGCAGAAAGGGTCTTTCTAGTAGTTGCACATCAAATCTAAGCTGTCTGAAGTGTTTTTCGAAAGTTATCAACACTTTTATGTTTGGCGTTCCGAAACCCACCTTATCTCAGGCTGAAAAGCGTTTTTGTGCATTGTGGCATAACTTTTCAGGGAAGCTTCAGAACATGAAATTTTAACCTCCCACTATAGCAGAAAGGGCCTTTCTAGTAGGTGCACATCAAATCTAAGCTGTCTGAAGTGTTTTTCGAAAGTTATTAACATTTTTATGTTTGGCGTTCCGAAACCCACCTTATCTCAGGCTGAAAAGCGTTTTTTTGCATTGTGCCATAACTTTTCAGGGAAGCTTCAGAACATGAAATTTTAACCTCCCACTATAGCAGAAAGGGTCTTTCTATTAGTTGCACATCAAATCTAAGCTGTCTGAAGTGTTTTTCGAAAGTTATCAACACTTTTATGTTTGGCGTTCCGAAACCCACCTTATCTCAGGCTGAATAGCGATTTTGTGCATTGTGCCATAACTTTTCAGGGAAGCTTCAGAACATGAAATTTTAACCTCCCACTATAGCAGAAAGGGTCTTTCTAGTAGTTGCACATCAAATCTAAGCTGTCTGAAGTGTTTTTCGAAAGTTATCAACACTTTTATGTTTGGCGTTCCGAAACCCACCTTATCTCAGGCTGAAAAGCGTTTTTACGCATTGCGCCATAACTTCTCAGGGAAGCTTCAGAACATGAAATCTTAACCTCCCACTATAGCAGAAAGGGTCTTTCTAGTAGTTGCACATCAAATCTAAGCTGTCTGAAGTGTTTTTCGAGAGTTATAAACAATTTTTTGTTTGGCGTCCGAAACCCACCTTATCTCAGGCTGAAAAGGGTTTTTGTGCATTGTGCCATAACTTTTCAGGGAGGCTTCAGAACATGAAATTTTAACCTCCCACTATAGCAGAAAGGGTCTTTCTAGTAGTTGCACATCAAATCTAAGCTGTCTGAAGTGTTTTGCGAAAGTTATCAACACTTTTATGTTTGGCGTTCCGAAACCCACCTTATCTCAGGCTGAAAAGCGTTTTTGTGCATTGTGCCATAACTTTTCAGGGAGGCTTCAGAACGTGAAATTTTAACCTCCCACTATAGCAGAAAGGGTCTTTCTAGTAGTTGCACATCAAATCTAAGCTGTCTGAAGTGTTTTTCGAAAGTTATCAACACTTTTATGTTTGGCGTTCTGAAACCCACCTTATCTCAGGCTGAAAGGCGTTTTTACGCAATGTGCCATAACTTTTCAGGGAAGCTTCAGAACATGAAATTTTAACCTCCCACTATAGCAGAAAGGGTCTTTCTATTAGTTGCACATCAAATCTAAGCTGTCTGAAGTGTTTTTCAAAAGTTATCAACACTTTTATGTTTGGCGTTCCGAAACCCACCTTATCTCAGGCTGAAAAGCGTTTTTGTGCATTGTGCCATAACTTTTCAGGGAAGCTTCAGAACATGGAATTTTAACCTCCCACGATAGCAGAAAGGGTCTTTCTAGTAGTTGCACATCAAATCTAAGCTGTCTGAAGTGTTTTTCAAAAGTTATTAACACTTTTATGTTTGGCGTTCCGAAACCCACCTTTTCTCAGGCTGAAAAGCTTTCTTGTGCATTGTGCCATAACTTCTCAGGGAAGCTTCAGAACATGAAATTTTAACCTCCCACTATAGCAGAAAGGGTCTTTCTAGTAGTTGCACATCAAATCTAAGCTGTCTGAAGTGTTTTTCGAAAGTTATTAACACTTTTATGTTTGGCGTTCCGAAACCCACCTTATCTCAGGCTGAAAAGCGTTATTGTGAATTGTGCCATAACTTTTCAGGGAAGGTTCAGAACATGAAATTTTAACCTCCCACTATAGCAGAAAGGGTCTTTCTAGTAGTTGCACATCAAATCTAAGCTGTCTGAAGTGTTTTTCGAAAGTTATCAAGACTTTTATGTTTGGCGTTCCGAAACTCACCTTATCTCAGGCTGAAAAGCGTTTTTGTGCATTGTGCCATAACTTTTCAGGGAAGCTTCAGAACATGAAATCATAACCTCCCACTATTGCAGAAAGGGTCTTTCTAGTAGTTGCACATCAAATCTAAGCTGTCTGAAGTGTTTTTCGAAAGTTATTAACATTTTTATGTTTGGCGTCCGAAACCCACCTTATCTTAGGCTGAAAAGCGTTTTTACGCATTGTGCCATAACTTCTCAGGGAAGCTTCAGAACATGAAATCATAACCTCCCACTATTGCAGAAAGGGTCTTTCTAGTAGTTGCACATCAAATCTAAGCTGTCTGAAGTGTTTTTCGAAAGTTATTAACATTTTTATGTTTGGCGTCCGAAACCCACCTTATCTTAGGCTGAAAAGCGTTTTTGTGCATTGTGCCATAACTTTTCAGGGAGGCTTCAGAACATGAAATTTTAACCTCCCACTACAGCAGAAAGGGTCTTTCTAGTAGTTGCACATCAAATCTAAGCTGTCTGAAGTGTTTTTCGAAAGTTATCAACACTTTTATGTTTGGTGTTCCGAAACCCACCTTATCTCAGGCTGAAAAGCGTTTTTGTGCATTGTGCCATAACTTCTCAGGGAAGCTTCAGAACATGAAATTTTAACCTCCCACTATAGCAGAAAGGGTCTTTCTAGTAGTTGCACATCAAATCTAAGCTGTCTGAAGTGTTTTTCGAAAGTTATTAACACTTTTATGTTTGGAGTTCCGAAACCCACCTTATCTCAGGCTGAAAAGCGTTTTCACGCATTGTGCCATAACTTTTCAGGGAAGCTTCAGAACATGAAATTTTAACCTCCCACTATAGCAGAAAGGGTCTTTCTAGTAGTTGCACATCAAATCTAAGCTGTCTGAATTGTTTTTCGAAAGTTATCAACACTTTTATGATTGGCGTTCCGAAACCCACCTTATCTCAAGGCTGAAAAGCGTTTTTGTGCAATGTGCCATAACTTCTCAGGGAAGCTTCAGAACATGAAATTTTAACCTCCCACTATAGCAGAAAGGGTCTTTCTAGTAGTTGCACATCAAATCTAAGCTGTCTGAAGTGTTTTTCGAAAGTTATTAACACTTTTATGTTTGGCGTTCCGAAACCCACCTTATCTCAGGCTGAAAAGCGTTTTTGTGCATTGTGCCATAACTTTTCAGGGAAGCTTCAGAACATGAAATTTTAACCTCCCACTATTGCAGAAAGGGTCTTTCTAGTAGTTGCACATCAAATCTAAGCTGTCTGAAGTGTTTTTTTCGAAAGTTATCAAGACTTTTATGTTTGGCGTTCCGAAACCCACCTTATCTCAGGCTGAAAAGCGTTTTTGTGCATTGTGCCATAACTTTTCAGGGAAGCTTCAGAACATGAAATTCTAACCTCCCACTATAGCAGAAAGGGTCTTTCTAGTAGTTGCACATCAAATCTAACCTGTCTGAAATGTTTTTCGAAAGTTATTAACACTTTTATGTTTGGCGTTCCGAAACCCACCTTATCTCAGGCTGAAAAGCGTTTTTACGCATTGTGCCATAACTTCTCAGGGAAGCTTCAGAACATGAAATCATAACCTCCCACTATTGCAGAAAGGGTCTTTCTAGTAGTTGCACATCAAATCTAAGCTGTCTGAAGTGTTTTTCGAAAGTTATTAACATTTTTATGTTTGGCGTCCGAAACCCAACTTATCTCAGGCTGAAAAGCGTTTTTGTGCATTGTGCCATAACTTTTCAGGGAGGCTTCAGAACATGAAATTTTAACCTCCCACTACAGCAGAAAGGGTCTTTCTAGTAGTTGCACATCAAATCTAAGCTGTCTGAAGTGTTTTTCGAAAGTTATCAACACTTTTATGTTTGGTGTTCCGAAACCCACCTTATCTCAGGCTGAAAAGCGTTTTTGTGCATTGTGCCATAACTTTTCAGGGAAGCTTCAGAACATGAAACTTTAACCTCCCACTATAGCAGAAAGGGTCTTTCTAGTAGTTGCACATCAAATCTAAGCTGTCTGAAGTGTTTTTCGAAAGTTATCAACACTTTTATGTTTGGTATTCCGAAACCCACCTTATCTCAGGCTGAAAAGCGTTTTTGTGCATTGTGCCATAACTTTTCACGGAAACTTCAGAACATGAAATTTTAACCTCCCACTATAACAGAAAGGGTCTTTCTAGTAGTTGCACATCAAATCTAAGCTGTCTGAAGTGTTTTCGAAAGTTATTAACACTTTTATGTTAGGCGTTCCGAAACCCTCCTTATCTCAGGCTGAAAAGCGTTTTTGTGCATTGTGCCATAACTTCTCAGGGAAGCTTCAGAACATGAAATTTTAACCTCCCACTATAGCAGAAAGGGTCTTTCTAGTAGTTGCACATCAAATCTAAGCTGTCTGAAGTGTTTTTTGAAAGTTATCAACACTTTTATGTTTGGCGTTCCGAAACCCACCTTATCTCAGGTTGAAAAGCGTTTTTTTGCATTGTGCCATAACTTTTCAGGGAACCTTCAGAACATGAAATTTTAACCTCCCACTACAGCTGAAAGGGTCTTTCTAGTAGTTGCACATCAAATCTAAGCTGTCTGAAGTGTTTTTCGAAAGTTATTAACACTTTTATGTTTGGCGTCCGAAACCCACCTTATCTCAGGCTGAAAAGCGTTTTTGTGCATTGTGCCATAACTTTTCAGGGAAGCTTCAGAACATGAAATTTTAACCTCCCACTATAGCAGAAAGGGTCTTTCTAGTAGTTGCACATCAAATCTAAGCTGTCTGAAGTGTTTTTCGAAAGTTATCAACACTTTTATGTTTGGCGTTCCGAAACCCACCTTATCTCAGGCTGAAAAGCGTTTTTGTGCATTGTGCCATAACTTTTAAGGGAAGCTTCAGAACATGAAATTCTAACCTCCCACTATAGCAGAAAGGGTCTTTCTAGTAGTTGCACATCAAATCTAAGCTGTCTGAAGTGTTTTTCGAAAGTTATTAACACTTTTATGTTTGGCGTTCCGAAACCCACCTTATCTCAGGCTGAAAAGCGTTTTTACGCATTGTGCCATAACTTCTCAGGGAAGCTTCAGAACATGAAATCTTAACCTCCCACTATAGCAGAAAGGGTCTTTCTAGTAGTTGCACATCAAATCTAAGCTGTCTGAAGTGTTTTTCGAAAGTTATTAACATTTTTATGTTTGGCGTCCGAAACCCACCTTATCTCAGGCTGAAAAGCGTTTTTGTGCATTGTGCCATAACTTTTCAGGGAGGCTTCAGAACATGAAATTTTAACCTCCCACTATAGCAGAAAGGGTCTTTCTAGTAGTTGCACATCAAATCTAAGCTGTCTGAAGTGTTTTTCGAAAGTTATTAACACTTTTATGTTTGGCGTTCCGAAACCCACCTTTTCTCAGGCTGAAAAGCTTTCTTGTGCATTGTGCCATAACTTCTCAGGGAAGCTTCAGAACATGAAATTTTAACCTCCCACTATAGCAGAAAGGGTATTTCTAGTAGTTGCACATCAAATCTAAGCTGTCTGAAGTGTTTTTCGAAAGTTATTAACACTTTTATGTTTGGCGTTCCGAAACCCACCTTATCTCAGGCTGATAAGCGTTTTTGTGCATTGTGCCATAACTTTTCAGGGAAGCTTCAGAACATGAAATTTTAACCTCCCACTATAGCAGAAAGGGTCTTTCTAGTAATTGCACATCAAATCTAAGCTGTCTGAAGTGTTTTTCGAAAGTTATCAACACTTTTATGTTTGGCGTTCCGAAACCCACCTTATCTCAGGCTGAAAAGCGTTTTTGTGCATTGTGCCATAACTTTTCAGGGAAGCTTCAGAACATGAAATTCTAACCTCCCACTATAGCAGAAAGGGTCTTTCTAGTAGTTGCACATCAAATCTAACCTGTCTGAAATGTTTTTCGAAAGTTATTAACACTTTTATGTTTGGCGTTCCGAAACCCACCTTATCTCAGGCTGAAAAGCGTTTTTACGCATTGTGCCATAACTTCTCAGGGAAGCTTCAGAACATGAAATCTTAACCTCCCACTATAGCAGAAAGGGTCTTTCTAGTAGTTGCACATCAAATCTAAGCTGTCTGAAGTGTTTTTCGAAAGTTATCAACACTTTTATGTTTGGCGTTCCGAAACCCACCTTATCTCAGGCTGAAAAGCGTTTTTGTGCATTGTGCCATAACTTTTCAGGGAAGCTTCAGAACATGAAATTTTAACCTCCCACTATAGCAGAAAGGGTCTTTCTACTAATTGCACATCAAATCTAAGCTGTCTGAAGTGTTTTTCGAAAGTTATCAACACTTTTATGTTTGGCGTTCTGAAACCCACCTCATCTCAGGCTGAAAAGCGTTTTTGTGCATTGTGCCATAACTTTTCAGGGAAGCTTCAGAACATGAGATTTTAACCTCCCACTATAGCAGAAAGGGTCTTTCTAGTAGTTGCACATCAAATCTTAGCTGTCTGAAGTGTTTTTCGAAAGTTATTACCACTTTTATGTTTGGCGTTCCGAAACCCACCTTATCTCAGGCTGAAAAGCGTTTTTGTGCATTGTGCCATAACTTTTCAGGGAAGCTTCAGAACATGAAATTTTAACCTCCCACTATAGCAGAAAGGGTCTTTCTAGTAGGTGCACATCAAATCTAAGCTGTCTGAAGTGTTTTTCGAAAGTTATCAACACTTTTATGTTTGGCGTTCCGAAACCCACCTTATCTCAGACTGAAAAGCGTTTTTGTGCATTGTGCCATAACTTTTCAGGGAAGCTTCAGAACATGAAATTTTAACCTCCCACTATAGCAGAAAGGGTCTTTCTATTAGTTGCACATCAAATCTAACCTGTCTGAAATGTTTTTCGAAAGTTATCAACACTTTTATGTTTGGCGTTCCGAAACCCACCTTATCTCAGGCTGAAAAGTGTTTTTACGCATTGTGGCATAACTTTTCAGGGAAGCTTCAGAACATGAAATTTTAACCTCCCACTATAGCAGAAAGGGTCTTTCTAGTAGGTGCACATCAAATCTAAGCTGTCTGAAGTGTTTTTCGAAAGTTATAAACACTTTTATGTTTGGCGTTCCGAAACCCACCTTATCTCAGGCTGAAAAGCGTTTTTAAGCATTGTGCCATAACTTTTCAGGGAAGCTTCAGAAGATGAAATTTTAACCTCCCACTATAGCAGAAAGGGTCATTCTAGTAGTTTCACATCAAATCTAAGCTGTCTGAAGTGTTTTTCGAAAGTTATTAACACTTTTATGTTTGGCGTTCCGAAACCCACCTTATCTCAGGCTGAAAAGCGTTTTTACGCATTGTGCCATAACTTTTCAGGGAAGCTTCAGAACATGAAATTTTAACCTCCCACTATAGCAGAAAGGGCCTTTCTAGTAGGTGCACATCAAATCTAAGCTGTCTGAAGTGTTTTTCGAAAGTTATCAACACTTTTATGTTTGCCGTTCAGAAACCCACCTTATCTCAGGCTGAAAAGCGTTTTTGTGCATTGTGCCATAACTTTTCAGGGAAGCTTCAGAACATGAAATTTTAACCTCCCACTATAGCAGAAAGGGCCTTTCTAGTAGGTGCACATCAAATCTAAGCTGTCTGAAGTGTTTTTCGAAAGTTATCAACACTTTTATGTTTGGCGTTCCGAAACCCACCTTATCTCAGGCTGAAAAGCGTTTTTGTGCATTGTGCCATAACTTTTCAGGGAAGCTTCAGAACATGAAATTTTAACCTCCCACTATAGCAGAAAGGGTCTTTCTAGTAATTGCACATCAAATCTAAGCTGTCTGAAGTGTTTTTCGAAAGTTATCAACACTTTTATGTTTGGCGTTCCGAAACCCACCTTATCTCAGGCTGAAAAGCGTTTTTGTGCATTGTGCCATAACTTCTCAGGGAAGCTTCAGAACATGAAATTTTAACCTCCCACTATAGCAGAAAGGGTCTTTCTAGTAGGTGCACATCAAATCTAAGCTGTCTGAAGTGTTTTTCGAAAGTTATCAACACTTTTATGTTTGGCGTTCCGAAACCCACCTTATCTCAGGCTGAAAAGCGTTTTTGTGCATTGTGCCATAACTTTTCAGGAAAGCTTCAGATCATGAAATTTTAACCTCCCACTATAGCAGAAAGGGTCTTTCTAGTAGTTGCACATCAAATCTAAGCTGTCTGAAATGTTTTTCGAAAGTTATCAACACTTTTATGTTTGGCATTCCGAAACCCACCTTATCTCAGGCTGAAAAGCGTTTTTACGCATTGTGGCATAACTTTTCAGGGAAGCTTCAGAACATGAAATTTTAACCTCCCACTATAGCAGAAAGGGTCTTTCTAGTAGGTGCACATCAAATCTAAGCTGTCTGAAGTGTTTTTCGAAAGTTATCAACACTTTTATGTTTGGCGTTCCGAAACCCACCTTATCTCAGGCTGAAAAGCGTTTTTGTGCATTGTGCCATAACTTTTCAGGGAAGCTTCAGAACATTAAATTTTAACCTCCCACTATAGCAGAAAGGGTCTTTCTAGTAGTTACACATCAAATCTAAGCTGTCTGAAATGTTTTTCGAAAGTTATCAACACTTTGATGTTGGCGTTCCGAAACCCACCTTATCTCAGGCTGAAAAGCGTTTTTACGCATTGTGGCATAACTTTTCAGGGAAGCTTCAGAACATGAAATTTTAACCTCCCACTATAGCAGAAAGGGTCTTTCTAGTAGGTGCACATCAAATCTAAGCTGTCTGAAGTGTTTTTCGAAAGTTACCAACACTTTTATGTTTGGCGTTCCGAAACCCACCTTATCTCAGGCTGAAAAGCGTTTTTGTGCATTGTGCCATAACTTTTCAGGGAAGCTTCAGAACATTAAATTTTAACCTCCCACTATAGCAGAAAGGGTCTTTCTAGTAGTTACACATCAAATCTAAGCTGTCTGAAATGTTTTTCGAAAGTTATCAACACTTTGATGTTGGCGTTCCGAAACCCACCTTATCTCAGGCTGAAAAGCGTTTTTACGCATTGTGGCATAACTTTTCAGGGAAGCTTCAGAACATGAAATTTTAACCTCCCACTATAGCAGAAAGGGTCTTTCTAGTAGGTGCACATCAAATCTAAGCTGTCTGAAGTGTTTTTCGAAAGTTACCAACACTTTTATGTTTGGCGTTCCGAAACCCATCTTATCTCAGGCTGAAAAGCGTTTTTGTGCATTGTGCCATAACTTTTCAGGGAAGCTTCAGAACATGAAATTTTAACCTCCCACTATAGCAGAAAGGGTATTTCTAGTAGTTGCACATCAAATCTAAGCTGTCTGAAGTGTTTTTCGAAAGTTATCAACACTTTTATGTTTGGCGTTCCGAAACCCACCTTATCTCAGGCTGAAAAGCGTTTTTGTGCATTGTGCCATAACTTTTCAGGGAAGCTTCAGAACATTAAATTTTAACATCCCACTATAGCAGAAAGGGTCTTTCTAGTAGTTACACATCAAATCTAAGCTGTCTGAAATGTTTTTCGAAAGTTATCAACACTTTGATGTTGGCGTTCCGAAACCCACCTTATCTCAGGCTGAAAAGCGTTTTCACGCATTGTGGCATAACTTTTCAGGGAAGCTTCAGAACATGAAATTTTAACCTCCCACTATAGCAGAAAGGGTCTTTCTAGTAGGTGCACATCAAATCTAAGCTGTCTGAAGTGTTTTTCGAAAGTTACCAACACTTTTATGTTTGGCGTTCCGAAACCCATCTTATCTCAGGCTGAAAAGCGTTTTTGTGCATTGTGCCATAACTTTTCAGGGAAGCTTCAGAACATGAAATTTTAACCTCCCACTATAGCAGAAAGGGTCTTTCTAGTAGTTGCACATCAAATCTAAGCTGTCTGAAGTGTTTTTCGAAAGTTATCAACACTTTTGTGTTTGGCGTTCCGAAACCCACCTTATCTCAGGCTGAAAAGCGTTTTTGTGCATTGTGCCATAACTTTTCAGGGAAGCTTCAGAACATGAAATTTTAACCTCCCACTATAGCAGAAAGGGTCTTTCTAGTAGGTGCACATCAAATCTAAGCTGTCTGAAGTGTTTTTCGAAAGTTATCAACACTATTATGTTTGGCGTTCCGAAACCCACCTTATCTCAGGCTGAAAAGCGTTTTTGTGCATTGTGCCACAACTTTTCAGGGAAGCTTCAGAACACGAAATTTTAACCTCCCATTATAGCAGAAAGGGTCTTTCTAGTAGTTGCACATCAAATCTAAGCTGTCCGAAATGTTTTTCGAAAGTTATCAACACTTTTATGTTTGGCGTTCCGAAACCCACCTTATCTCAGGCTGAAAAGCGTTTTTGTGCATTGTGCCATAACTTTGCAGGGAAGCTTCAGAACATGAAATTTTAGCCTCCCACTATAGCAGAAAGGGCCTTTCTAGTAGTTGCACATCAAATCTAAGCTGTCTGAAGTGTTTTTCGAAAGTTATCAACACTTTTATGTTTGGCGTTCCGAAACCCACCTTATCTCAGGCTGAAAAGCGTTTTTGTGCATTGTGCCATAACTTTTCAGGGAAGCTTCAGAACATGAAATTTTAACCTCCCACTATAGCAGAAAGGGTCTTTCTAGTAGGTGCACATCAAATCTAAGCTGTCTGAAGTGTTTTTCGAAAGTTATCAACACTTTTATGTTTGGTGTTCCGAAACCCACCTTATCTCAGGCTGAAAAGCGTTTTTGTGCATTGTGCCATAACTTTTCAGGGAAGCTTCAGAACATGAAATTTTAACCTCCCACTATAGCAGAAATGGTCTTTCTAGTAGGTGCACATCAAATCTAAGCTGTCTCAAGTGTTTTTCGAAAGTTATCAACACTTTTATGTTTGGCGTTCCGAAACCCACCTTATCTCAGGCTGAAAAGCGTTTTTGTGCATTGTGCCACAACTTTTCAGGGAAGCTTCAGAACATGAAATTTTAACCTCCCACTATAGCAGAAAGGGTCTTTCTAGTAGTTGCACATCAAATCTAAGCTGTCTGAAATGTTTTTCGAAAGTTATCAACACTTTTATGTTTGGCCTTCCGAAACCCACCTTATCTCAGGCTGAAAAGCGTTTTTACGCATTGTGGCATAACTTTTCAGGGAAGCTTCAGAACATGAAATTTTAACCTCCCACTATAGCAGAAAGGGCCTTTCTAGTAGGTGCACATCAAATCTAAGCTGTCTGAAGTGTTTTTCGAAAGTTATCAACACTTTTATGTTTGGCGTTCCGAAACCCACCTTATCTCAGGCTGAAAAGCGTTTTTACGCATTGTGCCATAACTTTTCAGGGAAGCTTCAGAACATGAAATTTTAACCTCCCACTATAGCAGAAAGGGTCTTTCTAGTAGTTGCACATCAAATCTAAGCTGTCTGAAGTGTTTTTCGAAAGTTATCAACACTTTTATGTTTGGCGTTCCGAAACACACCTTATCTCAGGCTGAAAAGCGTTTTTGTGCATTGTGCCATAACTTTTCAGGGAAGCTTCAGAACATGAAATTTTAACCTCCCACTATAGCAGAAAGGGTCTTTCTAGTAGGTGCCCATCAAATCTAAGCTGTCTGAAGTGTTTTTCGAAAGTTATCAACACTTTTATGTTTGGCGTTCCGAAACCCACCTTATCTCAGGCTGAAAAGCGTTTTTGTGCATTGTGCCATAACTTTTCAGGGAAGCTTCAGAACATGAAATTTTAACTTCCCACTATAGCAGAAAGGGTCTTTCTATTGGTTGCACATCAAATCTTAGCTGTCTGAAGTGTTTTTCGAAAGTTATTAACACTTTTATGTTTGGCGTTCCGAAACCCATCTTATCTCAGGCTGAAAAGCGTTTTTGTGCATTGTGTCGCCGGGTTTTGGATTTCAAGGTTTTGTGTACAGGGCAATTGGCTGTAACAAGCCGTCCCTAGTTCCGAGTACACTACCTCCCTTTGCCTCTCTGGTAAAGGGCCCCCTCGTGTGGTCAACTCAGTCAGCCTCTTGTTGCAGACACGGTTCTAAAACTATAATACCTATTATATTAGTGAGTAGTGTCGGCGCTTCACTGAGCGGGTTATTTAATTCGCCCGACCTTTTGAGAAACAGGTTCTTGACCTTACAATGCTACACCTTCTACCGTAGTCTCTTTACTTAGCTTCGTTTAGGGACACATGATTAGATCCTCAATCCATTCCTTAAATAAAATATTACCTCAGCCTTCTGAACTACCACTTTATCATTGACATAATAATTCAGGATGGAATAATGCTACCAGTCGAGACATTCACTACATGTGCACAGGAAAGGGAATCAGACATTAATTCAATCCAGCATTAACTCACCTATAACCCAGTTGATGGTAGTACAGGAGCCAGTCGAATCTTTAGTAGTCAGGGATCAATGCCGTTGTGCCTTTTCAGTACTTAATTCGTACTCAGTTTTATTTTGTTTTTATGTCAAAAGTATTTCTCCAAAAAATTGATAAAAAGAATAATATAACAGTAAAATCAATAAAGAATCAAATTCAATACAAAAATGATAAAAGGGTAATAAAACAATAAAATTCAATACAAAAATGATAAAAGGGTAATAAAACAATAAAATTCAAAAAAGGATAATGAAAACAATAAAATCAATAAACATCAATAAACTCAAGGGTATTGCCAGACGCTAATACCCAACAAAGTCAAAGGCACTGCCAGACGCTAGTGCACATACATAAATGTCAAAAATCATATAATCAAAATGCATACACAATAAAAAGGATTAAGTCAAAGATCATAAAAAATATATTCAAAGTATATGCAATAAAAGAGATTAAGTCAAAAGAATTAATCATAAAAATCAACCAATCAATAATAAAGAACCATAAGAGAACAACAAAAAGAGTTAAATCAAATGGCCTAAGAGCAAGAGCAAGATCACCGTCCCAAGTTAAGATACAAGACCTTACAGCAAACGGATGAAGCCAAAAGCGTGGATCAAGAGCGAGAGCGAGAGGTCAGTTTATCCTAGACCTTTATAGCAACACTGCCGATTTCAATAAACAATCCCCCAATGCGTCATTAATGGGTGACGTGTTCTTGTCATCTTCAGTGGAAAGTTTTAATTTTCATCACGTGTTCTAGCTGTCGTCCTTAGTGGAAAGTTTTTAACTTCATTAGATACACCCCTTATGTCTTATGCAGATGTTTTAGATTCATTGAACATGCTGAGTGTTAGTTTCATTGTTTTGATAAATGTAACTTATGTTCTAAGTGAAGACCACAAGGTCCTATTAATACAACGTTCCTTCTAAGTGTTAACCATAATCGCAAGCTCGGCTTAAAAACATGTTCTGCTTACAAATTCACCCTGAGGTTAGAGCATGCCCTGCAAGTTCAAAAGTGCAAAGCATACAGATTCAATAAGTGCTCATAATAAGTGCAAAGCATAGTTATAATATTTTCGATTTTCCAGTATATACAACATCCCCCTCCGAAAATATCCTCCTTCACCATTTGTCTAAGTCCATCGATTCATCTTCTTCATCTTTCTCATCTTTTTCATTCATTCGGGACTCAAGCTCCTTCAATTCTTCCTCCTTCAGCCTTCTCAGCACATTCATATAGTAGTCAAATAATTTCTGTGCAGACTCCTTGGATCTACCGGTAGATGTCGTGGCGGCGTGCGTTGAAGGAGGAGTGAGGTCGCTTCCTCTGCTTGGACGATTAGGCATGGTGGGATCTGGACTCTCAGCTCGGGGGGTGGTAGGAGAGTATTCGTTCCGCTCAGGCGTAACAGGGGTCGAAACTCTGGGGGTATTCGGACGCACCGGAGATGATGTGTTCACAGGATCAGCCGACCCCGAAGATGTGTTCACAGGGTCAGCCGACCCCGTGGAGGTAACATTAGCTGGGACATCTGTGAGCTGTTTTGAGTCTGGGAAGACAAATTTGTTTTTTATCATATTTAACCCACATTGATGACAATTGTTCAGGACATGGCCCTCATGTTTACATAGGAGTAGATTTTTAAGAGTCATTACATTACCTTCACAATAGTTGCAATTTGTTGCACCGGTGTCTTCCGGAGATTTTGATTGATCTTTCGGATTTTCTTCATCCGTCTCACCTTCAGTTAGCGAGGTGTCACTCTGCTGTGATCGAGGAAAGGACTGCAGGTGTACGTACGTTGGTACGGACACGGAGGCCCTTGAACGTCTGGGTGCCGTTGGGGCGGGAGTAGCTCCCGAATCCGAGTTAGCAGATGGTCCTGTATCAGACAGACAGTTGTTCCCCTGCCCAGGAGGCGAAGCAAACTGAAATACCCAACCGCTTCTGGATGTCGCAGCTCTCTCTACCCAGCGTCTCGCCGGATTTGTTCTCCGAGGAAAGGGCCTCCCACCGCGCCTAAATCTCTGCTTGTGCTGCTCGAGCATAGCAGGGCGCTTCCAGTCACGTTCTCCCTTCAACACAGCCAGAGCTTCTTTCTCATTTCCACTTATTACCAGTTGGGCAAAATTCTGCCATGAGACTGGTCCTTGAACATGCCACCCCAATGCGGTGGGCACTGTTGTTCTATTTTTCAATAATTTGCTCATCCACTCGAAGTAACCATGAGGGCAAAATCCTCCCTGATAATGGTGTAGACGAAACCCCCCATGCCATAATCTACCATGTTCACTGAGTATCAAGTCCTCCCAGTCCTCATACACGCTCACATCGTCTCTTAGCCACTGAGTCACCATCAGTAAGTTTGGGTCACGGAGGTGAATCTGGTCCCCTGGACGTCGGTAACCTGGCTGTATGTTTCCCGGCCCCCAAGGTCTAGCGGGACTAATGAACCCCAAATCTTTATCATACACTTCTCCCACCTGTTCCATTTTAAACACCATTCCTTGCACCACATATGGAGGATGAAATCCTCCCTGTTCAATCCAGGATGTCTGCCCAGGTCCTATAGTACAGTGGTACACCCTAAGGGCGTACGTGGTCAATGGGGGCAGCTTATCATCCCCTGGGAATGTGAACTCCCAGTGTTCGGCACATACCACTGGAAGCCAGTGTACTAATGGCTCATTCTCCTGGCACATTACCACGAAACGTGGCCATGCCTGGAGGATGAACGGGGTCTCTTTTTCAAATGACCACACGATCTTTCTCGTTGGTTTGATTTCGAGGGGCACCCATATCTTTTGGACCTTCTTTCGGTGATCTTGAGTGACGACGCCGCGTGATACTTTTGCTGTAAATCTCATGAGGGGCTTATTCCTCCAATATTCAATCATTTTGGTGGAGGGTCCCCAACTAAAAACTCTACGGCGTCCTATGTCTGCAGGGCGGACTTTGGTTTTAGGATCAAGGGGCTCCATGATCACATCCAGAGCTAACAGCACATTCGTCTCCTTTGTGCCCCATGGATCCCATTGATCCGCCTTGTCGTTCCCGTCCGTAATCACAATTGGGCCCTGCAGAAACATTACAAAATGTCAATTTTGAGAAGGTCTACTAACAGCAGACGCCATTCCAAACAACCTAATGTCGTTAGGAGTTTTCCATAATTTCATGGGATAACAAGTCCCCATCAGATAACCTATATAAAACATAGAGACATACAAGGAAGTTCCTCCAGCTAATTTTTTAATCAGGACCCATATCATCAGAATCATCCATTGCCCTGTAAGATTTAGTGCTGCCTTTTTATACCTCCCCAGGGTTGACCAAATTAATGTCAGCAATAAACCTATGAGTACAAGATATATCACTGTTCCTGCTATATTGCAATAGGTGCACTGAGAATCTGTGCAAAATAGTAAAGTCAATTCGGTGTACAAACTGTCCAGAATGTATACTACGGTGACCGCGGTCGGCCAAAGCCACGGTCTCTGAGGACTAAGATTCAATGCAGCGACTCCAATGAGGCCGAATGATGTGTGTAAAGGGGTTACTTTCCTAACTAAAAAACGAATGCATCCTACTACTAATCCGAAGATGCACCCTAGGCAAGTTTTTTGCTTGTGTAATGGAGGAACAAATACTACTTGTAACATGGACAGTATCATAAGATCAATAAAATCTGTCCCTACCTGAGGAGGATTTGCTGGGTCATACCCGGTGTTGTTCGTCTGGTTGCTTGCCATGCTCAGTGCGACTAAATGTAAGATACTTCCTGCGCAGCTTTGCCTGTGTGCTTGTAGATGGAGGTGTTACCTTCAGTTTCCTGTTGACGTAGATGGAACATCAGTATGTCTGCTCCAATGTATGCCCATGTCAGCATCATCCAGAAGATAGTCCAAACACTATCTCCTGGATCCGTGCAGTGTTCAAACACTTTTGGGTGTATAATGTAACGTGGGTAATAAGCCATGGAGCTCAGTGTATCGTTCTGTAACATTGTATCATTTTGCCATTTAGTCAATCCTTCAGTGATGTCATAAACCAATGCCTTGGCACTGATTACGATGTATTTTTCTGTTATTATAGTGGTTGTTTCAACCTTTCTCCATTCCAGAAGAGATCTATAAGTACTCTGAGTGGTTATGGATCTACAAAGAGTAATGTTTGTTCTCTGACACCAATCTTCTCTGTTGGAGAAGTAGGTAATTTTAAAATTAAGTGATTCATATATTATTATGATGGTGCCAAACACCCATATTAAGGTCATAAATTTAATCCTGAGGTTTTCCTTATTCGCTTCCCCCTCAGGTACTTTTGTAGCCGATACCTTGGTCTTCATATCTGTAAGACATAAGCAAGGTCCCTGAGTTAAACCTCACTATAGCCTTCGTCTGATGATTTTTTCCATTTTCCTTGTTTCTTTTTCCTTATGTCTTCCTTAACGTCTCGAAGAGCTTTCTTCAAGAACTCTCTTTCTTGTCTATCTTTTCGTCTGCTGGCTGCACGGCACGGATAGCAGCATATACTGTTAAAGCACCGGCATGAGGTGACTACTTTAGAGATTGCAGCAAGACCTATGAGGACTGCTAACACAATAAGTATCCATTTTATGTACCACCACATTAATTTAATTATTTCCCACACGGCGTCTACCGTGTCTACAACTCCTTGTCCTACCCCATACACCGTCGCTTCTGCCACCATACCTATGAATCCTAACCATCCTGCTGTCGGGGTTTTAGTGCGGAAATCACGTACAATATGCCAATAGTCGTCCAATTTTTCACAAGCAAATATATCTTGAGATGTATCGATCTTAGGGGCACTATAATCTTCATAGACACAACTCCTATTTCCTAGTGGGATATACCACGGGGATGTTTCGGCATAGGATATTTTTGAAAGAATCCTATCATCTATAGAGTATACCTGTGTCCGTGATTTTGCATGCACATTGTCTTTATCACATAGCTGATCCCGGTATGTTTCATAGCGATTGTACATTAAAAATCCCGGGTTTATGCTTTCCAGAAAACCGAATGGAGCCGCTACTTTTGGCCAGTGTGGTACGGCTACATGGACTCCTAGTCGTCCACACATTTCTTCCCTATTTTTCGACAGTATACCATGTGTCCCCCACCTTGTGGTAAAATAGGACTCATGTTTTCTTTTTAATTGTTTAGCTATTCGAGATCCATTAAAACATCCGGAGGTATTACACGGAATATAACCCCAGAGGTGTGGATCGCATGGATTAGAATCATGACTGTATACCGCCTCAGGTTTCAAATTAGGTGCACGAAAGCATTTTTGGTATCCTGTAATACTTAAATTAAAATACTCAGGGTCATTGGGTTGCCATCTGAGCTGTGGGTACTGAATGTTGCTTAGGACGGGGAACCAGGTTTTCCTAAATTCAGTTTTGTCAAATCTTTTGTTTTTTGTCTTCTTCATATTATTGATCTCAAAGAGGTCTAGACCTGCTATTAAAAACCTCTCCGTAGTCATTAGAGTAGTGTGGACAAACGGGAATGATGACTGAAATGTTCTTACGTGGTGCCATTCCGAGTATCGTTTAAAATATTGTCTGACTGTTTTCAGATGTTTGGGCAACAGAAACTGCGCTGTGTACTTCATGGGAGGTTCTACCCCCATTCCCTCCTTTTGTACACTATTTTTCCCCGGGACAATTATCATGTTATTAAAATGGGGCCAGGCCCGAATAGACACTTCTCCATTGGAATCATTCCAGGAGACTTCTTTCCTTCCGAGAAAGTTCTGGTAATTAGCTAATTGATCCTGAAGGGCCATTCCCGAGGTTCTTTCACCTCCTGTAATTTGTGTAATATCTCCCCACAGTTGGCTTGGGTTAAACAATAATGTTGCTTCTTTAAGTGTAGCATACCACGTCCTTTGGTCATTATCTCGGAGTCCTTCCGTAGATGGTCTCTTCCATTCAGTAATATTTTCTTGGAACACTGAGTCGTAACCCCACATCCCTTGCTCAGTCTGTACTTCTATCTCATATTTTTTAACTCTTTCCTTCAGATTGTTCAATGGGTTTGTTAGATGTGGGAGTCCGGAGCCCACCAGGAATTGATGTATTATCGTAGTATTCTTCTTTCCTTTCTGGTGAGCAGTAAGAGTATTTTCCTTTAGTTCTTTATATGACACAATATGGGGCCATATCAACATTCCTAAGCTTTCTGTGTCAAACGAGTTCCATCCTAATCCTTTTCCTAACAAAAGGCCGGCTAACTGAGACCACTCCCATGCTTTAAAGAAAACCGTGGGGTCTTTTTTTTCAGCCTCATTATTTAGACATGTCGGAGAAATAGTATACTTATGGTCTCCTTGCTCTTGACCACTAGGTCGTTGACCAATGGAGTTTCTAGATGGGAGTGGGCAGGATAGATTGACCGGTAGGTCTTTGGTACAGTCCTCCATTGCTCTTGCCCAATCTTCTCCCCTCATAGGATAAAATATTCTGTTTTCTGTATTGTTAGGTTTTTCATTTATGAGCTGATATGCATATCTTACATGAGTAATGTTTATCCTTAGTACTTTGGACAAACATTGCTTAGCCTCAGCCCACCAGGTCGACTGATTATTATTGACCCAATTCCTCCAGGGTTGTTGAGTCATCATGGGAATTGCTAGTCCTATCTGATCCCTTCGACACTCACAGGGCTCTTTGTGACAATCATTTCCTTCTTCCATTCCTTTATTATTAAACTGCATGTTATGGCATAATATACCATTTTCTTGCAGCGCCCCTAATTTGTACCACATGACCCTTCGCTGCACGACAGGGTATTTTAGCCATAATTTCCAAAATTTACTATCTGAGTGCTGATCTGCAATGTATTCCTTTCCTGTCCCGTTAATTTTGTTCTTATTTTGTTCACTCGTGGTGGATAGCAAATGCCATCTCCAATAAACATTACGTAATCCGGTGTCTTGTGCGTTGGCATCATCTCCATCATTTTCAGGTCCTCTGTTTCTGCAATTTTTTCCTGGTTTGCATCTGGGGTAAACCTCCTCTCTCCTGAAATGAGTGTCAGGGGGAGGCTTGCCGTCTGACCATGGTCTGGAACCATTTGTCATCAAATAAAAACAATTCTCAAATTGTCTGTCTTCGTGTTCGGAGAGAATGAACGCAGTTTGTTGTTCCTTCTTTCCTTTGTGTTTATTTTGATTCGCCGCTACTATAGCGGCAGAAATAACACTAGATGATAACGACGTGGTTTTTGCCTCTACCTTTTGGAACATTCCTTTAGTGCATAGGCTCTCAAGTGTGTACTCCTGCCCTCTTCTCACTCTTCTAGGAGCAGGGTCAGTCGGATCAGTGTTTAACACGTCGGGGTCAGGGTTGGCCGAAAAAGGCAGGGGGGCTATATCTAACAGAAGCTGTCCTATTTGATTACTTTTATCCCATTCATCATTTCCATAAGTTTCCGTGGTTGCCCACAGTTCTTGTTCCCATGTTTTATTATCAAAGCTGTCTGGTTCAATTCTTTTGATAATCGGGGCATCCCATATATGGGTAGCATTAATCTTCTGACATGTTTTCATCTGATAATACCTATCTTCTCCCATCGTCCAGCCTCGTCTTGTCTGTTGGGCAAAAACTCTATAATGACAGGTTTTAAGAGGGCTAATGCCGATGGACCATCCAGAGAGTCTCATCTCCTCATGATTTATTAGCTTTACTTTTACTGTTACGAATTCCTTGGATGTGGGTCCATAACTAGATGCTATATCCTCCCAGGTATTGTAACTACATAAGGTTTCATTCTGCTGACCACACTGAGCCTTGTATCTACACAGCCTTTCATATGCTGCCTGAGATGCCTGAAGAAGCCAGCTCATGAGTCCTTCATCACAATCTGACACATTGGCCCTCTTAAATTGGATATCACAATCTCCGGTGTCCTTCTTATCTGTACTCGCAGATTCTGAAGTGTCATTATTAATTTCAATGTGGTCTGATAATGGGATTGTCTTAATAATAGCAGGCGGGGGAACATAGGTTTCTATTTGGTCTTGAGTAGTATTGGCATTTTGTTTCTGATTATTTATAGTGGGGGTAATTGTCATGATGGTAGCTATCAAAATAGTAGCTGCTTCTGTGATTTTGTTCACAGATCTTTTCACACTCTGGCGCTGTCTCTGTCTGGGTTTTGCGGTGACAGCCCGACCTGTCATTTCCTGTTCAGCAGATTTTTGCTCAGCATATTGACACGTGCCACTTACAGCTCCGTGTATATTTAGATAGACAGCTGCTTGTCTCATCCATAAAGCTTGATCAAATTGAGTGCCACTTTTCTCTGTTGCAATTGGTAGGGGTATTTCTCTAGTTTCTGGAGTCAGAATGGTGCAGTTTTTACAGTGTACTGTTTTTAATTTCCAACGTCGGGTGACACTGCTAGTATGGGTCATGTGTTCATAGACTATATTTGACCATGAGGCTATAACTAATATTAGTATGAATAATAACATTCCAATTATAAAAAGACTCAAGGGAGACATCCTAGTGGTTTTCTCCCATTCCTTGATCATTTTGTCTCGTTTCATTTGTTTCCTGGAAATTGTAGCTGGCGTCTGTTGTTGCATGTCTTTGGCTTGATCTTTATATGCCAATTGTTGTCTTGCCTTAAATTGCCACCAGCGCCTAGCTTTCCAATACCAGAATTTGTCCCATAAATTCATTATTCCTTCTTTCCCTTCCTTCTTTTAAGAAGGCGGGCTATTCTCGATTGCTTACCGTTAGCTGGCCGTTTGCCCTTATCGTGTTTATTAGGGGCCTCTTCCTCTTCTGACCCAGGATTATTGAGATCCTGTGGGTGAGAAGAGGGCGGTGGCATTAATTCTTGCAACTCGGACTCCCTTTTTTCTCCTGATTGGTTCATAATAGCCGGGCTGTTTTTGGGATTATTCCTCTCCCCCTCTGGACCAATCTCATATACAGCTAGGCGGGGCCTCAGGTGCTGCTGGAAAAATGTGTTGCCTGGCATCTCCAGGTCCAGAACAGCCTCAGAGAATCCAGTACGACTCAGCTTAGATCTTTTCCTCAGCCAAGCTGACCTCCACCAAGTCAATTTTTCTTTTGCTACGGGCACAACCGGGATCGAGACATTGGTCAATATCATCAAATCTCCAGTCTTCACCTCTATGAAGACCCCCAACGGGTACCATGCGATGCGGGTGGACGCAATAAGGACATGGGCCGCCCCGGGCACTGTTCGAGGGCCACATTCAGTAACAAGAATAAGAGTACGCTTTATAGTGCAGACCCTAACTTCTTTTGCTTCATTGGGATGTCTGGGCAAGGTCCCAGAAGTTGTAAAAATCCTTTTATTGTTGGATAAATGGGGGTAGTTGTACACATCAGGGTGGTACACTTTCCCCTTCACCTCCTTATCCTGGGGCCATAATTGTTCGGTCCACCACCTTCCCAAAGAGGTGGATTCCCAATTTCTCCAACTAAAGCCTGGCAAAGATAGGCTTCCGTCTCTAGACAGATGTAAGCCATCCTCCCACTTCCACGGGAGGAAGTCTTCCCATTTCATGGTGGTATCCTTGGGGATCATTGAAAGTTTCCTTTTGAACTTCGATGACAATTCATCATCACTAGTAGTCCACATAGTCTGATATATCAGGATGGGGCAGTTCCAGGAGTCAACAGTACTGGCCCTTAATGCAAGTGGGGGCTGCATGAGACAATCGTTTGAATGAAAACGATGCCGTAGCGCCAAAAATTGTGCTGGGTTTATCTGCCAGGGGGTGCCTGTATCACACACGGCCCAGTCCCCCTCACTTCGGCCACAGATGCATGGCTTGCAGTGGGTGTCTTTACGTAATATTTGGTATCGACCCCCCCATGACTCCCAGCACCACATGCAGAACGTGAAAGGGGCAGATCCCATTAATTCGATCCCGCCCACCAGGTGTTCAGCTCCTACCTCCGCTTGCTCAGGACGGTGCTCATGCTTGTACCTTGCATCACCAGACCAGATGAGGACAAAAATGGGCTTAGCACAAAGGGCACAATCACCAGGTTCATAATTAGACCACCTAACACTGGTGGTAGGGTGAGTATAAGGCATAACAATCCCCTTTTTCCAGGAACGATTAGAACCATCCCAGGCCATAACAAGGAGGCCATTATTCGGGAAGACTCGATCGGGGTACATTTTAACATAGTCTTCCCCTACCCCCTGAACCCATCCTGGCACATGGTCTCGGTTAGCTTCCATCCTGATTTTTACACTTAAGTCGAAGTTACTTAGGGTGGTACCTGTGGCCATCTTTTCCCGTAAGTACGTTCCCTTCGACTTTCACTATCGTAGTAGACCTTCCAGTGGCGAGTATCCACACCTCACTGCCCACCTGTAACGATACAGAGGGCCCGTGAGAGCGGGCAGGGTCATGACCCCGCAACTTAGGGAGACTGAGCTGTTGGTTAATGGCAAAGAGGTTTTCAGGTAAGTGCCATCTATGTTTATACAACAGTATTTGTGATTTTGCCGCGCGCACTGCGCGTTCCGCGACTCCATTAGTGTTGGATTGGTGCGGGATAGATAAGACATGTCGTATCCCCACCTGTTCCAACCACGAACGAAAGTGTTTAGAAGTAAACATGGCGGCATTATCAGATCTGAGGCTTTTGACTGGGTTCCCCTGAATAAATGACATCACACACTCTTTTGCTGTCTTTGTGGTTTCCTTTTTAATGGGGTAGACTCGGGTGTGTCCTCCCCCATTATCAGCTATTACCAGGAATTTTTTATATTGACCGAAGTGACTCCCCAGGACACCTACGTCCATAGATGCAGAAATGCCTGGGAATTCTTCAGCTATTTTGCCTTCTTGATAAGCAATAGGAGGCAACAATCCCTTCTCCATGCATATCTCACAATTATGTCTAACCAGCGATATTGTGTCTTTGAGAGGGCCGGCCTCAATCCCGTTATCAACCATCCATCGCCGCGTTCTCTCATTACCAACATGTAGCAAAGCGCGATGTATATGCTGGACATAATCCAGCCTCTCTTCCTGAGGGATGACAAGTTTCCCTTGATCATTCTTCCATTTATCAGGAAAAATCAAGGTGCCCACTACAACTGCTCTAGTCTGCACTAGTCTGTCGACCACATCATTTCCCATGTGATCAAAATCTTGGAGTCCCGTGTGACTATTGACATGTGTCACCCACAATTTTATATGTTGCAGCATCTGGTTCACCACTATCCATAAGTCACGGTGCTCCAGTTCTTTACCTTTATAATTCTGGAAGTCTCGTTGCTGCCAGTATTTAAGGTTATCTTTCAGCCCTTCCGACACATACCAACTATCGGTCACAATCCGTATGGATTTTATTCCTTTCTTTTTCACATATTGTAGCCCGCTGACAACTGCCTGTAGCTCGGCTTCCTGTGCTGTTTTGCCCATTCTTCCTTTTTCCTTATATATCGGTTTGTCTCGTTTGTATAACACAAAACCCCAATATCCCTCGGGATCCTGAGATGTTTTACTACCGTCAGTAAAAAGGGTGTATATCCCTGTATAGTCTGGTTGAGACATCGTAGGGATTTTAGGCTGCTGCCTAGACTTAGCCATTACAAATGACCAATTCGGATCTAGAAGCATTTGCTTCCACTTTCCCCATCTAGAGGCATAAGCTTTAGCAAACTCCACCGTGTCCTTGACCATTTCTTTAGTGAGGTCATTCTGTACTGTACATTTTACATAAACCTGGCCTAAGTTAGAAGCCAGTTCAGTATAAACTTTCCATAATAACCTCAGTTCTCTTTCTGCTGGGGCAAATCGACTTTCAGTGGGTGAATATCTGACAGATACGTAGCAAATCGGTGTTTCATTACTTTCCTCGTAGACTGCCGCGCACCCCCCATTTTCCTTTTCCTCCAACACTACCACGGAGATGTTCTGTCCATCTCGATACGGAGCGAGCTTCACCCCATCTGTAAGAATGTGTTGAATAAGACAGTTCCAGGTTTCTGTTTCTTCTGGCGTTAGCATTCTATTGTGCTCTATTAATTTTAGGGACCGCTTGTCGAATGACCTGACCTTATTTTTAATTATCTCAACAGGTCTCGCTAAAGTAGAGTAATAAGGAATCATACTTCGCAGCCACCCCAGTTTTCCTAAGCATTTTTCTAGCTCTTTAAGCGTAGTAGGGTGCAGATTTTGGAGATAGTGGAAGTTACCGCGTGCTTTGTAACCAAAACACCCAGATATTTAACTTGCGGTACTCCTATCTCACATTTAGCAATTCCAATCTTCATTCCATGATCCTTCAGTCTCCGGATCACTTCCTCTAAAAGCTCGAGATGTTCTTCTTCTGTCTCTGTGGAGATAAATATATCGTCTATATAGCACGTGACTGGCAAGTCATGCAACAATTTCTCCATTCTTTCCTGAAATGCGTTTGGGGAATTTACAAATCCTTGGGGCAGCCTGGTCCACATGTAGCCCTGTCCTTTTATCATAAAACAAGTTTTTGGCCTGCTCTCTTCCGCCAGTGGCACTGACCAGAATCCATTAGCGAGGTCAATACTGGAGTTATATTCTCCCGGGCGTATTTTTAACATGGTTTGTCGGGGATTAATTATTTGTCTAGTATCTTTCACTGTCACGTCATTTAACATTTTCAGATTATGGACAGGCCTAACAGTACCGTCCTTTTTTGGTACTGCCTGCACTGGCATTAAGCAGGGTGGTTCTTTAATCTTTTCAATGACCCCCAATTGTTCTAATTCTTTAAACACTGCCAGCAATTGAGCTTCATATTTTCCTAATGGGTATTGTTTTTGTTTACCGGGGAGACCACCCCTAATGACATATGGTTCTGTTTTCATTAATCCTACATCATTTTTAAATCGAGCCACTTCGGCCGAATAGAGAATCTTTTCTAAGCGTGCCTTGTCTTTTATGTGCGAGGCACACACTAATTTTTCTATGGCCGTAATCCTGTTAACTTCTCTCATCCAATTTGAGGAAGGGGCATCAATAATCCATTCTGAATCATTCGGAGACAATAACGGGTTAGGCCCTATTGCCACAGTTTTTCCATTAAATATACCTAGGGCCATCATAACAACATCTCCATTAGCCAATTTTACGAGTATCTTCTGATCGAGTTCTTCATCCAACCATTCTCTCGGTAATATGGATATATCTGTTCCAGTATCATAATAGCAATCTCTTTTTTGATCTTTAACCCATATCTGCACTTTATAAGGCCTCATTATTGGGTTTTGGGTTCGTGTTTCTCTAACACTTTCCTCTGGGCTGCGGTCAGTTCCCTTCCCTGATCCTGATTTCGCCGTGCCGCTGCAAGTATTACCGCTTCTTTTTGCTCTTGGGTCATCGTTTTCCAGTCCTCGTCGGACACTGGTTTCGGACGGGGGCGATCTTGCCCCTTTGTTTGGGGTCGATTGTCGGCATGATTCTGCCTCCAGCGAGGCTGCCTGTGGGTATTCATGCCTGAGCCATTCATATTCTTGTTGAATGGAGGGCGCTTGCCCCCACCCTGTCTCTCGGGTCTGATGTCTTGCTGGTTTCGATCCTTTCTGGGTGGAAAGGAAGATCGAGTGCGAGGCGGGGCGCGCTGTGGGTTTGCTGGTTTCGATTTGGTAGGGGGAAGGGGCTTCCCCCTCTGCTCGTTTTTTGGCTGTCGAGGTTCAGATACATCCTGTTTCTCTTTTTGCTTTCTAAGAGCTCTTCTCACACCCATAAGGGAGCTGTGACGTGTGATAACCTCAGTTTTTGCATCGAGTCCCTTCGCTTGGAGGAACTCCAGAACTAATTTTGCTTGCTCGGGGCAGTTAATCTGAATCAGAAAACTCTTAACCTGTGACTCATCAGCCCCCTCTTCTGCCAGAATAGAATAAGCCTGTAAAAGAGACATTTCTCCTCTATTTACTTTATCAACCAGATCTCGTATGGTTGCTTCTACCTGACTAGTGAGTAAAGTAGCCACATCGGAGGTTAACAAATCCATTAATGTCTGCCCTTGGACTAAATCTAATCCATTCTCTCTGGAGACATATTTACTAATAAACGGGTCAGTCATTTGAGCAGGAGATAACTCCTTATTCAATCTCCTGACATACTCACAGTTGGATTCTTTATCTCTTCTTTTTGGGAGTGCTTTGCATAGGTCTGCCAGGGTAATTTTATTCGACACCCTGACGTCACTGTCTTGCCTGGGCTCCGATAGGGGGCCTCCTGCAAGAATCGACACTGCCAGCTGGGTGCGCTGCCGTCCTATCCTACCTGCGGGGGCCATCCTGCCACCCTGTCTTGGGGGAGTTGGGGGATCTGGCTGCGGACCGAGAGGCGAGTCACTATCGCTGCCGGATTCATCGCTACTCTGATCGTCAGGTTCAGAGGGACATTGAGACTGTCCCTCCCAGGGCTCCATCGGCTGGCGAGTGGCCCTGGGCATATGAGAGTAAATATCAGTTAATGAATCACGGTGTGCATCATACCCTCGTGCAAGATACGCCCGCTTAAAAGATTTTGACACTCCTTGCCACTCACCTATTTCCTCAGCAGAGGGAGATCGCATTCTCCGGGCCCTTTCCTTCCTATCATGAGGAAACCACTGGGGTGTAATTATTTCTTTATTCCACCCTGGCTCCGGAGGCTGCTGGTGTACCAGCGGATCATAGTCATGAGCCATAGGGTGTTCTCTTAATTCTTCCTTGCCGGGGTCGCACGGCCACTTGGTGGCGTCGTACTCTCCCCAGGTTATCTTACGCCCTCTAGAGTCTTTTGCTCGAACCATTCGGGTGGGCTGGCGGTTAATAGGGGGCGTTGATGGTCATTCGTCACGTGGGGACCTGGGTAGAGGGGTTGAGGGGCGTGGTGCAGACACAGAGGAGGGCCGTTCGTCACGTGGGGACCTGGGTAGAGAAGTTGGGGGACGTGGTGTAGACGCAGAGGAGGGTCGGAAGGAAACCCGAGGCTCCTCTGGCTCTCTGCGCTCCTCCTCCTCTAAGCCATGCTGCAGCTGAGGAGAATTATCTAGATACTTTGCAAAGTTATCCTGTTTTAAAAGTAATACTGTGTCATAGAGTGTTTTTGCCAGTTGTCGGTTTCCTACCAGACACTTAACTGTTTCAAAATAACCCAGTGAGGCCAGCGTCGCATAAGTAGCCGTCATCCATCGTGCTAATTGTGTATTTGTGACAACCCCCAATGATTCAGGAGGATTGAGGTCAAGGGTCACCTTAGACAATTCAAGCCGGGCAATTTTGCTGGCTCCGGTGTGTATTTGACCTTCTACTGAGCGCGAATGTACTAACGGTGTCAAACAGACAGTAGCCACGGAGGAATCTTCGCAATCAGTGAAGTCAAGGTGATGGACCCGCTCAAAGGCTCGGTAACTCCGGTCACGAACTTCTTCACTCAAAAGTGAAAGTTGATAATCGAGGTCCTTTCTGCCAATCTTCTTTTTCCACGGAATAAATGCCCTCACCTCATCTAGTCCGTTCCACTTTCTTAAGGGGATCACTACATTGTCCCCAGTGGGTTTATATTTAGCCGTAGAAGTGGGCAAAATAATAAACATGGATCCATTGTCCATTCTAATAACCGGGATGTCATCCGGAGTTGACTCACTCAACCCTGGGTCTCTGGCATCAGAGTTTCCTGGGGCATTAAGGCCCGAGGCCTCTATTAAGCCATTAGAGGGATTAAGTGGTTGCATGGGCTGTGGGCGATTTTCTGGGGAACCTGAAATATATTCTAATCTTCCCTGGCTTAAACTTCTATTGATCTGATCCCGATGACTTTCTATTTGTTGTGAGATCGCACTAAGTTGTCCCGCCATTTTTTCCAGACTAGTAATAATTTCTCTGCTGTTTTCACTCACGTGCAGGGGTTCTCCCTTATCAGAGTCATCCTCTGATGGCGGGGAGAAGTGGGCCCTCACTGGAGTGGCATAGCCATGGTCCCTGAGAGCCTCGCTAGTTTCATAGGCGGGTGGCGCAGTTGCAGTCGGAGTATGGGCTATTTCTTGTAATGCAGTGTCCAATGACCCCATATTTGTCAGTGGTGATGGACCAGTTGGTCCGTATAACGTTTGGTGTTCTTTGAGATCAGCGTGGGGATACATTCCGGATTTAGCGGGGTAGCGCTGGTATTGACGAACAAAGCTGTCAGTAATATTCCCTACGGCATGGTCAAAGACAAACTCCTTATATGACTTGCCCACAACGGGCATCCTCATTAGTTCAGCAATTAATGTCGCATCAACTCGATAATTACTGGACGCTGCATAGTCCTGAACTTTCACTGGATCTACTTTAAATCGCCCTTTTAATTGGCAGAGTATTTCCTGCCGCAGCCCAGCCTCAGGAGCCAGGAGGACTACTATTCTGTTAAAATCGGGGTCACGGTTTACCCATTCCCGAGTGTGATCAATACAAATTTCCACTGCCCTTCCGAGAGGGAAATTGAACACTCCTGTCCCAAATATGGGAACAATGACGGCCCACGTTCCGGCATGAGTCAAGGAGTTGTGATAAGTTGTCGAAAGTATCTTAAAGGAACCCTCAGGGTCCTTGTCGTCAAAGGGCAAGTAATGAGCCATTAATATTGTATGCAATCTCGAGTCCCCGGTGTCCAAGGGACGCGCCTCACCTGGGGCCCAGTCCCCCGGGTGATCCTGGTCAAAGTCTTTCACCGCTTCAGGAAAACTCTCTTTCACCCAACAAGCTATACCCGCACTATCGGTAGGTCTTGGGCACCTCCGTGGATTAAGGAGCGTATACGAACCGAAAGGCAAAATATCCCATAATTCCTGATTTTCTAATCGTGCATCGATTATCAGAAAAGATGCTACAACCCACATATCGGGGGGGCAGTCAAAACCTCAGATTCGGCTATGGAGGCTCTTCTCTTAGAGACTCCACTGCTTTCAGGCACAACCTCTTTGCTCATTTTTATTCTGCAGTCTCAGTCAAATTATTCAAGGAATTCACTTTACCGGCTATGAACAGTTTCCCGAACTATGCCGCTGCTTCCTGCTGCAGTTCCCCAGTTGTCCCTGGCGGACTTCTTATGGGGTGCCCGTTATAAGGCCTCACGGGACTTTTTGCTGTACTTCTGTATTCCAGCTATTATAGCAGTTGCACTGTAATTACCTTAATACTTTAACTGCACTACTCGGGGTGATCAGTCCCAAGGGGCAGCTCCTTGATAAATTACAGAGTCAACTAAATCGTACTTTGTCGAGTGATAGAGTCTGAATCTATATCATTGATTCAAAACTCAGAGATAGTAGGATCTATCTATTTACTACCGAACTTTTCCCGTCAGAGTTTCACTCTGGGGTCCAGTTACTCACAAATAGATTGTACGTTTTTCAATCATGTCCCTGTTCGGGCGCCATGTCGCCGGGTTTTGGATTTCAAGGTTTTGTGTACAGGGCAATTGGCTGTAACAAGCCGCCCCTAGTTCCGAGTACACTACCTCCCTTTGCCTCTCTGGTAAAGGGCCCCCTCGTGTGGTCAACTCAGTCAGCCTCTTGTTGCAGACACGGTTCTAAAACTATAATAGATGTATCAACTTCACCTATTATATTAGTGAGTAGTGTCGGCGCTTCACTGAGCGGGTTATTTAATTCGCCCGACCTGTTGAGAAACAGGTTCTTGACCTTACAATGCTACACCTTCTACCGTAGTCTCTTTACTTAGCTTCGTTTAGGGACACATGATTAGATCCTCAATCCATTCCTTAAATAAAATATTACCTCAGCCTTCTGAACTACCACTTTATCATTGACATAATAATTCAGGATGGAATAATGCTACCAGTCGAGACATTCACTACATGTGCACAGGAAAGGGAATCAGACATTAATTCAATCCAGCATTAACTCACCTATAACCCAGTTGATGGTAGTACAGGAGCCAGTCGAATCTTTAGTAGTCAGGGATCAATGCCGTTGTGCCTTTTCAGTACTTAATTCGTACTCAGTTTTATTTTGTTTTTATGTCAAAAGTATTTCTCCAAAAAATTGATAAAAAGAATAACAAAACAGTAAAATCAATAAAGAATCAAATTCAATACAAAAATGATAAAAGGGTAATAAAACAATAAAATTCAATACAAAAATGATAAAAGGGTAATAAAACAATAAAATTCAAAAAAGGATAATGAAAACAATAAAATCAATAAACATCAATAAACTCAAGGGTATTGCCAGACGCTAATACCCAACTTAGTCAAAGGCACTGCCAGACGCTAGTGCACATACATAAATGTCAAAAATCATATAATCAAAATGCATACACAATAAAAAGGATTAAGTCAAAGATCATAAAAAATATATTCAAAGTATATGCAATAAAAGAGATTAAGTCAAAAGAATTAATCATAAAAATCAACCAATCAATAATAAAGAACCATAAGAGAACAACAAAAAGAGTTAAATCAAATGGCCTAAGAGCAAGAGCAAGAGCACCGTCCCAAGTTAAGATACAAGACCTTACAGCAAACGGATGAAGCCAAAAGCGTGGATCAAGAGCGAGAGCGAGAGGTCAGTTTATCCTAGACCTTTATAGCAACACTGCCGATTTCAATAAACAATCCCCCAATGCGTCATTAATGGGTGACGTGTTCTTGTCATCTTCAGTGGAAAGTTTTAATTTTCATCACGTGTTCTAGCTGTCGTCCTTAGTGGAAAGTTTTTAACTTCATTAGATACACCCCTTATGTCTTATGCAGATGTTTTAGATTCATTGAACATGCTGAGTGTTAGTTTCATTGTTTTGATAAATGTAACTTATGTTCTAAGTGAAGACCACAAGGTTCTATTAATACAACGTTCCTTTCTAAGTGTTAACCATAATCGCAAGCTCGGCTTAAAAACATGTTCTGCTTACAAATTCACCCTGAGGTTAGAGCATGCCATGCAAGTTCAAAAGTGCAAAGCATACAGATTCAATAAGTGCTCATAATAAGTGCAAAGCATAGTTATAATATTTTCGATTTTCCAGTATATACAACACATTGTGCCATAACTTTTCAGGGAAGCTTCAGAACATGAAATTTTAACCTCCCACTATAGCAGAAAGGGCCTTTCTAGTAGGTGCACATCAAATCTAAGCTGTCTGAAGTCTTTTTCGAAAGTTATTAACACTTTTATGTTTGGCGTTCCGAAACCCACCTTATCTCAGGCTGAAAAGCCTTTTTGTGCATTGTGCCATAACTTTTCAGGGAAGCTTCAGAACATGAAATTTTAACCTCCCACTATAGCAGAAAGGGTCTTTCTAGTAGTTGCACACCAAATCTAAGCTGTCTGAAGTGTTTTTCGAAAGTTATCAACACTTTTATGTTTGGCGTTCCGAAACCCACCTCATCTCAGGCTGAAAAGCGTTTTTGTGCATTGTGCCATAACTTTTCAGGGAAGCTTCAGAACATGAAATTTTAACCTCCCACTATAGCAGAAAGGGTCTTTCTAGTAGGTGCACATCAAATCTAAGCTGTCTGAAGTGTTTTTCGAAAGTTATCAAGACTTTTATGTTTGGCGTTCCGAAACCCACCTTATCTCAGGCTGAAAAGCGTTTTTACGCATTGTGCCATAACTTTTCAGGGACGCTTCAGAACATGAAATTCTAACCTCCCACTATAGCAGAAAGGGTCTTTCTAGTAGGTGCACATCAAATCTTAGCTGTCTGAAGTGTTTTTCGAAAGTTATCAACACTTTTATGTTTGGCGTTCCGAAACCCACCTTATCTCAGGCTGAAAAGCGTTTTTGTGCATTGTGCCATAACTTTTCAGGGAAGCTTCAGAACATGAAATTTTAACCTCCCACTATAGCAGAAAGGGTCTTTCTAGTAGGTGCACATCAAATCTAAGCTGTCTGAAGTGTTTTTCGAAAGTTATCAACACTTTTATGTTTGGCGTTCCGAAACCCACCTTATCTCAGGCTGAAAAGCGTTTTTACGCATTGTGCCATAACTTTTCAGGGACGCTTCAGAACATGAAATTTTAACCTCCCACTATAGCAGAAAGGGTCTTTCTAGTAGGTGCACATCAAATCTTAGCTGTCTGAAGTGTTTTTCGAAAGTTATCAACACTTTTATGTTTGGTGTTCCGAAACCCACCTTATCTCAGGCTGAAAAGCGTTTTTGTGCATTGTGCCATAACTTTTCAGGGAAGCTTCAGAACATGAAATTTTAACCTCCCACTATAGCAGAAAGGGTCTTTCTAGTAGGTGCACATCAAATCTAAGCTGTCTGAAGTGTTTTTCGAAAGTTATCAACACTTTTATGTTTGGCGTTCCGAAACCCACCTTATCTCAGGCTGAAAAGCGTTTTTGTGCATTGTGCCATAACTTTTCATGGACGCTTCAGAACATGAAATTTTAACCTCCCACTATAGCAGAAAGGGTCTTTCTAGTAGGTGCACATCAAATCTTAGCTGTCTGAAGTGTTTTTCGAAAGTTATCAACACTTTTATGTTTGGCGTTCCGAAACCCACCTTATCTCAGGCTGAAAAGCGTTTTTGTGCATTGTGCCATAACTTTTCAGGGAAGCTTCAGAACATGAAATTTTAACCTCCCACTATAGCAGAAAGGGTCTTTCTAGTAGGTGCACATCAAATCTAAGCTGTCTGAAGTGTTTTTCGAAAGTTATCAACACTTTTATGTTTGGCGTTCCGAAACCCACCTTATCTCAGGCTGAAAAGCGTTTTTGTGCATTGTGCCATAACTTTTCAGGGAAGCTTCAGAACATGAAATTTTAACCTCCCACTATAGCAGAAAGGGTCTTTCTAGTAGTTGCACATCAAATCTAAGCTGTCTGAAATGTTTTTCGAAAGTTATCAACACTTTTATGTTTGGCGTTCCGAAACCCACCATATCTCAGGCTGAAAAGCGTTTTTACGCATTGTGGCATAACTTTTCAGGGAAGCTTCAGAACATGAAATTTTTACCTCCCACTATAGCAGAAAGGGTCTTTCTAGTAGGTGCACATCAAATCTAAGGTGTCTGAAGTGTTTTTCGAAAGTTATCAACACTTTTATGTTTGGCGTTCCGAAACCCACCTTATCTCAGGCTGAAAAGCGTTTTTGTGCATTGTGCCATAACTTTTCAGGGAAGCTTCAGAACATGAAATTATTGCCTCCCACTATAGCAGAAAGGGTCTTTCTAGTAGTTGCACATCAAATCTTAGCTGTCTGAAGTGTTTTTCGAAAGTTATTAACACTTTTATGTTTGGCGTTCCGAAACCCACCTTATCTGAGGCTGAAAAGCGTTTTTACGCATTGTGCCATAACTTTTCAGGGAAGCTTCAGAACATGAAATTTTAACCTCCCACTATAGCAGAAAGGGCCTTTCTAGTAGGTGCACATCAAATCTAAGCTGTCTGAAGTGTTTTTCGAAAGTTATTAACACTTTTATGTTTGGCGTTCCGAAACCCACCTTATCTCAGGCTGAAAAGCGTTTCTGTGCATTGTGCCATAACTTTTCAGGGAAGCTTCAGAACATGAAATTTTAACCTCCCACTATAGCAGAAAGGGCCTTTCTAGTAGGTGCACATCAAATCTAAGCTGTCTGAAGTGTTTTTCGAAAGTTATCAACACTTTTATGTTTGGTGTTCCGAAACCCACCTTATCTCAGGCTGAAAAGCGTTTTTGTGCATTGTGCCATAACTTTTCAGGGAAGCTTCAGAACATGAAATTTTAACCTCCCACTATAGCAGAAAGGGTCTTTCTAGTAGTTGCACATCAAATCTAAGCTGTCTGAAGTGTTTTTCGAAAGTTATCAACACTTTTATGTTTGGCGTTTCCGAAACACACCTTATCTCAGGCTGAAAAGCGTTTTTGTGCATTGTGCCATAACTTTTCAGGGAAGCTTCAGAACATGAAATTTTAACCTCCCACTATAGCAGAAAGGGTCTTTCTAGTAGGTGCACATCAAATCTAAGCTGTCTGAAGTGTTTTTCGAAAGTTATCAACACTTTTATGTTTGGCGTTCCGAAACCCACCTTATCTCAGGCTGAAAAGCGTTTTTGTGCATTGTGCCATAACTTTTCAGGGAAGCTTCAGAACATGAAATTTTAACCTCCCACTATAGCAGAAAGGGTCTTTCTATTGGTTGCACATCAAATCTTAGCTGTCTGAAGTGTTTTTCGAAAGTTATTAACACTTTTATGTTTGGCGTTCCGAAACCCACCTTATCTCAGGCTGAAAAGCGGTTTTGTGCATTGTGCCATAACTTTTCAGGGAAGCTTCAGAACATGAAATTTTAACCTCCCACTATAGCAGAAAGGGTTTTTATAGTAGTTGCACATCAAATCTAAGCTGTCTGAAGTGTTTTTCGAAAGTTATTAACACTTTTATGTTTGGCGTTCCGAAACCCACCTTATCTCAGGCTGAAAAGCGTTTTTACGCATTTTGCCATAACTTTTCAGGGAAGCTTCAGAACATGAAATTTTAACCTCCCACTATAGCAGAAAAGGCCTTTCTAGTACGTGCACATCAAATCTAAGCTGTCTGAAGTGTTTTCGAAAGTTATTAACACTTTTATGTTTGGCGTTCCGAAACCCACCTTATCTCAGGCTTAAAAGCGTTTTTGTGCATTGTGCCATAACTTTTCAGGGAAGCTTCAGAACATGAAATTTTAACCTCCCACTATAGCAGAAAGGGTCTTTCTAGTAGTTGCACACCAAATCTAAGCTGTCTGAAGTGTTTTTCGAAAGTTATCAACACTTTTATGTTTGGCGTTCCGAAACCCACCTTATCTCAGGCTGAAAAGCGTTTTTGTGCATTGTGCCATAACTTTTCAGGGAAGCTTCAGAACATGAAATTTTAACCTCCCACTATAGCAGAAAGGGTCTTTCTAGTAGGTGCACATCAAATCTAAGCTGTCTGAAGTGTTTTTCGAAAGTTATCAACACTTTTATGTTTGGCGTTCCGAAACCCACCTTATCTCAGGCTGAAAAGCGTTTTTACGCATTGTGCCATAACTTTTCAGGGACGCTTCAGAACATGAAATTTTAACCTCCCACTATAGCAGAAAGGGTCTTTCTAGTAGGTGCACATCAAATCTTAGCTGTCTGAAGTGTTTTTCGAAAGTTATCAACACTTTTATGTTTGGCGTTCCGAAACCCACCTTATCTCAGGCTGAAAAGCGTTTTTGTGCATTGTGCCATAACTTTTCAGGGAAGCTTCAGAACATGAAATTTTAACCTCCCACTATAGCAGAAAGGGTCTTTCTAGTAGGTGCACATCAAATCTAAGCTGTCTGAAGTGTTTTTCGAAAGTTATCAACACTTTTATGTTTGGCGTTCCGAAACCCACCTTATCTCAGGCTGAAAAGCGTTTTTGTGCATTGTGCCATAACTTTTCAGGGAAGCTTCAGAACATGAAATTTTAACCTCCCACTATAGCAGAAAGGGTCTTTCTAGTAGTTGCACATCAAATCTTAGCTGTCTGAAGTGTTTTTCGAAAGTTATTAACACTTTTATGTTTGGCGTTCCGAAACCCACCTTATCTCAGGCTGAAAAGCGTTTTTGTGCATTGTGCCATAACTTTTCAGGGAAGCTTCAGAACATGAAATTTTAACCTCCCACTATAGCAGAAAGGGTCTTTCTAGTAGGTGCACATCAAATCTAAGCTGTCTGAAGTGTTTTTCGAAAGTTATCAACACTTTTATGTTTGGCGTTCCGAAACCCACCTTATCTCAGGCTGAAAAGCGTTTTTGTGCATTGTGCCATAACTTTTCAGGGAAGCTTCAGAACATGAAATTTTAACCTCCCACTATAGCAGAAAGGGTCTTTCTAGTAGTTGCACATCAAATCTAAGCTGTCTGAAATGTTTTTCGAAAGTTATCAACACTTTTATGTTTGGCGTTCCGAAACCCACCATATCTCAGGCTGAAAAGCGTTTTTACGCATTGTGGCATAACTTTTCAGGGAAGCTTCAGAACATGAAATTTTAACCTCCCACTATAGCAGAAAGGGTCTTTCTAATAGGTGCACATCAAATCTAAGCTGTCTGAAGTGTTTTTCGAAAGTTATCAACACTTTTATGTTTGGCGTTCCGAAACCCACCTTATCTCAGGCTGAAAAGCGTTTTTGTGCATTGTGCCATAACTTTTCAGGGAAGCTTCAGAACATGAAATTATTGCCTCCCCCTACAGCAGAAAGGGTCTTTCTAGTAGTTGCACATCAAATCTAAGCTGTCTGAAGTGTTTTTCGAAAGTTATTAACACTTTTATGTTTGGCGTTCCGAAACCCACCTTATCTCAGGCTGAAAAGCGTTTTTACGCATTGTGCCATAACTTTTCAGGGAAGCTTCAGAACATGAAATTTTAATCTCCCACTATAGCAGAAAGGGTCTTTCTAGTAGGTGCACATCAAATCTAAGCTGTCTGAAGTGTTTTTCAAAAGTTATTAACACTTTTATGTTTGGCGTTCCGAAACCCACCTTATCTCAGGCTGAAAAGCGTTTCTGTGCATTGTGCCATAACTTTTCAGGGAAGCTTCAGAACATGAAATTTTAACCTCCCACTATAGCAGAAAGGGTCTTTCTAGTAGGTGCACATCAAATCTAAGCTGTCTGAAGTGTTTTTCGAAAGTTATCAACACTTTTATGTTTGGCGTTCCGAAACCCACCTTATCCCAGGCTGAAAAGCGTTTTTGTGCATTGTGCCATAACTTTTCAGGAAAGCTTCAGAACATGAAATTTTAACCTCCCACTATAGCAGAAAGGGTCTTTCTAGTAGTTGCACATCAAATCTAAGCTGTCTGAAATGTTTTTCGAAAGTTATCAACACTTTTATGTTTGGCGTTCCGAAACCCACCTTATCTCAGGCTGAAAAGCGTTTTTACGCGTTGTGGCATAACTTTTCAGGGAAGCTTCAGAACATGAAATTTTAACCTCCCACTATAGCAGAAAGGGTCTTTCTAGTAGGTGCACATCAAATCTAAGCTGTCTGAAGTGTTTTTCGAAAGTTATTAACACTTTTATGTTTGGCGTTCCGAAACCCACCTTATCTCAGGCTGAATAGCGTTTTTACGCATTGTGCCATAACTTTTCAGGGAAGCTTCAGAACATGAAATTTTAACCTCACACTATAGCAGAAAGGGTCTTTCTAGTAGTTGCACATCAAATCTAAGCTGTCTGAAGTGTTTTTCGTAAGTTATCAACACTTTTATGTTTGGCGTTCCGAAACCCACCTTATCTCAGGCCGATAAGCGTTTTTACGCATTGTGCCATAACTTTTCAGGGACGCTTCAGAACATGAAATTTTAACCTCCCACTATAGCAGAAAGGGTCTTTCTAGTAGTTGCACACCAAATCAAAGCTGTCTGAAGTGTTTTTCGAAAGTTATCAACACTTTTATGTTTGGCGTTCCGAAACCCACCTTATATCAGGCTGAAAAGCGTTTTTACGCATTGTGCCATAACTTTTCAGGGAAGCTTCAGAACATGAAATTTTAACCACCCACTATAGCAGAAAGGGTCTTTCTAGTAGTTGCACATCAAATCTAAGCTGTCTGAAGTGTTTTTCGAAAGTTATCAACACTTTTATGTTTGGCGTTCCGAAACCCACCTTATCTCAGGCCGAAAAGCGTTTTTACGCATTGTGCCATAACTTTTCAGGGAAGCTTCAGAACATGAAATTTTAACCTCCCACTATAGCAGAAAGGGTCTTTCTAGTAGGTGCACATCAAATCTAAGCTGTCTGAAGTGTTTTTCGAAAGTTATCAACACTTTTATGTTTGGCGTTCCGAAACCCACCTTATCTCAGGCTGAAAAGCGTTTTTGTGCATTGTGCCATAACTTTTCAGGGAAGCTTCAGAACATGAAATTTTAACCTCCCACTATAGCAGAAAGGGTCTTTCTAGTAGGTGCACATCAAATCTAAGCTGTCTGAAGTGTTTTTCGAAAGTTATCAACACTTTTATGTTTGGCGTTCCGAAACCCACCTTATCCCAGGCTGAAAAGCGTTTTTGTGCATTGTGCCATAACTTTTCAGGAAAGCTTCAGAACATGAAATTTTAACCTCCCACTATAGCAGAAAGGGTCTTTCTAGTAGTTGCACATCAAATCTAAGCTGTCTGAAATGTTTTTCGAAAGTTATCAACACTTTTATGTTTGGCGTTCCGAAACCCACCTTATCTCAGGCTGAAAAGCGTTTTTACGCGTTGTGGCATAACTTTTCAGGGAAGCTTCAGAACATGAAATTTTAACCTCCCACTATAGCAGAAAGGGTCTTTCTAGTAGGTGCACATCAAATCTAAGCTGTCTGAAGTGTTTTTCGAAAGTTATCAACACTTTTATGTTTGGCGTTCCGAAACCCACCTTATCTCAGGCTGAAAAGCGTTTTTGTGCATTGTGCCATAACTTTTCAGGGAAGCTTCAGAACATGAAATTATTGCCTCCCACTATAGCAGAAAGGGTCTTTCTAGTAGTTGCACATCAAATCTAAGCTGTCTGAAGTGTTTTTCGAAAGTTATTAACACTTTTATGTTTGGCGTTCCGAAACCCACCTTATCTCAGGCAGAAAAGCGTTTTTACGCATTGTGCCATAACTTTTCAGGGAAGCTTCAGAACATGAAATTTTAACCTCCCACTATAGCAGAAAGGGCCTTTCTAGTAGGTGCACATCAAATCTAAGCTGTCTGAAAGTGTTTTTCGAAAGTTATCAACACTTTTATGTTTGGCGTTCCGAAACCCACCTTATCTCAGGCTGAAAAGCGTTTTTGTGCATTGTGCCATAACTTTTCAGGGAAGCTTCAGAACATGAAATTTTAACCTCCCACTATAGCAGAAAGGGTCTTTCTAGTAGGTGCACATCAAATCTAAGCTGTCTGAAGTGTTTTTCGAAAGTTATTAACACTTTTATGTTTGGCGTTCCGAAACCCACCTTATCTCAGGCTGAATAGCGTTTTTACGCATTGTGCCATAACTTTTCAGGGAAGCTTCAGAACATGAAATTTTAACCTCACACTATAGCAGAAAGGGTCTTTCTAGTAGTTGCACATCAAATCTAAGCTGTCTGAAGTGTTTTTCGTAAGTTATCAACACTTTTATGTTTGGCGTTCCGAAACCCACCTTATCTCAGGCCGATAAGCGTTTTTACGCATTGTGCCATAACTTTTCAGGGACGCTTCAGAACATGAAATTTTAACCTCCCACTATAGCAGAAAGGGTCTTTCTAGTAGTTGCACACCAAATCAAAGCTGTCTGAAGTGTTTTTCGAAAGTTATCAACACTTTTATGTTTGGCGTTCCGAAACCCACCTTATATCAGGCTGAAAAGCGTTTTTACGCATTGTGCCATAACTTTTCAGGGAAGCTTCAGAACATGAAATTTTAACCACCCACTATAGCAGAAAGGGTCTTTCTAGTAGTTGCACATCAAATCTAAGCTGTCTGAAGTGTTTTTCGAAAGTTATCAACACTTTTATGTTTGGCGTTCCGAAACCCACCTTATCTCAGGCCGAAAAGCGTTTTTACGCATTGTGCCATAACTTTTCAGGGACGCTTCAGAACATGAAATTTTAACCTCCCACTATAGCAGAAAGGGTCTTTCTAGTAGTTGCACACCAAATCTAAGCTGTCTGAAGTGTTTTTCGAAAGTTATCAACACTTTTATGTTTGGCGTTCCGAAACCCACCTTATCTCAGGCTGAAAAGCGTTTTTGTGCTTTGTGCCATAACTTTTCAGGGAAGCTTCAGAACATGAAATTTTAACCTCCCACTATAGCAGAAAGGGTCTTTCTAGTAGGTGCACATCAAATCTAAGCTGTCTGAAGTGTTTTTCGAAAGTTATTAACACTTTTATGTTTGGCGTTCCGAAACCCACCTTATCTCAGGCTGAAAAGCGTTTTTACGCATTGTGCCATAACTTTTCAGGGATGCTTCAGAACATGAAATTTTAACCTCCCACTATAGCAGAAAGGGTCTTTCTAGTAGGTGCACATCAAATCTAAGCTGTCTGAAGTGTTTTTCGAAAGTTATCAACACTTTTATGTTTGGCGTTCCAAAACCCACCTTATCTCAGGCTGAAAAGCGTTTTTGTGCATTGTGCCATAACTTTTCAGGTAAGCTTCAGAACATGAAATTTTAGCCTCCCACTATAACAGAAAGGGTCTTTCTAGTAGTTGCACATCAAATCTAAGCTGTCTGAAGTGTTTTTCGAAAGTTATTAACACTTTTATGTTTGGCGTTTCGAAACCCACCTTATCTCAGGCTGAAAAGCGTTTTACGCATTGTGCCATAGCTTTTCAGGGAAGGTTCAGAACTTGAAAATTTAACCTCCCACTATAGCAGAAAGGGCGTTTCTAGTAGGTGCTCATAAAATCTAAGCTGTCTGAAGTGTTTTTCGAAAGTTATCAACACTTTTATGTTTGGCGTTCCGAAACCCACCTTATCTCAGGCTGAAAAGCGTTTTTGTGCATTGTGCCATAACTTTTCAGGGAAGCTTCAGAACATGAAATTTTAACCTCCCACTATAGCAGAAAGGGTCTTTCTAGTAGTTGCACATCAAATCTAAGCTGTCTGAAGTGTTTTTCGAAAGTTATCAACACTTTTATGTTTGGCGTTCCGAAACCCACCTTATCTCAGGCTGAAAAGCGTTTTTGTGCATTGTGCCATAACTTTTCAGGGAAGCTTCAGAACATGAAATTTTTACCTCCCACTATAGCAGAAAGGGTCTTTCTAGTAGGTGCACATCAAATCTAAGCTGTCTGAAGTGTTTTTCGAAAGTTATCAACACTTTTATGTTTGGCGTTCCGAAACCCACCTTATCTCAGGCTGAAAAGCGTTTTTGTCCATTGTGCCATAACTTTTCAGGGAAGCTTCAGAACATAAAAATTTAACCTCCCACTATAGCAGAAAGGGTCTTTCTAGTAGGTGCACATCAAATCTTAGCTGTCTGAAGTGTTTTTCGAAAGTTATTAACAATTTTATGTTTGGCGTTCCGAAACCCACCTTATCTCAGGCTGAAAAGCGTTTTTGTGCAGTGTGCCATAACTTTTCAGGGAAGCTTCAGAATATGAAATTTTAACCTCCCACTATAGCAGAAAGGGTCTTTCTAGTAGGTGCACATCAAATCTAAGCTGTCTGAAGTGTTTTTCGAAAGTTATTAACTCTTTTATGTTTGGCGTTCCGAAACCCACCTTATCTCAGGCTGAAAAGCGTTTTTACTCATTGTGCCATAACTTTTCAGGGAAGCTTCAGAACATGAAATTTTAACCTCCCACTATAGCAGAAAGGGTCTTTCTAGTAGTTGCACATCAAATCTAAGCTGTCTGAAGTGTTTTTCGAAAGTTATTAACACTTTTATGTTTGGCGTTCCGAAACCCACCTTATCTCAGGCTGAAAAGCGTTTTTACGCATTGTGCCATAACTTTTCAGGGAAGCTTCAGAACATGAAATTTTAACCTCCCACTATAGCAGAAAGGGTCTTTCTAGTAGTTGCACATCAAATCTGAGCTGTCTGAAGTGTTTTTCGAAAGTTATTAACACTTTTATGTTTGGCGTTCCGAAACCCACCTTATCTCAGGCTGAAAAGCGTTTTCACTCATTGTGCCATAACTTTTCAGGGAAGGTTCAGAACATGAAATTTTAACCTCCCACTATAGCAGAAAGGGCCTTTCTAGTAGGTGCACATCAAATCTAAGCTGTCTGAAGTGTTTTTCGAAAGTTATTAACACTTTTATGTTTGGCGTTCCGAAACCCACCTTATCTCAGGCTGAAAAGCGTTTTTACGCATTGTGCCATAACTTTTCAGGGAAGCTTCAGAACATGAAATTTTAACCTCCCACTATAGCAGAAAGGGCCTTTCTAGTAGGTGCACATCAAATCTAAGCTGTCTGAAGTGTTTTTCGAAAGTTATTAACACTTTTATGTTTGGCGTTCCGAAACCCACCTTATCTCAGGCTGAAAAGCGTTTTTACGCATTGTGGCATAACTTTTCAGGGAAGCTTCAGAACATGAAATTTTAACCTCCCACTATAGCAGAAAGGGTCTTTCTAGTAGGTGCACATCAAATCTAAGCTGTCTGAAGTGTTTTTCGAAAGTTATCAACACTTTTATGTTTGGCGTTCCGAAACCCACCTTATCTCAGGCTGAAAAGCGTTTTTGTGCATTGTGCCATAACTTTTCAGAGAAGCTTCAGAACATGAAATTTTAACCTCCCACTATAGCAGAAAGGGTCTTTCTAGTAGTTGCACATCAAATCTTAGCTGTCTGAAGTGTTTTTCGAAAGTTATCAACACTTTTATGTTTGGCGTTCCGAAACCCACCTTATCTCAGGCTGAAAAGCGTTTTTGTGCATTGTGCCATAACTTTTCAGGGAAGCTTCAGAACATGAAATTTTAACCTCCCACTATAGCAGAAAGGGTCTTTCTAGTAGTTGCACATCAAATCTAAGCTGTCTGAAATGTTTTTCGAAAGTTATCAACACTTTTATGTTTGGCGTTCCGAAACCCACCTTATCTCAGGCTGAAAAGCGTTTTTGTGCATTGTGCCATAACTTTTCAGGGAAGCTTCAGAACATGAAATTATTGCCTCGCACTATAGCAGAAAGGGTCTTTCTAGTAGTTGCACATCAAATCTAAGCTGTCTGAAGTGTTTTTCGAAAGTTATTAACACTTTTATGTTTGGCGTTCCGAAACCCACCTTATCTCAGGCTGAAAAGCGTTTTTACGCAATGTGCCATAACTTTTCAGGGAAGCTTCAGAACATGACATTTTAACCTCCCACTATAGCAGAAAGGGCCTTTCTAGTAGGTGCACATCAAATCTAAGCTGTCTGAAGTGTTTTTCGAAAGTTATTAACACTTTTATGTTTGGCGTTCCGAAACCCACCTTATCTCAGGCTGAAAAGCGTTTTTGTGCATTGTGCCATAACTTTTCAGGGAAGCTTCAGAACATGAAATTTTAACCTCCCACTATAGCAGAAAGGGTCTTTCTAGTAGGTGCACATCAAATCTAAGCTGTCTGAAGTGTTTTTCGAAAGTTATTAACACTTTTATGTTTGGCGTTCCGAAACCCACCTTATCTCAGGCTGAAAAGCGTTTTTTGTGCATTGTGCCATAACTTTTCAGGGAAGCTTCAGAACATGAAATTTTAACCTCCCACTATAGCAGAAAGGGTCTTTCTAGTAGTTGCACATCAAATCTTAGCTGTCTGAAGTGTTTTTCGAAAGTTATTAACACTTTTATGTTTGGCGTTCCGAAACCCACCTTATCTCAGGCTGAAAAGCGTTTTTGTGCATTGTGCCATAACTTTTCAGGGAAGCTTCAGAACATGAAATTTTAACCTCCCACTATAGCAGAAAGGGTCTTTCTAGTAGGTGCACATCAAATCTAAGCTGTCTGAAGTGTTTTTCGAAAGTTATCAACACTTTTATGTTTGGCGTTCCGAAACCCACCTTATCTCAGGCTGAAAAGCGTTTTTGTGCATTGTGCCATAACTTTTCAGGGAAGCTTCAGAACATGAAATTTTAACCTCCCACTATAGCAGAAACGGTCTTTCTAGAAGTTGCACACCAAATCTAAGCTGTCTGAAGTGTTTTTCGAAAGTTATCAACACTTTTATGTTTGGCGTTCCGAAACCCACCTTATCTCAGGCTTAACAGCGTTTTTGTGCATTGTGCCATAACTTTTCAGGGAAGCTTCAGAACATGAAATTTTAACCTCCCACTATAGCAGAAAGGGTCTTTCTAGTAGGTGCACATCAAATCTAAGCTGTCTGAAGTGTTTTTCGAAAGTTATCAAAACTTTTATGTTTGGCGTTCCGAAACCCACCTTATCTCAGGCTGAAAAGCGTTTTCACGCATTATGCCATAACTTTTCAGGGACGCTTCAGAACATGAAATTATTGCCTCCCAGTATAGTAGAAAGGGTCTTTCTAGTAGTTGCACATCAAATCTAAGCTGTCTGAAGTGTTTTTCGAAAGTTATTAACACTTTTATGTTTGGCGTTCCGAAACCCACCTTATCTCAGGCTGAAAAGCGTTTTTACGCATTGTGCCATAACTTTTCAGGGAAGCTTCAGAACATGAAATTTTAACCTCCCACTATAGCAGAAAGGGCCTTTCTAGTAGGTGCACATCAAATCTAAGCTGTCTGAAGTGTTTTTCGAAAGTTATTAACACTTTTATATTTGGCGTTCCGAAACCCACCTTATCTCAGGCTGAAAAGCGTTTTTGTGCATTGTGCCATAACTTTTCAGGGAAGCTTCAGAACATGAAATTTTAACCTCCCACTATAGCAGAAAGGGCCTTTCTAGTAGTTGCACACCAAATCTAAGCTGTCTGAAGTGTTTTTCGAAAGTTATCAACACTTTTATGTTTGGCGTTCCGAAACCCACCTTATCTCAGGCTGAAAAGCGTTTTTATGCATTGTGCCATAACTTTTCAGGGAAGCTTCAGAACATGAAATTTTAACCTCCCATTATAGCAGAAAGGGTCTTTCTAGTAGGTGCACATCAAATCTAAGCTGTCTGAAGTGTTTTTCGAAAGTTATCAACACTTTTACGTTTGGCGTTCCGAAACCCACCTTATCTCAGGCTGAAAAGCGTTTTTGTGCATTGTGCCATAACTTTTCAGGGAAGCTTCAGAACATGAAATTTTAACCTCCCACTATAGCAGAAAGGGTCTTTCTAGTAGGTGCACATCAAATCTAAGCTGTCTGAAGTGTTTTTCGAAAGTTATTAACACTTTTATGTTTGGCGTTCCGAAACCCACCTTATCTCAGGCTGAAAAGCGTTTTTACGCATTGTGCCATAACTTCTCAGGGAAGCTTCAGAACATGAAATTTTAACCTCCCATTATAGCAGAAAGGGTCTTTCTAGTAGGTGCACATCAAATCTAAGCTGTCTGAAGTGTTTTTCGAAAGTTATTAACACTTTTATGTTTGGCGTTCCGAAACCCACCTTATCTCAGGCTGAAAAGCGTTTTTGTGCATTGTGCCATAACTTTTCAGGGAAGCTTCAGAACATGAAATTTTAGCCTCCCACTATAGGAGAAAGGGTCTTTCTAGTAGTTGCACATCAAATCTAAGCTGTCTGAAGTGGTTTTCGAAAGTTATTAACACTTTTATGTTTGGCGTTCCGAAACCCACCTTATCTCAGGCTGAAAAGCGTTTTTACGCATTGTGCCATAACTTTTCAGGGAAGCTTCAGAACATGAAATTTTAACCTCCCATTATAGCAGAAAGGGCCTTTCTAGTAGGTGCACATAAAATCTAAGCTGTCTGAAGTGTTTTTCGAAAGTTATCAACACTTTTATGTTTCGCGTTCCGAAACCCACCTTATCTCAGGCTGAAAAGCATTTTTGTGCATTGTGCCATAACTTTTCCGGGAAACTTCAGAACATGAAATTTTAACCTCCCACTATAGCAGAAAGGGTCTTTCTAGTAGGTGCACATCAAATCTTATCTGTCTGAAGTGTTTTTCGAAAGTTATTAACACTTTTATGTTTGGCGTTCCGAAACCCACCTTATCTCAGGCTGAAAAGCGTTTTTGTGCATTGTGACATAACTTTTCAGGGAAGCTTCAGAACATGAAATTTTAACCTCCCACTATAGCAGAAAGGGTCTTTCTAGTAGGTGCACATCAAATCTAAGCTGTCTGAAGTGTTTTTCGAAAGTTATCAACACTTTTATGTTTGGCGTTCCGAAACCCACCTTATCTCAGGCTGAAAAGCGTTTTTGTGCATTGTGCCATAACTTTTCAGGGAAGCTTCAGAACATGAAATTTTAACCTCCCACTATAGCAGAAAGGGTCTTTCTAGTAGTTGCACACCAAATCTAAGCTGTCTGAAGTGTTTTTCGAAAGTTATCAACACTTTTATGTTTGGCGTTCCGAAACCCACCTTATCTCAGGCTGAAAAGCGTTTTTGTGCATAGTGCCATAACTTTTCAGGGAAGCATCAGAACATAAAATTTTAACCTCCCACTATAGCAGAAAGGGTCTTTCTAGTAGGTGCACATCAAATCTAAGCTGTCTGAAGTGTTTTTCGAAAGTTATCAACACTTTTACGTTTGGCGTTCCGAAACCCACCTTATCTCAGGCTGAAAAGCGTTTTTGTGCATTGTGCCATAACTTTTCAGGGAAGCTTCAGAACATGAAATTTTAACCTCCCACTATAGCAGAAAGGGTCTTTCTAGTAGGTGCACATCAAATCTAAGCTGTCTGAAGTGTTTTTCGAAAGTTATCAACACTTTTATGTTTGGCGTTCCGAAACCCACCTTATCTCAGGCTGAAAAGCGTTTTTGTGCATTGTGCCATAACTTTTCAGGGAAGCTTCAGAACATGAAATTTTAACCTCCCACTATAGCAGAAAGGGTCTTTCTAGTAGTTGCACATCAAATCTAAGCTGTCTGAAGTGTTTTTTGAAAGTTATCAACACTTTTATGTTTGGCGTTCCGAAACCCACCTTATCTCAAGCTGAAAAGCGTTTTTGTGCATTGTGCCATAACTTTTCAGGGAAGCTTCTGAACATGAAATTTTAACCTCCCACTATAGCAGAAAGGGTCTTTCTAGTAGGTGCACATCAAATCTAAGCTGTCTGAAGTGTTTTTCGAAAGTTATCAACACTTTTATGTTTGGCGTTCCGAAACCCACCTTATCTCAGGCTGAAAAGCGTTTTTGTGCATTGTGCCATAACTTTTCAGGGAAGCTTCAGAACATAAAAATTTAACCTCCGACTATAGCAGAAAGGGTCTTTCTAGTAGGTGCACATCAAATCTTATCTGTCTGAAGTGTTTTTCGAAAGTTATTAACACTTTTATGTTTGGCGTTCCGAAACCCACCTTATCTCAGGCTGAAAAGCGTTTTTGTGCAGTGTGACATAACTTTTCAGGGAAGCTTCAGAACATGAAATTTTAACCTCCCACTATAGCAGAAAGGGTCTTTCTAGTAGGTGCACATCAAATCTAAGCTGTCTGAAGTGTTTTTCGAAAGTTATCAACACTTTTATGTTTGGCGTTCCGAAACCCACCTTATCTCAGGCTGAAAAGCGTTTTTGTGCATTGTGCCATAACTTTTCAGGGAAGCTTCAGAACATGAAATTTTAACCTCCCACTATAGCAGAAAGGGTCTTTCTAATAGTTGCACATCAAATCTAAGCTGTCTGAAATGTTTTTCGAAAGTTATCAACACTTTTATGTTTGGCGTTCCGAAACCCACCTTATCTCAGGCTGAAAAGCGTTTTTACGCATTGTGGCATAACTTTTCAGGGAAGCTTCAGAACATGAAATTTTAACCTCCCACTATAGCAGAAAGGGTCTTTCTAGTAGGTGCACATCAAATCTAAGCTGTCTGAAGTGTTTTTCGAAAGTTATCAACACTTTTATGTTTGGCGTTCCGAAACCCACCTTATATCGGGCTGAAAAGCGTTTTTGTGCATTGTGCCATAACTTTTCAGGGAAGCTTCAGAACATGAAATTATTGCCTCCCACTATAGCAGAAAGGGTCTTTCTAGTAGTTGCGCATCAAATCTAAGCTGTCTGAACTGTTTTTCGAAAGTTATCAACACTTTTACGTTTGGCGTTCCGAAACCCACCTTATCTCAGGCTGAAAAGCGTTTTTACGCATTGTGCCATAACTTTTCAGGGACGCTTCAGAACATGAAATTTTAACCTCCCACTATAGCAGAAAGGGTCTTTCTAGGAGGTGCACATCAAATCTAAGCTGTCTGAAGTGTTTTTCGAAAGTTATCAACACTTTTATGTTTGGCGTTCCGAAACCCACCTTATCTCAGGCTGAAAAGCGTTTTTGTGCATTGTGGCATAACTTTTCAGGGAAGCTTCAGAACATGAAATTTTAACCTCCCACTAAAGCAGAAAGGGTCTTTCTAGTAGGTGCACATCAAATCTAAGCTGTCTGAAGTGTTTTTTGAAAGTTATCAACACTTTTATGTTTGGCGTTCCGAAACCCACCTAATCTCAGGCTGAAAAGCGTTTTTGTGCATTGTGCCATAACTTTTCAGGGAAGCTTCAGAACATGAAATGTTAACCTCCCACTATAGCAGAAAGGGTCTTTCTAGTAGTTGCACATCAAATCTAAGCTGTCTGAAGTGTTTTTCGAAAGTTATCAACACTTTTATGTTTGGCGTTCCGAAACACACCTTATCTCAGGCTGAAAAGAGTTTTTGTGCATTGTGCCATAATTTTTCAGGGAAGCTTCAGAACATGAAATTTTAACCTCCCACTGTAGCAGAAAGGGTCTTTCTAGTAGGTGCACATCAAATCTAAGCTGTCTGAAGTGTTTTTCGAAAGTTATCAACACTTTTATGTTTGGCGTTCCGAAACCCACCTTATCTCAGGCTGAAAAGCGTTTTTGTGCATTGTGCCATAACTTTTCAGAGAAGCTTCAGAACATGAAATTTTAACCTCCCACTATAGCAGAAAGGGTCTTTCTAGTAGTTGCACATCAAATCTTAGCTGTCTGAAGTGTTTTTCGAAAGTTATTAACACTTTTATGTTTGGCGTTCCGAAACCCACCTTATCTCAGGCTGAAAAGCGTTTTTGTGCATTGTGCCATAACTTTTCAGGGAAGCTTCAGAACATGAAATTTTAACCTCCCACTATAGCAGAAAGGGTCTTTCTAGTAGGTACACATCAAATCTAAGTTGTCTGAAGTGTTTTTCGAAAGTTATCAACACTTTTATGTTTGGCGTTCCGAAACCCACCTTATCTCAGGTTGAAAAGCGTTTTTGTGCATTGTGCCATAACTTTTCAGGGAAGCTTCAGAACATGAAATTTTAACCTCCCACTATAGCAGAAAGGGTCTTTCTAGTAGTTGCACATCAAATCTAAGCTGTCTGAAATGTTTTTCGAAAGTTATCAACACTTTTATGTTTGGCGTTCCGAAACCCACCTTATCTCAGGCTGAAAAGCGTTTTTACGCATTGTGGCATAACTTTTCAGGGAAGCTTCAGAACATGAAATTTTAACCTCCCACTATAGCAGAAAGGGTCTTTCTAGTAGGTGCACATCAAATCTAAGCTGTCTGAAGTGTTTTTCGAAAGTTATCAACACTTTCATGTTTGGCGTTCCGAAACCCACCTTATCACAGGCTGAAAAGCGTTTTTGTGCATTGTGCCATAACTTTTCAGAGAAGCTTCAGAACATGAAATTTTAACCTCCCACTATAGCAGAAAGGGTCTTTCTAGTAGTTGCACATCAAATCTTAGCTGTCTGAAGTGTTTTTCGAAAGTTATTAACACTTTTATGTTTGGCGTTCCGAAACCCACCTTATCTCAGGCTGAAAAGCGTTTTTGTGCATTGTGCCATAACTTTTCAGAGAAGCTTCAGAACATGAAATTTTAACCTCCCACTATAGCAGAAAGGGTCTTTCTAGTAGTTGCACATCAAATCTTAGCTGTCTGAAGTGTTTTTCGAAAGTTATCAACACCTTTTTGTTTGGCGTTCCGAAACCCACCTTATCTCAGGTTGAAAAGCGTTTTTGTGCATTGTGCCATAACTTTTCAGGGAAGCTTCAGAACATGAAATTTTAACCTCCCACTATAGCAGAAAGGGTCTTTCTAGTAGTTGCACATCAAATCTAAGCTGTCTGAAATGTTTTTCGAAAGTTATCAACACTTTTATGTTTGGCGTTGCGAAACCCACCTTATCTCAGGCTGAAAAGCGTTTTTACGCATTGTGGCATAACTTTTCAGGGAAGCTTCAGAACATGAAATTTTAACCTCCCACTATAGCAGAAAGGGTCTTTCTAGTAGGTGCACATCAAATCTAAGCTGTCTGAAGTGTTTTTCGAAAGTTATCAACACTTTTATGTTTGGCGTTCCGAAACCCACCTTATCTCAGGCTGAAAAGCGTTTTTGTGCATTGTGCCATAACTTTTCAGGGAAGCTTCAGAACATGAAATTTTAACCTCCCACTATAGCAGAAAGGGTCTTTCTAGTAGTTGCACATAAAATCCTAGCTGTCTGAAGTGTTTTTCGAAAGTTATTAATACTTTTATGTTTGGCGTTCCGAAACCCACCTTATCTCAGGCTGAAAAGCGTTTTTGTGCATTGTGCCATAACTTTTCAGAGAAGCTTCAGAACATGAAATTTTAACCTCCCACTATAGCAGAAAGGGTCTGTCTAGTAGGTGCACATCAAATCTAAGCTGTCTGAAGTGTTTTTCGAAAGTTATCAACACTTTTATGTTTGGCGTTCCGAAACCCACCTTATCTCAGGCTGAAAAGCGTTTTTGTGCATTGTACCATAACTTTTCAGGGAAGCTTCAGAACATGAAATTTTAACCTCCCACTATAGCAGAAAGGGTCTTTCTAGTAGGTGCACAGCAAATCTAAGCTGTCTGAAGTGTTTTTCGAAAGTTATCAACACTTTTACGTTTGGCGTTCCGAAACCCACCTTATCTCAGGCTGAAAAGCGTTTTTGTGCATTGTGCCATAACTTTTCAGGGAAGCTTCAGAACATGAAATTTTAACCTCCCACTACTGCAGAAAGGGTCTTTCTAGTAGGTGCACATCAAATCTTAGCTGTCTGAAGTGTTTTTCGAAAGTTATTAACACTTTTATGTTTGGCGTTCCGAAACCCACCTTATCTCAGGCTGAAAAGCGTTTTTGTGCAGTGTGACATAACTTTTCAGGGAAGCTTCAGAACATGAAATTTTAACCTCCCACTATAGCAGAAAGGGTCTTTCTAGTAGTTGCACATCAAATCTAAGCTGTCTGAAGTGTTTTTCGAAAGTTATCAACACTTTTATGTTTGGCGTTCCGAAACCCACCTTATCTCAGGCTGAAAAGCGTTTTTGTGCATTGTGCCATAACTTTTCAGGGAAGCTTCAGAACATGAAATTTTAACCTCCCACTATAGCAGAAAGGGTCTTTCTAATAGTTGCACATCAAATCTAAGCTGTCTGAAATGTTTTTCGAAAGTTATCAACACTTTTATGTTTGGCGTTCCGAAACCCACCTTATCTCAGGCTGAAAAGCGTTTTTACGCATTGTGGCATAACTTTTCAGGGAAGCTTCAGAACATGAAATTTTAACCTCCCACTATAGCAGAAAGGGTCTTTCTAGTAGGTGCACATCAAATCTAAGCTGTCTGAAGTGTTTTTCGAAAGTTATCAACACTTTTATGTTTGGCGTTCCGAAACCCACCTTATATCAGGCTGAAAAGCGTTTTTGTGCATTGTGCCATAACTTTTCAGGGAAGCTTCAGAACATGAAATTATTGCCTCCCACTATAGCAGAAAGGGTCTTTCTAGTAGTTGCGCATCAAATCTAAGCTGTCTGAACTGTTTTTCGAAAGTCATTAACACTTTTATGTTTCGCGTTCCGAAACCCACCTTATCTCAGGCTGAAAAGCGTTTTTACGTATTGTGCCATAACTTTTCAGGGAAGCTTCAGAACATGAAATTTTAACCTCCCACTATAGCAAAAAGGGCCTTTCTAGTAGGTGCACATCAAATCTAAGCTGTCTGAAAGTGTTTTTCGAAAGTTATCAACACTTTCATGTTTGGCGTTCCGAAACCCACCTTATCTCAGGCTGAAAAGCGTTTTTGTGCATTGTGCCATAACTTTTCAGGGAAGCTTCAGAACATGAAATTTTAACCTCCCACTATAGCAGAAAGGGTCTTTCTAGTAGGTGCACATCAAATCAAAGCTGTCTGAAGTGTTTTTCGTAAGTTATTAACACTTTTATGTTTGGCGTTCCGAAACCCACCTTATCTCAGGCTGAAAAGCGTTTTTACGCATTGTGCCATAACTTTTCAGGGAAGCTTCAGAACATGAAATTTTAACCTCCCACTATAGCAGAAAGGGTCTTTCTAGTAGTTGCACAACACATCTAAGCTGTCTGAAGTGTTTTTCGAAAGTTATTAACACTTTCATGTTTGGCGTTCCGAAACCCACCTTATCTCAGGCTGAAAAGCGTTTTTGTGCATTGTGCCATAACTTTTCAGGGAAGCTTCAGAACATGAAATTTTAACCTCCCACTATAGCAGAAAGGGTCTTTCTAATAGTTGCACATCAAATCTAAGCTGTCTGAAATGTTTTTCGAAAGTTATCAACACTTTTATGTTTGGCGTTCCGAAACCCACCTTATCTCAGGCTGAAAAGCGTTTTTACGCATTGTGGCATAACTTTTCAGGGAAGCTTCAGAACATGAAATTTTAACCTCCCACTATAGCAGAAAGGGTCTTTCTAGTAGGTGCACATCAAATCTAAGCTGTCTGAAGTGTTTTTCGAAAGTTATCAACACTTTTATGTTTGGCGTTCCGAAACCCACCTTATATCAGGCTGAAAAGCGTTTTTGTGCATTGTGCCATAACTTTTCAGGGAAGCTTCAGAACATGAAATTATTGCCTCCCACTATAGCAGAAAGGGTCTTTCTAGTAGTTGCGCATCAAATCTAAGCTGTCTGAAGTGTTTTTCGAAAGTTATTAACACTTTCATGTCTGGCGTTCCGAAACCCACCTTATCTCAGGCTGAAAAGCGTTTTTGTGCATTGTGCCATAACTTTTCAGGGAAGCTTCAGAACATGAAATTTTAACCTCCCACTATAACAGAAAGGGTCTTTCTAATAGTTGCACATCAAATCTAAGCTGTCTGAAATGTTTTTCGAAAGTTATCAACACTTTTATGTTTGGCGTTCCGAAACCCACCTTATCTCAGGCTGAAAAGCGTTTTTACGCATTGTGGCATAACTTTTCAGGGAAGCTTCAGAACATGAAATTTTAACCTCCCACTATAGAAGAAAGGGTCTTTCTAATAGTTGCTCATCAAATCTAAGCTGTCTGAAGTGTTTTTCGAAAGTTATCAACACTTTTATGTTTGGCGTTCCGAAACCCACCTTATATCAGGCTGAAAAGCGTTTTTGTGCATTGTGCCATAACTTTTCAGGGAAGCTTCAGAACATGAAATTATTGCCTCCCACTATAGCAGAAAGGGTCTTTCTAGTAGTTGTGCATCAAATCTAAGCTGTCTGAACTGTTTTTCGAAAGTTATTAACACTTTTATGTTTGGCGTTCCGAAACCCACCTTATCTCAGGCTGAAAAGCGTTTTTACGCATTGTGCCATAACTTTTCAGGGAAGCTTCAGAACATGAAATTTTAACCTCCCACTATAGCAAAAAGGGCCTTTCTAGTAGGTGCACATCAAATCTAAGCTGTCTGAAAGTGTTTTTCGAAAGTTATCAACACTTTCATGTTTGGCGTTCCGAAACCCACCTTATCTCAGGCTGAAAAGCGTTTTTGTGCATTGTGGCATAACTTTTCAGGGAAGCTTCAGAACATGAAATTTTAACCTCCCACTATAGCAGAAAGGGCCTTTCTAGTAGGTGCACATCAAATCTAAGCTGTCTGAAGTGTTTTTCGAAAGTTATCAACACTTTTATGTTTGGCGTTCCGAAACCCACCTAATCTCAGGCTGAAAAGCGTTTTCACGCATTGTGCCATAACTTTTCAGGGAAGCTTCAGAACATGAAATGTTAACCTCCCACTATAGCAGAAAGGGTCTTTCTAGTAGTTGCACATCAAATCTAAGCTGTCTGAAGTGTTTTTCCAAAGTTATCAACACTTTTATGTTTGGCGTTCCGAAACACACCTTATCTCAGGCTGAAAAGCGTTTTTGTGCATTGTGCCATAACTTTTCAGGGAAGCTTCAGAACATGAAATTTTAACCTCCCACTGTAGCAGAAAGGTTCTTTCTAGTAGGTGCACATCAAATCTAAGCTGTCTGAAGTGTTTTTCGAAAGTTATCAACACTTTTATCTTTGGCGTTCCGAAACCCACCTTATCTCAGGCTGAAAAGCGTTTTTGTGCATTGTGACATAACTTTTCAGAGAAGCTTCAGAACATGAAATTTTAACCTCCCACTATAGCAGAAAGGGTCTTTCTAGTAGTTGCACATCAAATCTTAGCTGTCTGAAGTGTTTTTCGAAAGTTATTAACACTTTTATGTTTGGCGTTCCGAAACCCACCTTATCTCAGGCTGAAAAGCGTTTTTGTGCATTGTGCCATAACTTTTCAGAGAAGCTTCAGAACATGAAATTTTAACCTCCCACTATAGCAGAAAGGGTCTTTCTAGTAGTTGCACATCAAATCTTAGCTGTCTGAAGTGTTTTTCGAAAGTTATTAACACTTTTATGTTTGGCGTTCCGAAACCCACCTTATCTCAGCCTGAAAAGCGTTTTTGTGCATTGTGCCATAACTTTTCAGGGAAGCTTCAGAACATGAAATTTTAACCTCCCACTATAGCAGAAAGGGTCTTTCTAGTAGGTGCACATCAAATCTAAGTTGTCTGAAGTGTTTTTCGAAAGTTATCAACACCTTTTTGTTTGGCGTTCCGAAACCCACCTTATCTCAGGTTGAAAAGCGTTTTTGTGCATTGTGCCATAACTTTTCAGGGAAGCTTCAGAACATGAAATTTTAACCTCCCACTATAGCAGAAAGGGTCTTTCTAGTAGTTGCACATCAAATCTAAGCTGTCTGAAATGTTTTTCGAAAGTCATCAACACTTTTATGTTTGGCGTTCCGAAACCCACCTTATCTCAGGCTGAAAACCGTTTTTACGCATTGTGGCATAACTTTTCAGGGAAGCTTCAGAACATGAAATTTTAACCTCCCACTATAGCAGAAAGGGTCTTTCTAGTAGGTGCACATCAAATCTAAGCTGTCTGAAGTGTTTTTCGAAAGTTATCAACACTTTTATGTTTGGCGTTCCGAAACCCACCTTATCTCAGGCTGAAAAGCGTTTTTGTGCATTGTGCCATAACTTTTCAGGGAAGCTTCAGAACATGAAATTTTAACCTCCCACTATAGCAGAAAGGGTCTTTCTAGTAGGTGCACATCAAATCTAAGCTGTCTGAAGTGTTTTTCGAAAGTTATCAACACTTTTATGTTTGGCGTTCCGAAACCCACCTTATCTCAGGCTGAAAAGCGTTTTTGTGCATTGTCCCATAACTTTTCAGGGAAGCTTCAGAACATGAAATGTTAACCTCCCACTATAGCAGAAAGGGTCTTTCTAGTAGTTGCACACCAAATCTAAGCTGTCTGAAGTGTTTTTCGAAAGTTATCAACACTTTTATGTTTGGCGTTCCGAAACCCACCTTATCTCAGGCTGAAAAGCGTTTTTGTGCATAGTGCCATAACTTTTCAGGGAAGCATCAGAACATAAAGTTTTAACCTCCCACTATAGCAGAAAGGGTCTTTCTAGTAGGTGCACATCAAATCTAAGCTGTCTGAAGTGTTTTTCGAAAGTTATCAACACTTTTACGTTTGGCGTTCCGAAACCCACCTTATCTCAGGCTGAAAAGCGTTTTTGTGCATTGTGCCATAACTTTTCAGGGAAGCTTCAGAACATGAAATTTTAACCTCCCACTACTGCAGAAAGGGTCTTTCTAGTAGGTGCACATCAAATCTAAGCTGTCTGAAGTATTTTTCGAAAGTTATCAACACTTTTATGTTTGGCGTTCCGAAACCCACCTTATCTCAGGCTGAAAAGCGTTTTTGTGCATTGTGCCATAACTTTTCAGGGAAGCTTCAGAACATGAAATTCTAACCTCCCACTATAGCAGAAAGGGTCTTTCTAGTAGTTGCACATCAAATCTAAGCTGTCTGAAGTGTTTTTCGAAAGTTATCAACACTTTTATGTTTGGCGTTCCGAAACCCACCTTATCTCAAGCTGAAAAGCGTTTTTGTGCATTGTGCCATAACTTTTCAGGGAAGCTTCTGAACATGAAATTTTAACCTCCCACTATAGCAGAAAGGGTCTTTCTAGTAGGTGCACAACAAATCTAAGCTGTCTGAAGTGTTTTTCGAAAGTTATCAACACTTTTATGTTTGGCGTTCCGAAACCCACCTTATCTCAGGTTGAAAAGCGTTTTTGTGCATTGTGCCATAACTTTTCAGGGAAGCTTCAGAACATGAAATTTTAACCTCCCACTATAGCAGAAAGGGTCTTTCTAGTAGTTGCACATCAAATCTAAGCTGTCTGAAATGTTTTTCGAAAGTTATCAACACTTTTATGTTTGGCGTTCCGAAACCCACCTTATCTCAGGCTGAAAAGCGTTTTTACGCATTGTGGCATAACTTTTCAGGGAAGCTTCAGAACATGAAATTTTAACCTCCCACTATAGCAGAAAGGGTCTTTCTAGTAGGTGCACATCAAATCTAAGCTGTCTGAAGTGTTTTTCAAAAGTTATCAACACTTTCATGTTTGGCGTTCCGAAACCCACCTTATCACAGGCTGAAAAGCGTTTTTGTGCATTGTGCCATAACTTTTCAGAGAAGCTTCAGAACATGAAATTTTAACCTCCCACTATAGCAGAAAGGGTCTTTCTAGTAGTTGCACATCAAATCTTAGCTGTCTGAAGTGTTTTTCGAAAGTTATTAACACTTTTATGTTTGGCGTTCCGAAACCCACCTTATCTCAGGCTGAAAAGCGTTTTTGTGCATTGTGCCATAACTTTTCAGAGAAGCTTCAGAACATGAAATTTTAACCTCCCACTATAGCAGAAAGGGTCTTTCTAGTAGTTGCACATCAAATCTTAGCTGTCTGAAGTGTTTTTCGAAAGTTATTAACACTTTTATGTTTGGCGTTCCGAAACCCACCTTATCTCAGGCTGAAAAGCGTTTTTGTGCATTGTGCCATAACTTTTCAGGGAAGCTTCAGAACATGAAATTTTAACCTCCCACTATAGCAGAAAGGGTCTTTCTAGTAGGTGCACATCAAATCTAAGTTGTCTGAAGTGTTTTTCGAAAGTTATCATCACCTTTTTGTTTGGCGTTCCGAAACCCACCTTATCTCAGGTTGAAAAGCGTTTTTGTGCATTGTGCCATAACTTTTCAGGGAAGCTTCAGAACATGAAATTTTAACCTCCCACTATAGCAGAAAGGGTCTTTCTAGTAGTTGCACATCAAATCTAAGCTGTCTGAAATGTTTATCGAAAGTCATCAACACTTTTATGTTTGGCGTTCCGAAACCCACCTTATCTCAGGCTGAAAAGCGTTTTTACGCATTGTGGCATAACTTTTCAGGGAAGCTTCAGAACATGAAATTTTAACCTCCCACTATAGCAGAAAGGGTCTTTCTAGTAGGTGCACATCAAATCTAAGCTGTCTGAAGTGTTTTTCGAAAGTTATCAACACTTTTATGTTTGGCGTTCCGAAACCCACCTTATCTCAGGCTGAAAAGCGTTTTTGTGCATTGTGCCATAACTTTTCAGGGAAGCTTCAGAACATGAAATTTTAACCTCCCACTATAGCAGAAAGGGTCTTTCTAGTAGGTGCACATCAAATCTAAGCTGTCTGAAGTGTTTTTCGAAAGTTATCAACACTTTTATGTTTGGCGTTCCGAAACCCACCTTATCTCAGGCTGAAAAGCGTTTTTGTGCATTGTCCCATAACTTTTCAGGGAAGCTTCAGAACATGAAATTTTAACCTCCCACTATAGCAGAAAGGGTCTTTCTAGTAGTTGCACACCAAATCTAAGCTGTCTGAAGTGTTTTTCGAAAGTTATCAACACTTTTATGTTTGGCGTTCCGAAACCCACCTTATCTCAGGCTGAAAAGCGTTTTTGTGCATAGTGCCATAACTTTTCAGGGAAGCATCAGAACATAAAATTTTAACCTCCCACTATAGCAGAAAGGGTCTTTCTAGTAGGTGCACATCAAATCTAAGCTGTCTGAAGTGTTTTTCGAAAGTTATCAACACTTTTACGTTTGGCGTTCCGAAACCCACCTTATCTCAGGCTGAAAAGCGTTTTTGTGCATTGTCCCATAACTTTTCAGGGAAGCTTCAGAACATGAAATTTTAACCTCCCACTATAGCAGAAAGGGTCTTTCTAGTAGTTGCACACCAAATCTAAGCTGTCTGAAGTGTTTTTCGAAAGTTATCAACACTTTTATGTTTGGCGTTCCGAAACCCACCTTATCTCAGGCTGAAAAGCGTTTTTGTGCATAGTGCCATAACTTTTCAGGGAAGCATCAGAACATAAAATTTTAACCTCCCACTATAGCAGAAAGGGTCTTTCTAGTAGGTGCACATCAAATCTAAGCTGTCTGAAGTGTTTTTCGAAAGTTATTAACACTTTTATGTTTGGCGTTCCGAAACCCACCTTATCTCAGGCTGAAAAGCGTTTTTACGCATTGTGCCATAACTTTTCAGGGAAGCTTCAGAACATGAAATTTTAACCTCCCACTATAGCAGAAAGGGTCTTTCTAGTAGGTGCACATCAAATCTAAGCTGTCTGAAGTGTTTTTCGAAAGTTATCAACACTTTTATGTTTGGCGTTCCGAAACCCACCTTATCTCAGGCTGAAAAGCGTTTTTGTGCATTGTGCCATAACTTTTCACGGAAGCTTCAGAACATGAAATTTTAACCTCCCACTATAGCAGAAAGGGTCTTTCTAGTAGTTGCACATCAAATCTAAGCTGTCTGAAGTGTTTTTCGAAAGTTATCAACACTTTTATGTTTGGCGTTCCGAAACCCACCTTATCTCAAGCTGAAAAGCGTTTTTGTGCATTGTGCCATAACTTTTCAGGGAAGCTTCTGAACATGAAATTTTAACCTCCCACTATAGCAGAAAGGGTCTTTCTAGTAGGTGCACATCAAATCTAAGCTGTCTGAAGTGTTTTTCGAAAGTTATCAACACTTTTATGTTTGGCGTTCCGAAACCCACCTTATCTCAGGCTGAAAAGCGTTTTTGTGCATTGTGCCATAACTTTTCAGGGAAGCTTCAGAACATAAAAATTTAACCTCCCACTATAGCAGAAAGGGTCTTTCTAGTAGGTGCACATCAAATCTTAGCTGTCTGAAGTGTTTTTCGAAAGTTATTAACACTTTTATGTTTGGCGTTCCGAAACCCACCTTATCTCAGGCTGAAAAGCGTTTTTGTGCAGTGTGCCATAACTTTTCAGGGAAGCTTCAGAACATGAAATTTTAACCTCCCACTATAGCAGAAAGGGTCTTTCTAGTAGGTGCACATCAAATCTAAGCTGTCTGAAGTGTTTTTCGAAAGTTATCAACACTTTTATGTTTGGCGTTCCGAAACCCACCTTATCTCAGGCTGAAAAGCGTTTTTGTGCATTGTGCCATAACTTTTCAGGGAAGCTTCAGAACATGAAATTTTAACCTCCCACTATAGCAGAAAGGGTCTTTCTAATAGTTGCACATCAAATCTAAGCTGTCTGAAATGTTTTTCGAAAGTTATCAACACTTTTATGTCTGGCGTTCCGAAACCCACCTTATCTCAGGCTGAAAAGCGTTTTTACGCATTGTGGCATAACTTTTCAGGGAAGCTTCAGAACATGAAATTTTAACCTCCCACTATAGCAGAAAGGGTCTTTCTAGTAGGTGCACATCAAATCTAAGCTGTCTGAAGTGTTTTTCGAAAGTTATCAACACTTTTATGTTTGGCGTTCCGAAACCCACCTTATATCAGGCTGAAAAGCGTTTTTGTGCATTGTGCCATAACTTTTCAGGGAAGCTTCAGAACATGAAATTATTGCCTCCCACTATAGCAGAAAGGGTCTTTCTAGTAGTTGCGCATCAAATCTAAGCTGTCTGAAGTGTTTTTCGAAAGTTATTAACACTTTTATGTTTGGCGTTCCGAAACCCACCTTATCTCAGGCTGAAAAGCGTTTTTACGCATTGTGCCATAACTTTTCAGGGAAGCTTCAGAACATGAAATTTTAACCTCCCACTATAGCAGAAAGGGTCTTTCTAGTAGTTGCACATCAAATCTTAGCTGTCTGAAGTGTTTTTCGAAAGTTATTAACACTTTTATGTTTGGCGTTCCGAAACCCACCTTATCTCAGGCTGAAAAGCGTTTTTGTGCATTGTGCCATAACTTTTCAGGGAAGCTTCAGAACATGAAATTTTAACCTCCCACTATAGCAGAAAGGGTCTTTCTAGTAGGTGCACATCAAATCTAAGTTGTCTGAAGTGTTTTTCGAAAGTTATCAACACTTTTACGTTTGGCGTTCCGAAACCCACCTTATCTCAGGCTGAAAAGCGTTTTTGTGCATTGTGCCATAACTTTTCAGGGAAGCTTCAGAACATGAAATTTTAACCTCCCACTACTGCAGAAAGGGTCTTTCTAGTAGGTGCACATCAAATCTAAGCTGTCTGAAGTGTTTTTCGAAAGTTATTAACACTTTTATTTTTGGCGTTCCGAAACCCACCTTATCTCAGGCTGAAAAGCGTTTTTACGCATTGTGCCATAACTTTTCAGGGAAGCTTCAGAACATGAAATTTTAACCTCCCACTATAGCAGAAAGGGTCTTTCTAGTAGGTGCACATCAAATCTAAGCTGTCTGAAGTGTTTTTCGAAAGTTATCAACACTTTTATGTTTGGCGTTCCGAAACCCACCTTATCTCAGGCTGAAAAGCGTTTTTGTCCATTGTGCCATAACTTTTCAGGGAAGCTTCAGAACATGAAATTTTAACCTCCCACTATAGCAGAAAGGGTCTTTCTAGTAGTTGCACATCAAATCTAAGCTGTCTGAAGTGTTTTTCGAAAGTTATCAACACTTTTATGTTTGGCGTTCCGAAACCCACCTTATCTCAAGCTGAAAAGCATTTTTGTGCATTGTGCCATAACTTTTCAGGGAAGCTTCTGAACATGAAATTTTAACCTCCCACTATAGCAGAAAGGGTCTTTCTAGTAGTTGCACATCAAATCTAAGCTGTCTGAAGTGTTTTTCGAAAGTTATCAACACTTTTATGTTTGGCGTTCCGAAACCCACCTTATCTCAGGCTGAAAAGCGTTTTTGTGCATTGTGCCATAACTTTTCAGGGAAGCTTCAGAACATGAAATTTTAACCTCCCACTATAGCAGAAAGGGTCTTTCTAGTAGGGGCACATCAAATCTAAGCTGTCTGAAGTGTTTTTCGAAAGTTATCAACACTTTTACGTTTGGCGTTCCGAAACCCACCTTATCTCAGGCTGAAAAGCGTTTTTGTGCATTGTGCCATAACTTTTCAGGGAAGCTTCAGAACATGAAATTTTAACCTCCCACTACTGCAGAAAGGGTCTTTCTAGTAGGTGCACATCAAATCTAAGCTGTCTGAAGTGTTTTTCGAAAGTTATTAACACTTTTATTTTTGGCGTTCCGAAACCCACCTTATCTCAGGCTGAAAAGCGTTTTTACGCATTGTGCCATAACTTTTCAGGGAAGCTTCAGAACATGAAATTTTAACCTCCCACTATAGCAGAAAGGGTCTTTCTAGTAGGTGCACATCAAATCTAAGCTGTCTGAAGTGTTTTTCGAAAGTTATCAACACTTTTATGTTTGGCGTTCCGAAACCCACCTTATCTCAGGCTGAAAAGCGTTTTTGTCCATTGTGCCATAACTTTTCAGGGAAGCTTCAGAACATGAAATTTTAACCTCCCACTATAGCAGAAAGGGTCTTTCTAGTAGTTGCACATCAAATCTAAGCTGTCTGAAGTGTTTTTCGAAAGTTATCAACACTTTTATGTTTGGCGTTCCGAAACCCACCTTATCTCAAGCTGAAAAGCATTTTTTGTGCATTGTGCCATAACTTTTCAGGGAAGCTTCTGAACATGAAATTTTAACCTCCCACTATAGCAGAAAGGGTCTTTCTAGTAGGTGCACATCAAATCTAAGCTGTCTGAAGTGTTTTTCGAAAGTTATCAACACTTTTATGTTTGGCGTTCCGAAACCCACCTTATCTCAGGCTGAAAAGCGTTTTTGTGCATTGTGCCATAACTTTTCAGGGAAGCTTCAGAACATAAAAATTTAACCTCCCACTATAGCAGAAAAGGTCTTTCTAGTAGGTGCACATCAAATCTTAGCTGTCTGAAGTGTTTTTCGAAAGTTATTAACACTTTTATGTTTGGCGTTCCGAAACCCACCTTATCTCAGGCTGAAAAGCGTTTTTGTGCAGTGTGACATAACTTTTCAGGGAAGCTTCAGAACATGAAATTTTAACCTCCCACTATAGCAGAAAGGGTCTTTCTAGTAGGTGCACATCAAATCTAAGCTGTCTGAAGTGTTTTTCGAAAGTTATCAACACTTTTATGTTTGGCGTTCCGAAACCCACCTTATCTCAAGCTGAAAAGCATTTTTGTGCATTGTGCCATAACTTTTCAGGGAAGCTTCTGAACATGAAATTTTAACCTCCCACTATAGCAGAAAGGGTCTTTCTAGTAGGTGCACATCAAATCTAAGCTGTCTGAAGTGTTTTTCGAAAGTTATCAACACTTTTATGTTTGGCGTTCCGAAACCCACCTTATCTCAGGCTGAAAAGCGTTTTTGTGCATTGTGCCATAACTTTTCAGCGAAGCTTCAGAACATAAAAATTTAACCTCCCACTATAGCAGAAAAGGTCTTTCTAGTAGGTGCACATCAAATCTTAGCTGTCTGAAGTGTTTTTCGAAAGTTATTAACACTTTTATGTTTGGCGTTCCGAAACCCACCTTATCTCAGGCTGAAAAGCGTTTTTGTGCAGTGTGACATAACTTTTCAGGGAAGCTTCAGAACATGAAATTTTAACCTCCCACTATAGCAGAAAGGGTCTTTCTAGTAGGTGCACATCAAATCTAAGCTGTCTGAAGTGTTTTTCGAAAGTTATCAACACTTTTATGTTTGGCGTTCCGAAACCCACCTTATCTCAGGCTGAAAAGCGTTTTTGTGCATTGTGCCATAACTTTTCAGGGAAGCTTCAGAACATGAAATTTTAACCTCCCACTATAGCAAAAAGGGCCTTTCTAGTAGGTGCACATCAAATCTAAGCTGTCTGAAAGTGTTTTTCGAAAGTTATCAACACTTTCATGTTTGGCGTTCCGAAACCCACCTTATCTCAGGCTGAAAAGCGTTTTTGTGCATTGTGCCATAACTTTTCAGGGAAGCTTCAGAACATGAAATTTTAACCTCCCACTATAGCAGAAAGGGTCTTTCTAGTAGGTGCACATCAAATCTAAGCTGTCTGAAGTGTTTTTCGTAAGTTATTAACACTTTTATGTTTGGCGTTCCGCAACCCACCTTATCTCAGGCTGAAAAGCGTTTTTACGCATTGTGCCATAACTTTTCAGGGAAGCTTCAGAACATGAAATTTTAACCTCCCACTATAGCAGAAAGGGTCTTTCTAGTAGTTGCACATCAAATCTAAGCTGTCTGAAGTGTTTTTCGAAAGTTATTAACACTTTCATGTTTGGCGTTCCGAAACCCACCTTATCTCAGGCTGAAAAGCGTTTTTGTGCATTGTGCCATAACTTTTCAGGGAAGCTTCAGAACATGAAATTTTAACCTCCCACTATAGCAGAAAGGGTCTTTCTAATAGTTGCACATCAAATCTAAGCTGTCTGAAATGTTTTTCGAAAGTTATCAACACTTTTATGTTTGGCGTTCCGAAACCCACCTTATCTCAGGCTGAAAAGCGTATTTACGCATTGTGGCATAACTTTTCAGGGAAGCTTCAGAACATGAAATTTTAACCTCCCACTATAGCAGAAAGGGTCTTTCTAGTAGGTGCACATCAAATCTAAGCTGTCTGAAGTGTTTTTCGAAAGTTATCAACACTTTTATGTTTGGCGTTCCGAAACCCACCTTATATCAGGCTGAAAAGCGTTTTTGTGCATTGTGCCATAACTTTTCAGGGAAGCTTCAGAACATGAAATTATTGCCTCCCACTATAGCAGAAAGGGTCTTTCTAGTAGTTGCGCATCAAATCTAAGCTGTCAGAACTGTTTTTCGAAAGTTATTAACACTTTTATGTTTGGCGTTCCGAAACCCACCTTATCTCAGGCTGAAAAGCGTTTTTACGCATTGTGCCATAACTTTTCAGGGAAGCTTCAGAACATGAAATTTTAACCTCCCACTATAGCAAAAAGGGCCTTTCTAGTAGGTGCACATCAAATCTAAGCTGTCTGAAAGTGTTTTTCGAAAGTTATCAACACTTTCATGTTTGGCGTTCCGAAACCCACCTTATCTCAGGCTGAAAAGCGTTTTTGTGCATTGTGCCATAACTTTTCAGGGAAGCTTCAGAACATGAAATTTTAACCTCCCACTATAGCAGAAAGGGTCTTTCTAGTAGGTGCACATCAAATCTAAGCTGTCTGAAGTGTTTTTCGTAAGTTATTAACACTTTTATGTTTGGCGTTCCGAAACCCACCTTATCTCAGGCTGAAAAGCGTTTTTACGCATTGTGCCATAACTTTTCAGGGAAGCTTCAGAACATGAAATTTTAACCTCCCACTATAGCAGAAAGGGTCTTTCTAGTAGTTGCACATCAAATCTAAGCTGTCTGAAGTGTTTTTCGAAAGTTATTAACACTTTTATGTTTGGCGTTCCGAAACCCACCTTATCTCAGGCTGAAAAGCGTTTTTGTGCATTGTGCCATAACTTTTCAGGGAAGGTTCAGAACATCTAATTTTAACCTCCCACTATAGCAGAAAGGGCCTTTCTAGTAGGTGCACATCAAATCTAAGCTGTCTGAAGTGTTTTTCGAAAGTTATCAACACTTTTATGTTTGGCGTTCCGAAACCCACCTTATCTCAAGCTGAAAAGCATTTTTGTGCATTGTGCCATAACTTTTCAGGGAAGCTTCTGAACATGAAATTTTAACCTCCCACTATAGCAGAAAGGGTCTTTCTAGTAGTTGCACATCAAATCTAAGCTGTCTGAAGTGTTTTTCGAAAGTTATCAACACTTTTATGTTTGGCGTTCCGAAACCCACCTTATCTCAGGCTGAAAAGCGTTTTTGTGCATTGTGCCATAACTTTTCAGGGAAGCTTCAGAACATGAAATTTTAACCTCCCACTATAGCAGAAAGGGTCTTTCTAGTAGGGGCACATCAAATCTAAGCTGTCTGAAGTGTTTTTCGAAAGTTATCAACACTTTTACGTTTGGCGTTCCGAAACCCACCTTATCTCAGGCTGAAAAGCGTTTTTGTGCATTGTGCCATAACTTTTCAGGGAAGCTTCAGAACATGAAATTTTAACCTCCCACTACTGCAGAAAGGGTCTTTCTAGTAGGTGCACATCAAATCTAAGCTGTCTGAAGTGTTTTTCGAAAGTTATTAACACTTTTATTTTTGGCGTTCCGAAACCCACCTTATCTCAGGCTGAAAAGCGTTTTTACGCATTGTGCCATAACTTTTCAGGGAAGCTTCAGAACATGAAATTTTAACCTCCCACTATAGCAGAAAGGGTCTTTCTAGTAGGTGCACATCAAATCTAAGCTGTCTGAAGTGTTTTTCGAAAGTTATCAACACTTTTATGTTTGGCGTTCCGAAACCCACCTTATCTCAGGCTGAAAAGCGTTTTTGTCCATTGTGCCATAACTTTTCAGGGAAGCTTCAGAACATGAAATTTTAACCTCCCACTATAGCAGAAAGGGTCTTTCTAGTAGTTGCACATCAAATCTAAGCTGTCTGAAGTGTTTTTCGAAAGTTATCAACACTTTTATGTTTGGCGTTCCGAAACCCACCTTATCTCAAGCTGAAAAGCATTTTTTGTGCATTGTGCCATAACTTTTCAGGGAAGCTTCTGAACATGAAATTTTAACCTCCCACTATAGCAGAAAGGGTCTTTCTAGTAGGTGCACATCAAATCTAAGCTGTCTGAAGTGTTTTTCGAAAGTTATCAACACTTTTATGTTTGGCGTTCCGAAACCCACCTTATCTCAGGCTGAAAAGCGTTTTTGTGCATTGTGCCATAACTTTTCAGGGAAGCTTCAGAACATAAAAATTTAACCTCCCACTATAGCAGAAAAGGTCTTTCTAGTAGGTGCACATCAAATCTTAGCTGTCTGAAGTGTTTTTCGAAAGTTATTAACACTTTTATGTTTGGCGTTCCGAAACCCACCTTATCTCAGGCTGAAAAGCGTTTTTGTGCAGTGTGACATAACTTTTCAGGGAAGCTTCAGAACATGAAATTTTAACCTCCCACTATAGCAGAAAGGGTCTTTCTAGTAGGTGCACATCAAATCTAAGCTGTCTGAAGTGTTTTTCGAAAGTTATCAACACTTTTATGTTTGGCGTTCCGAAACCCACCTTATCTCAAGCTGAAAAGCATTTTTGTGCATTGTGCCATAACTTTTCAGGGAAGCTTCTGAACATGAAATTTTAACCTCCCACTATAGCAGAAAGGGTCTTTCTAGTAGGTGCACATCAAATCTAAGCTGTCTGAAGTGTTTTTCGAAAGTTATCAACACTTTTATGTTTGGCGTTCCGAAACCCACCTTATCTCAGGCTGAAAAGCGTTTTTGTGCATTGTGCCATAACTTTTCAGCGAAGCTTCAGAACATAAAAATTTAACCTCCCACTATAGCAGAAAAGGTCTTTCTAGTAGGTGCACATCAAATCTTAGCTGTCTGAAGTGTTTTTCGAAAGTTATTAACACTTTTATGTTTGGCGTTCCGAAACCCACCTTATCTCAGGCTGAAAAGCGTTTTTGTGCAGTGTGACATAACTTTTCAGGGAAGCTTCAGAACATGAAATTTTAACCTCCCACTATAGCAGAAAGGGTCTTTCTAGTAGGTGCACATCAAATCTAAGCTGTCTGAAGTGTTTTTCGAAAGTTATCAACACTTTTATGTTTGGCGTTCCGAAACCCACCTTATCTCAGGCTGAAAAGCGTTTTTGTGCATTGTGCCATAACTTTTCAGGGAAGCTTCAGAACATGAAATTTTAACCTCCCACTATAGCAAAAAGGGCCTTTCTAGTAGGTGCACATCAAATCTAAGCTGTCTGAAAGTGTTTTTCGAAAGTTATCAACACTTTCATGTTTGGCGTTCCGAAACCCACCTTATCTCAGGCTGAAAAGCGTTTTTGTGCATTGTGCCATAACTTTTCAGGGAAGCTTCAGAACATGAAATTTTAACCTCCCACTATAGCAGAAAGGGTCTTTCTAGTAGGTGCACATCAAATCTAAGCTGTCTGAAGTGTTTTTCGTAAGTTATTAACACTTTTATGTTTGGCGTTCCGCAACCCACCTTATCTCAGGCTGAAAAGCGTTTTTACGCATTGTGCCATAACTTTTCAGGGAAGCTTCAGAACATGAAATTTTAACCTCCCACTATAGCAGAAAGGGTCTTTCTAGTAGTTGCACATCAAATCTAAGCTGTCTGAAGTGTTTTTCGAAAGTTATTAACACTTTCATGTTTGGCGTTCCGAAACCCACCTTATCTCAGGCTGAAAAGCGTTTTTGTGCATTGTGCCATAACTTTTCAGGGAAGCTTCAGAACATGAAATTTTAACCTCCCACTATAGCAGAAAGGGTCTTTCTAATAGTTGCACATCAAATCTAAGCTGTCTGAAATGTTTTTCGAAAGTTATCAACACTTTTATGTTTGGCGTTCCGAAACCCACCTTATCTCAGGCTGAAAAGCGTATTTACGCATTGTGGCATAACTTTTCAGGGAAGCTTCAGAACATGAAATTTTAACCTCCCACTATAGCAGAAAGGGTCTTTCTAGTAGGTGCACATCAAATCTAAGCTGTCTGAAGTGTTTTTCGAAAGTTATCAACACTTTTATGTTTGGCGTTCCGAAACCCACCTTATATCAGGCTGAAAAGCGTTTTTGTGCATTGTGCCATAACTTTTCAGGGAAGCTTCAGAACATGAAATTATTGCCTCCCACTATAGCAGAAAGGGTCTTTCTAGTAGTTGCGCATCAAATCTAAGCTGTCAGAACTGTTTTTCGAAAGTTATTAACACTTTTATGTTTGGCGTTCCGAAACCCACCTTATCTCAGGCTGAAAAGCGTTTTTACGCATTGTGCCATAACTTTTCAGGGAAGCTTCAGAACATGAAATTTTAACCTCCCACTATAGCAAAAAGGGCCTTTCTAGTAGGTGCACATCAAATCTAAGCTGTCTGAAAGTGTTTTTCGAAAGTTATCAACACTTTCATGTTTGGCGTTCCGAAACCCACCTTATCTCAGGCTGAAAAGCGTTTTTGTGCATTGTGCCATAACTTTTCAGGGAAGCTTCAGAACATGAAATTTTAACCTCCCACTATAGCAGAAAGGGTCTTTCTAGTAGGTGCACATCAAATCTAAGCTGTCTGAAGTGTTTTTCGTAAGTTATTAACACTTTTATGTTTGGCGTTCCGCAACCCACCTTATCTCAGGCTGAAAAGCGTTTTTACGCATTGTGCCATAACTTTTCAGGGAAGCTTCAGAACATGAAATTTTAACCTCCCACTATAGCAGAAAGGGTCTTTCTAGTAGTTGCACATCAAATCTAAGCTGTCTGAAGTGTTTTTCGAAAGTTATTAACACTTTCATGTTTGGCGTTCCGAAACCCACCTTATCTCAGGCTGAAAAGCGTTTTTGTGCATTGTGCCATAACTTTTCAGGGAAGCTTCAGAACATGAAATTTTAACCTCCCACTATAGCAGAAAGGGTCTTTCTAATAGTTGCACATCAAATCTAAGCTGTCTGAAATGTTTTTCGAAAGTTATCAACACTTTTATGTTTGGCGTTCCGAAACCCACCTTATCTCAGGCTGAAAAGCGTATTTACGCATTGTGGCATAACTTTTCAGGGAAGCTTCAGAACATGAAATTTTAACCTCCCACTATAGCAGAAAGGGTCTTTCTAGTAGGTGCACATCAAATCTAAGCTGTCTGAAGTGTTTTTCGAAAGTTATCAACACTTTTATGTTTGGCGTTCCGAAACCCACCTTATATCAGGCTGAAAAGCGTTTTTGTGCATTGTGCCATAACTTTTCAGGGAAGCTTCAGAACATGAAATTATTGCCTCCCACTATAGCAGAAAGGGTCTTTCTAGTAGTTGCGCATCAAATCTAAGCTGTCAGAACTGTTTTTCGAAAGTTATTAACACTTTTATGTTTGGCGTTCCGAAACCCACCTTATCTCAGGCTGAAAAGCGTTTTTACGCATTGTGCCATAACTTTTCAGGGAAGCTTCAGAACATGAAATTTTAACCTCCCACTATAGCAAAAAGGGCCTTTCTAGTAGGTGCACATCAAATCTAAGCTGTCTGAAAGTGTTTTTCGAAAGTTATCAACACTTTCATGTTTGGCGTTCCGAAACCCACCTTATCTCAGGCTGAAAAGCGTTTTTGTGCATTGTGCCATAACTTTTCAGGGAAGCTTCAGAACATGAAATTTTAACCTCCCACTATAGCAGAAAGGGTCTTTCTAGTAGGTGCACATCAAATCTAAGCTGTCTGAAGTGTTTTTCGTAAGTTATTAACACTTTTATGTTTGGCGTTCCGCAACCCACCTTATCTCAGGCTGAAAAGCGTTTTTACGCATTGTGCCATAACTTTTCAGGGAAGCTTCAGAACATGAAATTTTAACCTCCCACTATAGCAGAAAGGGTCTTTCTAGTAGTTGCACATCAAATCTAAGCTGTCTGAAGTGTTTTTCGAAAGTTATTAACACTTTCATGTTTGGCGTTCCGAAACCCACCTTATCTCAGGCTGAAAAGCGTTTTTGTGCATTGTGCCATAACTTTTCAGGGAAGCTTCAGAACATGAAATTTTAACCTCCCACTATAGCAGAAAGGGTCTTTCTAATAGTTGCACATCAAATCTAAGCTGTCTGAAATGTTTTTCGAAAGTTATCAACACTTTTATGTTTGGCGTTCCGAAACCCACCTTATCTCAGGCTGAAAAGCGTATTTACGCATTGTGGCATAACTTTTCAGGGAAGCTTCAGAACATGAAATTTTAACCTCCCACTATAGCAGAAAGGGTCTTTCTAGTAGGTGCACATCAAATCTAAGCTGTCTGAAGTGTTTTTCGAAAGTTATCAACACTTTTATGTTTGGCGTTCCGAAACCCACCTTATATCAGGCTGAAAAGCGTTTTTGTGCATTGTGCCATAACTTTTCAGGGAAGCTTCAGAACATGAAATTATTGCCTCCCACTATAGCAGAAAGGGTCTTTCTAGTAGTTGCGCATCAAATCTAAGCTGTCAGAACTGTTTTTCGAAAGTTATTAACACTTTTATGTTTGGCGTTCCGAAACCCACCTTATCTCAGGCTGAAAAGCGTTTTTACGCATTGTGCCATAACTTTTCAGGGAAGCTTCAGAACATGAAATTTTAACCTCCCACTATAGCAAAAAGGGCCTTTCTAGTAGGTGCACATCAAATCTAAGCTGTCTGAAAGTGTTTTTCGAAAGTTATCAACACTTTCATGTTTGGCGTTCCGAAACCCACCTTATCTCAGGCTGAAAAGCGTTTTTGTGCATTGTGCCATAACTTTTCAGGGAAGCTTCAGAACATGAAATTTTAACCTCCCACTATAGCAGAAAGGGTCTTTCTAGTAGGTGCACATCAAATCTAAGCTGTCTGAAGTGTTTTTCGTAAGTTATTAACACTTTTATGTTTGGCGTTCCGAAACCCACCTTATCTCAGGCTGAAAAGCGTTTTTACGCATTGTGCCATAACTTTTCAGGGAAGCTTCAGAACATGAAATTTTAACCTCCCACTATAGCAGAAAGGGTCTTTCTAGTAGTTGCACATCAAATCTAAGCTGTCTGAAGTGTTTTTCGAAAGTTATTAACACTTTTATGTTTGGCGTTCCGAAACCCACCTTATCTCAGGCTGAAAAGCGTTTTTGTGCATTGTGCCATAACTTTTCAGGGAAGGTTCAGAACATCTAATTTTAACCTCCCACTATAGCAGAAAGGGCCTTTCTAGTAGGTGCACATCAAATCTAAGCTGTCTGAAGTGTTTTTCGAAAGTTATCAACACTTTTATGTTTGGCGTTCCGAAACCCACCTTATCTCAAGCTGAAAAGCATTTTTGTGCATTGTGCCATAACTTTTCAGGGAAGCTTCTGAACATGAAATTTTAACCTCCCACTATAGCAGAAAGGGTCTTTCTAGTAGTTGCACATCAAATCTAAGCTGTCTGAAGTGTTTTTCGAAAGTTATCAACACTTTTATGTTTGGCGTTCCGAAACCCACCTTATCTCAGGCTGAAAAGCGTTTTTGTGCATTGTGCCATAACTTTTCAGGGAAGCTTCAGAACATGAAATTTTAACCTCCCACTATAGCAGAAAGGGTCTTTCTAGTAGGGGCACATCAAATCTAAGCTGTCTGAAGTGTTTTTCGAAAGTTATCAACACTTTTACGTTTGGCGTTCCGAAACCCACCTTATCTCAGGCTGAAAAGCGTTTTTGTGCATTGTGCCATAACTTTTCAGGGAAGCTTCAGAACATGAAATTTTAACCTCCCACTACTGCAGAAAGGGTCTTTCTAGTAGGTGCACATCAAATCTAAGCTGTCTGAAGTGTTTTTCGAAAGTTATTAACACTTTTATTTTTGGCGTTCCGAAACCCACCTTATCTCAGGCTGAAAAGCGTTTTTACGCATTGTGCCATAACTTTTCAGGGAAGCTTCAGAACATGAAATTTTAACCTCCCACTATAGCAGAAAGGGTCTTTCTAGTAGGTGCACATCAAATCTAAGCTGTCTGAAGTGTTTTTCGAAAGTTATCAACACTTTTATGTTTGGCGTTCCGAAACCCACCTTATCTCAGGCTGAAAAGCGTTTTTGTCCATTGTGCCATAACTTTTCAGGGAAGCTTCAGAACATGAAATTTTAACCTCCCACTATAGCAGAAAGGGTCTTTCTAGTAGTTGCACATCAAATCTAAGCTGTCTGAAGTGTTTTTCGAAAGTTATCAACACTTTTATGTTTGGCGTTCCGAAACCCACCTTATCTCAAGCTGAAAAGCATTTTTTGTGCATTGTGCCATAACTTTTCAGGGAAGCTTCTGAACATGAAATTTTAACCTCCCACTATAGCAGAAAGGGTCTTTCTAGTAGGTGCACATCAAATCTAAGCTGTCTGAAGTGTTTTTCGAAAGTTATCAACACTTTTATGTTTGGCGTTCCGAAACCCACCTTATCTCAGGCTGAAAAGCGTTTTTGTGCATTGTGCCATAACTTTTCAGGGAAGCTTCAGAACATAAAAATTTAACCTCCCACTATAGCAGAAAAGGTCTTTCTAGTAGGTGCACATCAAATCTTAGCTGTCTGAAGTGTTTTTCGAAAGTTATTAACACTTTTATGTTTGGCGTTCCGAAACCCACCTTATCTCAGGCTGAAAAGCGTTTTTGTGCAGTGTGACATAACTTTTCAGGGAAGCTTCAGAACATGAAATTTTAACCTCCCACTATAGCAGAAAGGGTCTTTCTAGTAGGTGCACATCAAATCTAAGCTGTCTGAAGTGTTTTTCGAAAGTTATCAACACTTTTATGTTTGGCGTTCCGAAACCCACCTTATCTCAAGCTGAAAAGCATTTTTGTGCATTGTGCCATAACTTTTCAGGGAAGCTTCTGAACATGAAATTTTAACCTCCCACTATAGCAGAAAGGGTCTTTCTAGTAGGTGCACATCAAATCTAAGCTGTCTGAAGTGTTTTTCGAAAGTTATCAACACTTTTATGTTTGGCGTTCCGAAACCCACCTTATCTCAGGCTGAAAAGCGTTTTTGTGCATTGTGCCATAACTTTTCAGCGAAGCTTCAGAACATAAAAATTTAACCTCCCACTATAGCAGAAAAGGTCTTTCTAGTAGGTGCACATCAAATCTTAGCTGTCTGAAGTGTTTTTCGAAAGTTATTAACACTTTTATGTTTGGCGTTCCGAAACCCACCTTATCTCAGGCTGAAAAGCGTTTTTGTGCAGTGTGACATAACTTTTCAGGGAAGCTTCAGAACATGAAATTTTAACCTCCCACTATAGCAGAAAGGGTCTTTCTAGTAGGTGCACATCAAATCTAAGCTGTCTGAAGTGTTTTTCGAAAGTTATCAACACTTTTATGTTTGGCGTTCCGAAACCCACCTTATCTCAGGCTGAAAAGCGTTTTTGTGCATTGTGCCATAACTTTTCAGGGAAGCTTCAGAACATGAAATTTTAACCTCCCACTATAGCAAAAAGGGCCTTTCTAGTAGGTGCACATCAAATCTAAGCTGTCTGAAAGTGTTTTTCGAAAGTTATCAACACTTTCATGTTTGGCGTTCCGAAACCCACCTTATCTCAGGCTGAAAAGCGTTTTTGTGCATTGTGCCATAACTTTTCAGGGAAGCTTCAGAACATGAAATTTTAACCTCCCACTATAGCAGAAAGGGTCTTTCTAGTAGGTGCACATCAAATCTAAGCTGTCTGAAGTGTTTTTCGTAAGTTATTAACACTTTTATGTTTGGCGTTCCGCAACCCACCTTATCTCAGGCTGAAAAGCGTTTTTACGCATTGTGCCATAACTTTTCAGGGAAGCTTCAGAACATGAAATTTTAACCTCCCACTATAGCAGAAAGGGTCTTTCTAGTAGTTGCACATCAAATCTAAGCTGTCTGAAGTGTTTTTCGAAAGTTATTAACACTTTCATGTTTGGCGTTCCGAAACCCACCTTATCTCAGGCTGAAAAGCGTTTTTGTGCATTGTGCCATAACTTTTCAGGGAAGCTTCAGAACATGAAATTTTAACCTCCCACTATAGCAGAAAGGGTCTTTCTAATAGTTGCACATCAAATCTAAGCTGTCTGAAATGTTTTTCGAAAGTTATCAACACTTTTATGTTTGGCGTTCCGAAACCCACCTTATCTCAGGCTGAAAAGCGTATTTACGCATTGTGGCATAACTTTTCAGGGAAGCTTCAGAACATGAAATTTTAACCTCCCACTATAGCAGAAAGGGTCTTTCTAGTAGGTGCACATCAAATCTAAGCTGTCTGAAGTGTTTTTCGAAAGTTATCAACACTTTTATGTTTGGCGTTCCGAAACCCACCTTATATCAGGCTGAAAAGCGTTTTTGTGCATTGTGCCATAACTTTTCAGGGAAGCTTCAGAACATGAAATTATTGCCTCCCACTATAGCAGAAAGGGTCTTTCTAGTAGTTGCGCATCAAATCTAAGCTGTCAGAACTGTTTTTCGAAAGTTATTAACACTTTTATGTTTGGCGTTCCGAAACCCACCTTATCTCAGGCTGAAAAGCGTTTTTACGCATTGTGCCATAACTTTTCAGGGAAGCTTCAGAACATGAAATTTTAACCTCCCACTATAGCAAAAAGGGCCTTTCTAGTAGGTGCACATCAAATCTAAGCTGTCTGAAAGTGTTTTTCGAAAGTTATCAACACTTTCATGTTTGGCGTTCCGAAACCCACCTTATCTCAGGCTGAAAAGCGTTTTTGTGCATTGTGCCATAACTTTTCAGGGAAGCTTCAGAACATGAAATTTTAACCTCCCACTATAGCAGAAAGGGTCTTTCTAGTAGGTGCACATCAAATCTAAGCTGTCTGAAGTGTTTTTCGTAAGTTATTAACACTTTTATGTTTGGCGTTCCGAAACCCACCTTATCTCAGGCTGAAAAGCGTTTTTACGCATTGTGCCATAACTTTTCAGGGAAGCTTCAGAACATGAAATTTTAACCTCCCACTATAGCAGAAAGGGTCTTTCTAGTAGTTGCACATCAAATCTAAGCTGTCTGAAGTGTTTTTCGAAAGTTATTAACACTTTTATGTTTGGCGTTCCGAAACCCACCTTATCTCAGGCTGAAAAGCGTTTTTGTGCATTGTGCCATAACTTTTCAGGGAAGGTTCAGAACATGAAATTTTAACCTCCCACTATAGCAGAAAGGGCCTTTCTAGTAGGTGCACATCAAATCTAAGCTGTCTGAAGTGTTTTTCGAAAGTTATCAACACTTTTATGTTTGGCGTTCTGAAACCCACCTTATCTCAGGCTGAAAAGCGTTTTTACGCATTGTGCCATAACTTTTCAGGGACGCTTCAGAACATGAAATTTTAACCTCCCACTATAGCAGAAAGGGTCTTTCTAGTAGGTGCACATCAAATCTAAGCTGTCTGAAGTGTTTTTCGAAAGTTATCAACACTTTTATGTTTGGCGTTCCGAAACCCACCTTATCTCAGGCTGAAAAGCGTTTTTGTGCATTGTGGCATAACTTTTCAGGGAAGCTTCAGAACATGAAATTTTAACCTCCCACTATAGCAGAAAGGGTCTTTATAGTAGTTGCACATCAAATCTAAGCTGTCTGAAATGTTTTTCGAAAGTTATTAACACTTTTATGTTTGGCGTTCCGAAACCCACCTTATCTCAGGCTGAAAAGAGTTTTTGTGCATTGTGCCATAACTTTTCAGAGAAGCTTCAGAACATGACATTTTAACCTCCCACTATAGCAGAAAGGGTCTTTCTAGTAGTTGCACATCAAATCTTAGCTGTCTGAAGTGTTTTTCGAAAGTTATTAACACTTTTATGATTGGCGTTCCGAAACCCACCTTATCTCAGGCTGAAAAGCGTTTTTGTGCATTGTGCCATAACTTTTCAGGGAAGCTTCAGAACATGAAATTTTAACCTCCCACTATAGCAGAAAGGGTCTTTCTAGTAGGTGCACATCAAATCTAAGTTGTCTGAAGTGTTTTTCGAAAGTTATCAACACTTTTATGTTTGGCGTTCCGAAACACACCTTATCTCAGGCTGAAAAGCGTTTTTGTGCATTGTGCCATAACTTTTCAGGGAAGCTTCAGAACATGAAATTTTAACCTCCCACTGTAGCAGAAAGGGTCTTTCTAGTAGTTGCACATCAAATCTAAGCTGTCTGAAATGTTTTTCGAAAGTTATCAACACTTTTATGTTTGGCGTTCCGAAACCCACCTTATCTCAGGCTGAAAAGCGTTTTTACGCATTGTGGCATAACTTTTCAGGGAAGCTTCAGAACATGAAATTTTAACCTCCCACTATAGCAGAAAGGGTCTTTCTAGTAGGTGCACATCAAATCTAAGCTGTCTGAAGTGTTTTTCGAAAGTTATCAACACTTTTATGTTTGGCGTTCCGAAACCCACCTTATCTCAGGCTGAAAAGCGTTTTTGTGCATTGTGCCATAACTTTTCAGGGAAGCTTCAGAACATGAAATTTTAACCTCCCACTATAGCAGAAAGGGTCTTTCTAGTAGTTGCACATAAAATCCTAGCTGTCTGAAGTGTTTTTCGAAAGTTATTAATACTTTTATGTTTGGCGTTCCGAAACCCACCTTATCTCAGGCTGAAAAGCGTTTTTACGCATTGTGCCATAACTTTTCAGGGAAGCTTCAGAACATGAAATTTTAACCTCCCACTATAGCAGAAAGGGCCTTTCTAGTAGGTGCACATCAAATCTAAGCTGTCTGAAGTGGTTTTCAAAAGTTATCAACACTTTTATGTTTGGCGTTCCGAAACCCACCTTATCTCAGGCTGAAAAGCGTTTTTGTGCATTGTGCCATAACTTTTCAGAGAAACTTCAGAACATGAAATTTTAACCTCCCACTATAGCAGAAAGGGTCTTTCTAGTAGTTGCACATCAAATCTAAGCTGTCTGAAATGTTTTTCGAAAGTTATCAACACTTTTATGTTTGGCGTTCCGAAACCCACCTTATCTCAGGCTGAAAAGCGTTTTTACGCATTGTGGCATAACTTCTCAGGGAAGCTTCAGAACATGAAATTTTAAACTCCCACTCTAGCAGAAATGGTCTTTCTAGTAGGTGCACATCAAATCTAAGCTGTCTGAAGTGTTTTTCGAAAGTTATCAACACTTTTATGTTTGGCGTTCCGAAACCCACCTTATCTCAGGCTGAAAAGCGTTTTTGTGCATTGTGCCATAACTTTTCAGGGAAGCTTCAGAACATGAAATTATTGCCTCCCACTATAGCAGAAAGGGTCTTTCTAGTAGTTGCACATCAAATCTAAGCTGTCTGAAGTGTTTTTCGAAAGTTATTAACACTTTTATGTTTGGCGTTCAGAAACCCACCTTATCTCAGGCTGAAAAGCGTTTTTACGCATTGTGCCATAACTTTTCAGGGAAGCTTCAGAACATGACATTTTAACCTCCCACTATAGCAGAAAGGGCCTTTCTAGTAGGTGCACATCAAATCTAAGCTGTCTGAAGTGTTTTTCGAAAGTTATCAACACTTTTATGTTTGGCGTTCCGAAACCCACCTTATCTCAGGCTGAAAAGCGTTTTTGTGCATTGTGCCATAACTTTTCAGGGAAGGTTCAGAACATGAAATTTTAGCCTCCCACTATAGCAGAAAGGGTCTTTCTAGTAGTTGCACATCAAATCTTAGCTGTCTGAAGTGTTTTTCGAAAGTTATTAACACTTTTATGTTTGGCGTTCCGAAACACACCTTATCTCAGGCTGAAAAGCGTTTTCACGCATTGTGCCATAACTTTTCAGGGAAGCTTCAGAACATGAAATTTTAACCTCCCACTATAGCAGAAAGGGTCTTTCTAGCAGTTGCACATCAAATCTAAGCTGTCTGAAGTGTTTTTCGAAAGTTATCAACACTTTTATGTTTGGCGTTCCGAAACCCACCTTATCTCAGGCTGAAAAGCGTTTTTGTGCATTGTGCCATAACTTTTCAGGGAAGGTTCAGAACATGAAATTTTAGCCTCCCACTATAGCAGAAAGGGTCTTTCTAGTAGTTGCACATCAAATCTTAGCTGTCTGAAGTGTTTTTCGAAAGTTATTAACACTTTTATGTTTGGCGTTCCGAAACACACCTTATCTCAGGCTGAAAAGCGTTTTTACGCATTGTGCCATAACTTTTCAGGGAAGCTTCAGAACATGAAATTTTAACCTCCCACTATAGCAGAAAGGGTCTTTCTAGTAGTTGCACATCAAATCTAAGCTGTCTGAAGTGTTTTTCGAAAGTTATAAACACTTTTATGTTTGGCGTTCCGAAACTCACCTTATCTCAGGCTGAAAAGCGTTTTTGTGCATAGTGCCATAACTTTTCAGGGAAGCTTCAGAACATGAAATTTTAACCTCCCACTATAGCAGAAAGGGTCTTTCTAGTAGGTGCACATCAAATCTAAGCTGTCTGAAGTGTTTTTCGAAAGTTATAAACACTTTCATGTTTGGCGTTCCGAAACCCACCTTATCTCAGGCTGAAAAGCGTTTTTGTGCATTGTGCCATAACTTTTCAGGGAAGCTTCAGAACATGAAATTTTAACCTCCCACTATAGCAGAAAGGGTCTTTCTATTAGTTGCACATCAAATCTAAGCTGTCTGAAGTGTTTTTCGAAAGTTATTAACACTTTTATGTTTGGCGTTCCGAAACCCACCTTATCTCAGGCTGAAAAGCGTTTTTACGCATTGTGCCATAACTTTTCAGGGAAGCTTCAGAACATGAAATTTTAACCTCCCACTATAGCAGAAAGGGCCTTTCTAGTAGGTGCACATCAAATCTAAGCTGTCTGAAGTGTTTTTCGAAAGTTATCAACACTTTTATGTTTGGCGCTCCGAAACCCACCTTATCTCAGGCTGAAAAGCGTTTTTGTGCATTGTGCCATAACTTTTCAGAGAAACTTCAGAACATGAAATTTTAACCTCCCACTATAGCAGAAAGGGTCTTTCTAGTAGTTGCACATCAAATCTAAGCTGTCTGAAATGTTTTTCGAAAGTTATCAACACTTTTATGTTTGGCGTTCCGAAACCCACCTTATCTCAGGCTGAAAAGCGTTTTTACGCATTGTGGCATAACTTTTCAGGGAAGCTTCAGAACATGAAATTTTAACCTCCCACTATAGCAGAAAGGGCCTTTCTAGAAGGTGCACATCAAATCTAAGCTGTCTGAAGTGTTTTTCGAAAGTTATCAACACTTTTATGTTTGGCGTTCCGAAACCCACCTTATCCCAGGCTGAAAAGCGTTTTTGTGCATTGTGCCATAACTTTTCAGGGAAGCTTCAGAACATGAAATTATTGCCTCCCACTATAGCAGAAAGGGTCTTTCTAGTAGTTGCACATCAAATCTAAGCTGTCTGAAGTGTTTTTCGAAAGTTATTAACACTTTTATGTTTGGCGTTCAGAAACCCACCCTATCTCAGGCTGAAAAGCGTTTTTACGCATTGTGCCATAACTTTTCAGGGAAGCTTCAGAACATGAAATTTTAACCTCCCACTATAGCAGAAAGGGCCTTTCTAGTAGGTGCACATCAAATCTAAGCTGTCTGAAGTGTTTTTCGAAAGCTATCAACACTTTTATGTTTGGCGTTCCGAAACCCACCTTATCTCAGGCTGAAAATTGTTTTTGTGCATTGTGCCATAACTTTTCAGGGAAGCTTCAGAACATGAAATTTTAGCCTCCCACTATAGCAGAAAGGGTCTTTCTAGTAGTTGCACATCAAATCTAAGCTGTCTGAAGTGTTTTTCCAAAGTTATTAACACTTTTATGTTTGGCGTTCCGAAACCCACCTTATCTCAGGCTGAAAAGCGTTTTTACGCATTGTGCCATAACTTTTCAGGGAAGCTTCAGAACATGAAATTTTAACCTCCCAATATAGCAGAAAGGGTCTTTCTAGTAGTTGCACATCAAATCTAAGCTGTCTGAAGTGTTTTTCGAAAGTTATCAACACTTTTATGTTTGGCGTCCGAAACTCACCTTATCTCAGGCTGAAAAGCGTTTTTGTGCATAGTGCCATAACTTTTCAGGGAAGCTTCAGAACATGAAATTTTAACCTCCCACTATAGCAGAAAGGGTCTTTCTAGTAGGTGCACATCAAATCTAAGCTGTCTGAAGTGTTTTCCGAAAGTTATCAACACTTTTATGTTTGGCGTTCCGAAACCCACCTTATCTCAGGCTGAAAAGCGTTTTTATGCATTGTGCCATAACTTTTCAGGGAAGCTTCAGAACATGAAATTTTAACCTCCCACTATAGCAGAAAGGGTCTTTCTATTAGTTGCACATCAAATCTAAGCTGTCTGAAGTGTTTTTCGAAAGTTATTAACACTTTTATGTTTGGCGTTCCGAAACCCACCTTATCTCAGGCTGAAAAGCGTTTTTACGCATTGTGCCATAACTTTTCAGGGAAGCTTCAGAACATGAAATTTTAACCTCCCACTATAGCAGAAAGGGCCTTTCTAGTAGGTGCACATCAAATCTGAGCTGTCTGAAGTGTTTTTCGAAAGTTATCAACACTTTTATGTTTGGCGTTCCGAAACCCACCTTATCTCAGGCTGAAAAGCGTTTTTGTGCATTGTGCCATAACTTTTCAGAGAAACTTCAGAACATGAAATTTTAACCTCCCACTATAGCAGAAAGGGTCTTTCTAGTAGTTGCACATCAAATCTAAGCTGTCTGAAATGTTTTTCGAAAGTTATCAACACTTTTATGTTTGGCGTTCCGAAACCTACCTTATCTCAGGCTGAAAAGCGTTTTTACGCATTGTGGCATAACTTTTCAGGGAAGCTTCAGAACATGAAATTTTAACCTCCCACTATAGCAGAAAGGGTCTTTCTAGTAGGTGCACATCAAATCTAAGCCGTCTGAAGTGTTTTTCGAAAGTTATCAACACTTTTATGTTTGGCGTTCCGAAACCCACCTTATCTCAGGCTGAAAAGCGTTTTTGTGCATTGTGCCATAACTTTTCAGAGAAACTTCAGAACATGAATTTTTAACCTCCCACTATAGCAGAAAGGGTCTTTCTAGTAGTTGCACATCAAATCTAAGCTGTCTGAAATGTTTTTCGAAAGTTATCAACACTTATATGTTTGGCGTTCCGAAACCCACCTTATCTCAGGCTGAAAAGCGTTTTTACGCATTGTGGCATAACTTTTCAGGGAAGCTTCAGAACATGAAATTTTAACCTCCCACTATAGCAGAAAGGGTCTTTCTAGTAGGTGCACATCAAATCTAAGCCGTCTGAAGTGTTTTTCGAAAGTTATCAACACTTTTATGTTTGGCGTTCCGAAACCCACCTTATCTCAGGCTGAAAAGCGTTTTTACGCATTGTGCCATAACTTTTCAGGGAAGCTTCAGAACATGAAATTTTAACCTCCCACTATAGCAGAAAGGGTCTTTCTAGTAGTTGCACATCAAATCTAAGCTGTCTGAAGTGTTTTTCGAATGTTATCAACACTTTTATGTTTGGCGTTCCGAAACTCACCTTATCTCAGGCTGAAAAGCGTTTTTGTGCATAGTGCCATAACTTTTCAGGGAAGCTTCAGAACATGAAATTTTAACCTCCCACTATAGCAGAAAGGGTCTTTCTAGTAGGTGCACATCAAATCTAAGCTGTCTGAAGTGTTTTTCGAAAGTTATCAACACTTTTATGTTTGGCGTTCCGAAACCCACCTTATCTCAGGCTGAAAAGCGTGTTTGTGCATTGTGCCATAACTTTTCAGGGAAGCTTCAGAACATGAAATTTTAACCTCCCACTATAGCAGAAAGAGTCTTTCTATTAGTTGCACATCAAATCTAAGCTGTCTGAAGTGTTTTTCGAAAGTTATTAACACTTTTATGTTTGGCGTTCCGAAACCCACCTTATCTCAGGCTGAAAAGCGTTTTTACGCATTGTGCCATAACTTTTCAGGGAAGCTTCAGAACATGAAATTTTAACCTCCCACTATAGCAGAAAGGGCCTTTCTAGTAGGTGCACATCAAATCTAAGCTGTCTGAAGTGTTTTTCGAAAGTTATCAACACTTTTATGTTTGGCGTTCCGAAACCCACCTTATCTCAGGCTGAAAAGCGTTTTTGTGCATTGTGCCATAACTTTTCAGGGAAGCTTCAGAACATGAAATTTTAACCTCCCACTATAGCAGAAAGGGTCTTTCTAGTAGGTGCACATCAAATCTAAGCTGTCTGAAGTGTTTTTCGAAAGTTATCAACACTTTTTTGTTTGGCGTTCCGAAACCCACCTTATCTCAGGCTGAAAAGCGTTTTTAAGCATTGTGCCATAACTTTTCAGGGACGCTTCAGAACATGAAATTTTAACCTCCCACTATAGCAGAAACGGTCTTTCTAGTATTTGCACATCAAATCTAAGCTGACTGAAATGTTTTTCGAAAGTTATCAACACTTTTATGTTTGGCGTTCCGAAACCCACCTTATCTCAGGCTGAAAAGCGTTTTTACGCATTGTGGCATAACTTTTCAGGGAAGCTTCAGAACATGAAATTTTAACCTCCCACTATAGCAGAAAGGGTCTTTCTAGTAGTTGCACATCAAATCTAAGCTGTCTGAAGTGTTTTTCGAAAGTTATCAACACTTTTATGTTTGGCGTTCCGAAACTCTCCTTATCTCAGGCTGAAAAGCGTTTTTGTGCATAGTGCCATAACTTTTCAGGGAAGCTTCAGAACATGAAATTTTAACCTCCCACTATAGCAGAAAGGGTCTTTCTAGTAGGTGCACATCAAATCTAAGCTGTCTGAAGTGTTTTTCGAAAGTTATCAACACTTTTATGTTTGGCGTTCCGAAACCCACCTTATCTCAGGCTGAAAAGCGTTTTTGTGCATTGTGCCATAACTTTTCAGGGAAGCTTCAGAACATGAAATTTTAACCTCCCACTACAGCAGAAAGGGTCTTTCTAGTAGTTGCACATCAAATCTAAGCTGTCTGAAGTGTTTTTCGAAAGTTATCAACACTTTTATGTTTGGCGTTCCGAAACCCACCTTATCTCAGGCTGAAAAGCGTTTTTACGCATTGTGCCATAGCTTTTCAGGGAAGCTTCAGAACATGAAATTTTAACCTCCCACTATAGCAGAAAGGCCCTTTCTAGTAGGTGCACATCAAATCTAAGCTGTCTGAAGTGTTTTTCGAAAGTTATCTACACTTTTATGTTTGGCGTTCCGAAACCCACCTTATCTCAGGCTGAAAAGCGTTTTTGTGCATTGTGCCATAACTTTTCAGGGAAGCTTCAGAACATGAAATTTTAACCTCCCACTATAGCAGAAAGGGTCTTTCTAGTAGGTGCACATCAAATCTTAGCTGTCTGAAGTGTTTTTCGAAAGTTATCAACACTTTTATGTTTGGCGTTCCGAAACTCACCTTATCTCAGGCTGAAAAGCGTTTTTGTGCATAGTGCCATAACTTTTCAGGGAAGCTTCTGAACATGAAATTTTAACCTCCCACTATAGCAGAAAGGGTCTTTCTAGTAGTTGCACATCAAATCTAAGCTGTCTGAAGTGTTTTTCGAAAGTTATCAACACTTTTATGCTTGGCGTTCCGAAACCCACCTGAAAAGCGTTTTTACGCATTGTGCCATAACTTTTCAGGGAAGCTTCAGAACATGAAATTTTAACCTCCCACTATAGCAGAAAGGGCCTTTCTAGTAGGTGCACATCAAATCTAAGCTGTCTGAAGTGTTTTTCGAAAGTTATCAACACTTTTATGTTTGGCGTTCCGAAACCCACCTTATCTCAGGCTGAAAAGCGTTTTTGTGCATTGTGCCATAACTTTTCAGAGAAACTTCAGAACATGAAATTTTAACCTCCCACTATAGCAGAAAGGGTCTTTCTAGTAGTTGCACATCAAATCTAAGCTGTCTGAAATGTTTTTCGAAAGTTATCAACACTTTTATGTTTGGCGTTCCGAAACCCACCTTATCTCAGGCTGAAAAGCGTTTTTACGCATTGTGGCATAACTTTTCAGGGAAGCTTCAGAACATGAAATTTTAACCTCCCACTATAGCAGAAAGGGTCTTTCTAGTAGGTGCACATCAAATCTAAGCCGTCTGAAGTGTTTTTCGAAAGTTATCAACACTTTTATTTTTGGTGTTCCGAAACCCACCTTATCTCAGGCTGAAAAGCGTTTTTACGCATTGTGCCATAACTTTTCAGGGAAGCTTCAGAACATGAAATTTTAACCTCCCACTATAGCAGAAAGGGTCTTTCTAGTAGTTGCACATCAAATCTAAGCTGTCTGATGTGTTTTTCGAAAGTTATCAACACTTTTATGTTTGGCGTTCCGAAACTCACCTTATCTCAGGCTGAAAAGCGTTTTTGTGCATAGTGCCATAACTTTTCAGGGAAGCTTCAGAACATGAAATTTGAACCTCCCACTATAGCAGAAAGGGCCTTTCTAGTAGGTGCACATCAAATCTAAGCTGTCTGAAGTGTTTTTCGAAAGTTATCAACACTTTTATGTTTGGCGTTCCGAAACCCACCTTATCTCAGGCTGAAAAGCGTTTTTGTGCATTGTGCCATAACTTTTCAGGGAAGCTTCAGAACATGAAATTTTAACCTCCCACTATAGCAGAAAGGGTCTTTCTAGTAGGTGCACATCAAATCTAAGCTGTCTGAAGTGTTTTTCGAAAGTAATCAACACTTTTTTGTTTGGCGTTCCGAAACCCACCTTATCTCAGGCTGAAAAGCGTTTTTGTGCATTGTGCCATAACTTTTCAGGGAAGCTTCAGAACATGAAATTTTAGCCTCCCACTATAGCAGAAATGGTCTTTCTAGTAGTTGCACATCAAATCTAAGCTGTCTGAAGTGTTTTTCGAAAGTTATTAACACTTTTATGTTTGGCGTTCCGAAACCCACCTTATCTCAGGCTGAAAAGCGTTTTTACGCATTGTGCCATAACTTTTCAGGGAAGCTTCAGAACATGAAATTTTAACATCCCACTATAGCAGAAAGGGCCTTTCTAGTAGTTGCACATCAAATCTAAGCTGTCTGAAGTGTTTTTCGAAAGTTATCAACACTTTTATGTTTGGCGTTCCGAAACCCACCTTATCTCAAGCTGAAAAGCGTTTTTGTGCATTGTGCCATAACTTTTCAGGGAAGCTTCAGAACATGAAATTTTGACCTCCCACTATAGCAGAAAGGGTCTTTCTAGTAGGTGCACATCAAATCTAAGCTGTCTGAAGTGTTTTTCGAAAGTTATCAACACTTTTATGTTTGGCGTTCCGAAACCCACCTTATCTCAGGCTGAAAAGCGTTTTTGTGCATTGTGCCATAACTTTTCAGGGAAGCTTCAGAACATAAAAATTTAACCTCCCACTATAGCAGAAAGGGTCTTTCTAGTAGGTGCACATCAAATCTTAGCTGTCTGAAGTGTTTTTCGAAAGTTATCAACACTTTTATGTTTGGCGTTCCGAAACCCACCTGAAAAGCGTTTTTGTGCATTGTGCCATAACTTTTCAGAGAAGCTTCGGAACATGAAATTTTAACCTCCCACTATAGCAGAAAGGGTCTTTCTAGTAGTTGCACATCAAATCTAAGCTGTCTGAAATGTTTTTCGAAAGTTATCAACACTTTTATGTTTGGCGTTCCGAAACCCACCTTATCTCAGGCTGAAAAGCGTTTTTACGCATTGTGGCATAACTTTTCAGGGAAGCTTCAGAACATGAAATTTTAACCTCCCACTATAGCAGAAAGGGTCTTTCTAGTAGTTGCACATCAAATCTAAGCTGTCTGAAGTGTTTTTCGAAAGTTATCAACACTTTTATGTTTGGCGTTCCGAAACCCACCTTATCTCAGGCTGAAAAGCGTTTTTACGCATTGTGCCATAGCTTTTCAGGGAAGCTTCAGAACATGAAATTTTAGCCTCCCACTATAGCAGAAATTGTCTTTCTAGTAGTTGCACATCAAATCTAAGCTGTCTGAAGTGTTTTTCGAAAGTTATTAACACTTTTATGTTTGGCGTTCCGAAACCCACCTGAAAAGCGTTTTTGTGCATTGTGCCATAACTTTTCAGAGAAGCTTCAGAACATGAAATTTTAACCTCCCACTATAGCAGAAAGGGTCTTTCTAGTAGTTGCACATCAAATCTAAGCTGTCTGAAGTGTTTTTCGAAAGTTATTAACACTTTCATGTTTGGCGTTCCGAAACCCACCTTATCTCAGGCTGAAAAGCGTTTTTGTGCATTGTGCCATAACTTTTCAGGGAAGCTTCAGAACATAAAAATTTAACCTCCCACTATAGCAGAAAGGGTCTTTCTAGTAGGTGCACATCAAATCTTAGCTGTCTGAAGTGTTTTTCGAAAGTTATTAACACTTTTATGTTTGGCGTTCCGAAACCCACCTTATGTCAGGCTGAAAAGCGTTTTTGTGCAGTGTGCCATAACTTTTCAGGGAAGCTTCAGAACATGAAATTTTAACCTCCCGCTATAGCAGAAAGGGTCTTTCTAGTAGGTGCACATCAAATACAAGCTGTCTGAAGTGTTTTTCGAAAGTTATCAACACTTTTATGTTTGGCGTTCCGAAACCCACCTTATCTCAGGCTGAAAAGCGTTTTTGTGCATTGTGCCATAACTTTTCAGGGAAGCTTCAGAACATGAAATTTTAACCTCCCACTATAGCAGAAAGGGTCTTTCTAGTAGTTGCACATCAAATCTAAGCTGACTGAAATGTTTTTCGAAAGTTATCAACACTTTTATGTTTGGCGTTCCGAAACCCACCTTATCTCAGGCTGAAAAGCGTTTTTACGCATTGTGGCATAACTTTTCAGGGAAGCTTCAGAACATGAAATTTTAACCTCCCACTATAGCAGAAAGGGTCTTTCTAGTAGGTGCACATCAAATCTAAGCTGTCTGAAGTGTTTTTCCAAAGTTATCAACACTTTTATGTTTGGCGTTCCGAAACCCACCTTATCTCAGGCTGAAAAGCGTTTTTGTGCATTGTGCCATAACTTTTCAGAGAAGCTTCAGAACATGAAATTTTAACCTCCCACTATAGCAGAAAGGGTCTTTCTAGTAGTTGCACATCAAATCTAAGCTGTCTGAAATGTTTTTCGAAAGTTATCAACACTTTTATGTTTGGCGTTCCGAAACCCACCTTATCTCAGGCTGAAAAGCGTTTTTACGCATTGTGGCATAACTTTTCAGGGAAGCTTCAGAACATGAAATTTTAACCTCCCACTATAGCAGAAAGGGTCTTTCTAGTAGTTGCACATCAAATCTAAGCTGTCTGAAGTGTTTTTCGAAAGTTATTAACACTTTTATGTTTGGCGTTCCGAAACCCACCTTATCTCAGTCTGAAAAGCGTTTTTACGCATTGTGCCATAACTTTTCAGGGAAGCTTCAGAACATGAAATTTTAACATCCCACTATAGCAGAAAGGGCCTTTCTAGTAGTTGCACATCAAATCTAAGCTGTCTGAAGTGTTTTTCGAAAGTTATCAACACTTTTATGTTTGGCGTTCCGAAACCCACCTTATCTCAAGCTGAAAAGCGTTTTGGTGCATTGTGCCATAACTTTTCAGGGAAGCTTCAGAACATGAAATTTTGACCTCCCACTATAGCAGAAAGGGTCTTTCTAGTAGGTGCACATCAAATCTAAGCTGTCTGAAGTGTTTTTCGAAAGTTATCAACACTTTTATGTTTGGCGTTCCGAAACCCACCTTATCTCAGGCTGAAAAGCGTTTTTGTGCATTGTGCCATAACTTTTCAGGGAAGCTTCAGAACATAAAAATTTAACCTCCCACTATAGCAGAAAGGGTCTTTCTAGTAGGTGCACATCAAATCTTAGCTGTCTGAAGTGTTTTTCGAAAGTTATTAACACTTTTATGTTTGGCGTTCCGAAACCCACCTTATGTCAGGCTGAAAAGCGTTTTTGTGCAGTGTGCCATAACTTTTCAGGGAAGCTTCAGAACATGAAATTTTAACCTCCCACTATAGCAGAAAGGGTCTTTCTAGTAGGTGCACATCAAATACAAGCTGTCTGAAGTGTTTTTCGAAAGTTATCAACACTTTTATGTTTGGCGTTCCGAAACCCACCTTATCTCAGGCTGAAAAGCGTTTTTGTGCATTGTGCCATAACTTTTCAGGGAAGCTTCAGAACATGAAATTTTAACCTCCCACTATAGCAGAAAGGGTCTTTCTAGTAGTTGCACATCAAATCTAAGCTGACTGAAATGTTTTTCGAAAGTTATCAACACTTTTATGTTTGGCGTTCCGAAACCCACCTTATCTCAGGCTGAAAAGCGTTTTTACGCATTGTGGCATAACTTTTCAGGGAAGCTTCAGAACATGAAATTTTAACCTCCCACTATAGCAGAAAGGGTCTTTCTAGTAGTTGCACAACAAATCTAAGCTGTCTGAAGTGTTTTTCGAAAGTTATCAACACTTTTATGTTTGGCGTTCCGAAACTCACCTTATCTCAGGCTGAAAAGCGTTTTTGTGCATAGTGCCATAACTTTTCAGGGAAGCTTCAGAACATGAAATTTTAACCTCCCACTATAGCAGAAAGGGTCTTTCTAGTAGGTGCACATCAAATCTAAGCTGTCTGAAGTGTTTTTCGAAAGTTATCAACACTTTTATGTTTGGCGTTCCGAAACCCACCTTATCTCAGGCTGAAAAGCGTTTTTGTGCATTGTGCCATAACTTTTCAGGGAAGCTTCAGAACATGAAATTTTAACCTCCCACTATAGCAGAAAGGGTCTTTCTAGTAGTTGCACATCAAATCTAAGCAGTCTGAAGTGTTTTTCGAAAGTTATTAACACTTTTATGTTTGGCGTTCCGAAACCCACCTTATCTCAGGCTGAAAAGCGTTTTTACGCATTGTGCCATAACTTTTCAGGGAAGCTTCAGAACATGAAATTTTAACCTCCCACTATAGCAGAAAGGGCCTTTCTAGTAGGTGCACATCAAATCTAAGCTGTCTGAAGTGTTTTTCGAAAGTTATCAACACTTTTATGTTTGGCGTTCTGAAACCCACCTTATCTCAGGCTGAAAAGCGTTTTTGTGCATTGTGCCATAACTTTTCAGGGAAGCTTCAGAACATGAAATTTTAACCTCCCACTATAGCAGAAATGGTCTTTCTAGTAGGTGCACATCAAATCTAAGCTGTCTGAAGTGTTTTTCGAAAGTTATCAACACTTTTTTGTTTGGCGTTCTGAAACCCACCTTATCTCAGGCTGAAAAGCGTTTTTGTGCATTGTGCCATAACTTTTCAGGGAAGCTTAAGAACATGAAATTTTAACCTCCCACTATAGCAGAAAGGGTCTTTCTAGTAGTTGCACATCAAATCTAAGCTGTCTGAAGTGTTTTTCGAAAGTTATTAACACTTTTATGTTTGGCGTTCCGAAACCCACCTTATCTCAGGCTGAAAAGCGTTTTTACGCATTGTGCCATAACTTTTCAGGGACACTTCAGAACATGAAATTTTAACCTCCCACTATAGCAGAAAGGGCCTTTCTAGTAGGTGCACATCAAATCTAAGCTGTCTGAAGTGTTTTTCGAAAGTTATCAACACTTTTATGTTTGGCGTTCCGAAACCCACCTTATCTCAGACTGAAAAGCGTTTTTGTGCATTGTGCCATAACTTTTCAGGGAAGCTTCAGAACATGAAATTTTAACCTCCCACTATAGCAGAAAGGGTCTTTCTAGTAGGTGCACATCAAATCTAAGCTGTCTGAAGTGTTTTTCGAAAGTTATCAACACTTTTATGTTTGGCGTTCCGAAACCCACCTTATCTCAGGCTGAAAAGCGTTTTTGTGCATTGTGCCATAACTTTTCAGAGAAGCTTCAGAACATGAAATTTTAACCTCCCACTATAGCAGAAAGGGTCTTTCTAGTAGGTGTACATCAAATCTAAGCTGTCTGAAATGTTTTTCGAAAGTTATCAACACTTTTATGTTTGGCGTTCCGAAACCCACCTTATCTCAGGCTGAAAAGCGTTTTTACGCATTGTGGCATAACTTTTCAGGGAAGCTTCAGAACATGAAATTTTAACCTCCCACTATAGCAGAAAGGGTCTTTCTAGTAGTTGCACATCAAATCTAAGCTGTCTGAAGTGTTTTTCGAAAGTTATCAACACTTTTATGTTTGGCGTTCCGAAACCCACCTTATCTCAGGCTGAAAAGCGTTTTTACGCATTGTGCCATAACTTTTCATGGAAGCTTCAGAACATGAAATTTTAACCTCCCACTATAGCAGAAAGGGCCTTTCTAGTAGGTGCACATCAAATCTAAGCTGTCTGAAGTGTTTTTCGAAAGTTATCAACACTTTTAAGTTTGGCGTTCCGAAACCCACCTTATCTCAGGCTGAAAAGCGTTTTTGTGCATTGTGCCATAACCTTTCAGGGAAGCTTCAGAACATGAAATTTTAACCTCCCACTATAGCAGAAATGGTCTTTCTAGTAGTTGCACATCAAATCTAAGCTGTCTGAAGTGTTTTTCGAAAGTTATTAACACTTTTATGTTTGGCGTTCCGAAACCCACCTTATCTCAGGCTGACAAGCGTTTTTGTGCATTGTGCCATAACTTTTCAGGGAAGCTTCAGAACATAAAAATTTAACCTCCCACTATAGCAGAAAGGGTCTTTCTAGTAGGTGCACATCAAATCTTAGCTGTCTGAAGTGTTTTTCGAAAGTTATTAACACTTTTATGTTTGGCGTTCCGAAACCCACCTTATCTCAGGCTGAAAAGCGTTTTTGTGCAGTGTGCCATAACTTTTCAGGGAAGCTTCAGAACATGAAATTTTAACCTCCCACTATAGCAGAAAGGGTTTTTCTAGTAGGTGCACATCAAATACAAGCTGTCTGAAGTGTTTTTCGAAAGTTATCAACACTTTTATGTTTGGCGTTCCGAAACCCACCTTATCTCAGGCTGAAAAGCGTTTTTGTGCATTGTGCCATAACTTTTCAGGGAAGCTTCAGAACATGAAATTATTGCCTCCCACTATAGCAGAAAGGGTCTTTCTAGTAGTTGCGCATCAAATCTAAGCTGTCTGAAGTGTTTTTCGAAAGTTATTAACACTTTTATGTTTGGCGTTCCGAAACCCACCTTATCTCAGGCTGAAAAGCGTTTTTACGCATTGTGGCATAACTTTTCAGGGAAGCTTCAGAACATGAAATTTTAACCTCCCACTATAGCAGAAAGGGCCTTTCTAGTAGGTGCACATCAAATCTAAGCTGTCTGAAGTGTTTTTCGAAAGTTATCAACACTTTTATGTTTGGCGTTCCGAAACCCACCTTATCTCAGGCTGAAAAGCGTTTTTGTGCATTGTGCCATAACTTTTCAGGGAAGCTTCAGAACATGAAATTTTAACCTCCCACTATAGCAGAAATGGTCTTTCTAGTAGGTGCACATCAAATCTAAGCTGTCTGAAGTGTTTTTCGAAAGTTATCAACACTTTTTTGTTTGGCGTTCTGAAACCCACCTTATCTCAGGCTGAAAAGCGTTTTTGTGCATTGTGCCATAACTTTTCAGGGAAGCTTAAGAACATGAAATTTTAACCTCCCACTATAGCAGAAAGGGTCTTTCTAGTAGTTGCACATCAAATCTAAGCTGTCTGAAGTGTTTTTCGAAAGTTATTAACACTTTTATGTTTGGCGTTCCGAAACCCACCTTATCTCAGGCTGAAAAGCGTTTTTACGCATTGTGCCATAACTTTTCAGGGACACTTCAGAACATGAAATTTTAACCTCCCACTATAGCAGAAAGGGCCTTTCTAGTATGTGCACATCAAATCTAAGCTGTCTGAAGTGTTTTTCGAAAGTTATCAACACTTTTATGTTTGGCGTTCCGAAACCCACCTTATCTCAGGCTGAAAAGCGTTTTTGTGCATTGTGCCATAACTTTTCAGGGAAGCTTCAGAACATGAAATTTTAACCTCCCACTTTAGCAGAAAGGGTCTTTCTAGTAGGTGCACATCAAATCTAAGCTGTCTGAAGTGTTTTTCGAAAGTTATCAACACTTTTATGTTTGGCGTTCCGAAACCCACCTTATCTCAGGCTGAAAAGCGTTTTTGTGCATTGTGCCATAACTTTTCAGAGAAGCTTCAGAACATGAAATTTTAACCTCCCACTATAGCAGAAAGGGTCTTTCTAGTAGGTGTACATCAAATCTAAGCTGTCTGAAATGTTTTTCGAAAGTTATCAACACTTTTATGTTTGGCGTTCCGAAACCCACCTTATCTCAGGCTGAAAAGCGTTTTTACGCATTGTGGCATAACTTTTCAGGGAAGCTTCAGAACATGAAATTTTAACCTCCCACTATAGCAGAAAGGGTCTTTCTAGTAGTTGCACATCAAATCTAAGCTGTCTGAAGTGTTTTTCGAAAGTTATCAACACTTTTATGTTTGGCGTTCCGAAACCCACCTTATCTCAGGCTGAAAAGCGTTTTTACGCATTGTGCCATAACTTTTCAGGGAAGCTTCAGAACATGAAATTTTAACCTCCCACTATAGCAGAAAGGGTCTTTCTAGTAGTTGCACATCAAATCTAAGCTGACTGAAATGTTTTTCGAAAGTTATCAACACTTTTATGTTTGGCGTTCAGAAACCCACCTTATCTCAGGCTGAAAAGCGTTTTTACGCATTGTGGCATAACTTTTCAGGGAAGCTTCAGAACATGAAATTTTAACCTCCCACTATAGCAGAAAGGGTCTTTCTAGTAGGTGCACATCAAATCTAAGCTGTCTGAAGTGTTTTTCGAAAGTTATCAACACTTTCATGTTTGGCGTTCCGAAACCCACCTTATCTCAGGTTGAAAAGCGTTTTTGTGCATTGTGCCATAACTTTTCAGGGAAGCTTCAGAACATGAAATTATTGCCTCCCACTATAGCAGAAAGGGTCTTTCTAGTAGTTGCGCATCAAATCTAAGCTGTCTGAAGTGTTTTTCGAAAGTTATTAACACTTTTATGTTTGGCGTTCCGAAACCCACCTTATCTCAGGCTGAAAAGCGTTTTTATGCATTGTGGCATAACTTTTCAGGGAAGCTTCAGAACATGAAATTTTAACCTCCCACTATAGCAGAAAGGGCCTTTCTAGTAGGTGCACATCAAATCTAAGCTGTCTGAAGTGTTTTTCGAAAGTTATCAACACTTTTATGTTTGGCGTTCCGAAACCCACCTTATCTCAGGCTGAAAAGCGTTTTTGTGCATTGTGCCATAACTTTTCAGGGAAGCTTCAGAACATGAAATTTTAACCTCCCACTATAGCAGAAAGGGTCTTTCTAGTAGGTGCACATCAAATCTAAGCTGTCTGAAGTGTTTTTCGAAAGTTATCAACACTTTTATGTTTGGCGTTCCGAAACCCACCTTATCTCAGGCTGAAAAGCGTTTTTGTGCATTGTGTCATAACTTTTCAGGGAAGCTTCAGAACATGAAATTTTAACCTCCCACAATAGCAGAAAGGGTCTTTCTAGTAGTTGCACATCAAATCTAAGCAGTCTGAAGTGTTTTTCGAAAGTTATTAACACTTTTATGTTTGGCGTTCCGAAACCCACCTTATCTCAGGCTGAAAAGCGTTTTTACGCATTGTGCCATAACTTTTCAGGGAAGCTTCAGAACATGAAATTTTAACCTCCCACTATAGCAGAAAGGGCCTTTCTAGTAGGTGCACATCAAATCTAAGCTGTCTGAAGTGTTTTTCGAAAGTTATCAACACTTTTATGTTTGGCGTTCCGAAACCCACCTTATCTCAGGCTGAAAAGCGTTTTTGTGCATTGTGCCATAACTTTTCAGGGAAGCTTCAGAACATGAAATTTTAACCTCCCACTATAGCAGAAAGGGTCTTTCTAGTAGGTGCACATCAAATCTAAGCTGTCTGAAGTGTTTTTCGAAAGTTATCAACACTTTTTTGTTTGGCGTTCCGAAACCCACCTTATCTCAGGCTGAAAAGCGTTTTTGTACATTGTGCCATAACTTTTCAGGGAAGTTTCAGAACATGAAATTTTAACCTCCCACTATAGCAGAAAGGGTCTTTCTAGTAGTTGCACATAAAATCTTAGCTGTCTGAAGTGTTTTTCGAAAGTTATTAACACTTTTATGTTTGGCGTTCCGAAACCCACCTTATCTCAGGCTGAAAAGCGTTTTTACGCATTGTGCCATAACTTTTCAGGGACGCTTCAGAACATGAAATTTTAACCTCCCACTATAGCAGAAAGGGCCTATCTAGTAGGTGCACATCAAATCTAAGCTGTCTGAAGTGTTTTTCGAAAGTTATCAACACTTTTATGTTTGGCGTTCCGAAACCCACCTTATCTCAGGCTGAAAAGCGTTTTTGTGCATTGTGCCATAACTTTTCAGGGAAGCTTCAGAACATGAAATTTTAACCTCCCACTATAGCAGAAAGGGTCTTTCTAGTAGGTGCACATCAAATCTAAGCTGTCTGAAGTGTTTTTTGAAAGTTATCAACACTTTTATGTTTGGCGTTCCGAAACCCACCTTATCTCAGGCTGAAAAGCGTTTTTGTGCATTGTGCCATAACTTTTCAGAGAAGCTTCAGAACATGAAATTTTAACCTCCCACTATAGCAGAAAGGGTCTTTCTAGTAGTTGCACATCAAATCTAAGCTGTCTGAAATGTTTTTCGAAAGTTATCAACACTTTTATGTTTGGCGTTCCGAAACCCACCTTATCTCAGGCTGAAAAGCGTTTTTACGCATTGTGGCATAACTTTTCAGGGAAGCTTCAGAACATGAAATTTTAACATCCCACTATAGCAGAAAGGGTCTTTCTAGTAGGGGCACATCAAATCTAAGCTGTCTGAAGTGTTTTTCGAAAGTTATCAACACTTTTATGTTTGGCGTTCCGAAACCCACCTTATCTCAGGCTGAAAAGCGTTTTTGTGCATTGTGCCATAACTTTTCAGGGAAGCTTCAGAACATGAAATTATTGCCTCCCACTATAGCAGAAAGGGTCTTTCTAGTAGTTGCACATCAAATCTAAGCAGTCTGAAGTGTTTTTCGAAAGTTATTAACACTTTTATGTTTGGCGTTCCGAAACCCACCTTATCTCAGGCTGAAAAGCGTTTTTACGCATTGTGCCATAACTTTTCAGGGAAGCTTCAGAACATGAAATTTTAGCCTCCCACTATAGCAGAAATGGTCTTTCTAGTAGTTGCACATCAAATCTAAGCTGTCTGAAGTGTTTTTCGAAAGTTATTAACACTTTTATGTTTGGCGTTCCGAAACCCACCTTATCTCAGGCTGAAAAGCGTTTTTACGCATTGTGCCATAACTTTTCAGGGAAGGTTCAGAACATGAAATTTTAACCTCACACTATAGCAGAAAGGGTCTTTCTAGTAGTTGCACATCAAATCTAAGCTGTCTGAAGTGTTTTTCGAAAGTTATCAACACTTTTATGTTTGGCGTTCCGAAACCCACCTTATCTCAAGCTGAAAAGCGTTTTTGTGCATTGTGCCATAACTTTTCAGGGAAGCATCACAACATGAAATTTTAACCTCCCACTATAGCAGAAAGGGTCTTTCTAGTAGGTGCACATCAAATCTAAGCTGTCTGAAGTGTTTTTCGAAAGTTATCAACACTTTTATGTTTGGCGTTCCGAAACACACCTTATCTCAGGCTGAAAAGCGTTTTTGTGCATTGTGCCATAACTTTTCAGGGAAGCTTCAGAACATAAAAATTTAACCTCCCACTATAGCAGAAAGGGTCTTTCTAGTAGGTGCACATCAAATCTTAGCTGTCTGAAGTGTTTTTCGAAAGTTATTAACACTTTTATGTTTGGCGTTCCGAAACCCACCTTATGTCAGGCTGAAAAGCGTTTTTGTGCAGTGTGCCATAACTTTTCAGGGAAGCTTCAGAACATGAAATTCTAACCTCCCACTATAGCAGAAAGGGTCTTTCTAGTAGGTGCACATCAAATACGAGCTGTCTGAAGTGTTTTTCGAAAGTTATCAACACTTTTATGTTTGGCGTTCCGAAACCCACCTTATCTCAGGCTGAAAAGCGTTGTTGTGCATTGTGCCATAACTTTTCAGGGAAGCTTCAGAACATGAAATTTTAACCTCCCACTATAGCAGAAAGGGTCTTTCTAGTAGTTGCACATCAAATCTAAGCTGACTGAAATGTTTTTCGAAAGTTATCAACACTTTTATGTTTGGCGTTCCGAAACCCACCTTATCTCAGGCTGAAAAGCGTTTTTACGCATTGTGGCTATACTTTTCAGGGAAGCTTCAGAACATGAAATTTTAACCTCCCACTATAGCAGAAAGGGTCTTTCTAGTAGGTGCACATCAAATCTAAGCTGTCTGAAGTGTTTTTCGAAAGTTATCAACACTTTTATGTTTGGCGTTCCGAAACCCACCTTATCTCAGGCTGAAAAGCGTTTTTGTGCATTGTGCCATAACTTTTCAGGGAAGCTTCAGAACATGAAATTATTGCCTCCCACTATAGCAGAAAGGGTCTTTCTAGTAGTTGCGCATCAAATCTAAGCTGTCTGAAGTGTTTTTCGAAAGTTATTAACACTTTTATGTTTGGCGTTCCGAAACCCACCTTATCTCAGGCTGAAAAGCGTTTTTACGCATTGTGGCATAACTTTTCAGGGAAGCTTCAGAACATGAAATTTTAACCTCCCACTATAGCAAAAAGGGCCTTTCTAGTAGGTGCACATCAAATCTATGCTGTCTGAAAGTGTTTTTCGAAAGTTATCAACACTTTTATGTTTGGCGTTCCGAAACCCACCTTATCTCAGGCTGAAAAGCGTTTTTGGGCATTGTGCCATAACTTTTCAGGGAAGCTTCAGAACATGAAATTTTAACCTCCCACTATAGCAGAAAGGGTCTTTCTAATAGGTGCACATCAAATCTAAGCTGTCTGAAGTGTTTTTCGAAAGTTATTAACACTTTTATGTTTGGCGTTCCGAAACCCACCTTATCTCAGGCTGAAAAGCGTTTTTACGCATTGTGCCATAACTTTTCAGGGAAGGTTCAGAACATGAAATTTTAACCTCCCACTATAGCAGAAAGGGCCTTTCTAGTAGGTGCACATCAAATCTAAGCTGTCTGAAGTGTTTTTCGAAAGTTATCAACACTTTTATGTTTGGCGTTCCGAAACCCACCTTATCTCAGGCTGAAAAGCGTTTTTGTGCATTGTGTCATAACTTTTCAGGGAAGCTTCAGAACATGAAATTTTAACCTCCCACTATAGCAGAAAGGGTCTTTCTAGTAGTTGCACATCAAATCTAAGCAGTCTGAAGTGTTTTTCGAAAGTTATTAACACTTTTATGTTTGGCGTTCCGAAACCCACCTTATCTCAGGCTGAAAAGCGTTTTTACGCATTGTGCCATAACTTTTCAGGGAAGCTTCAGAACATGAAATTTTAACCTCCCACTATAGCAGAAAGGGCCTTTCTAGTAGGTGCACATCAAATCTAAGCTGTCTGAAGTGTTTTTCGAAAGTTATCAACACTTTTATGTTTGGCGTTCCGAAACCCACCTTATCTCAGGCTGAAAAGCGTTTTTGTGCATTGTGCCATAACTTTTCAGGGAAGCTTCAGAACATGAAATTTTAACCTCCCACTATAGCAGAAAGGGTCTTTCTAGTAGGTGCACATCAAATCTAAGCTGTCTGAAGTGTTTTTCGAAAGTTATCAACACTTTTTTGTTTGGCGTTCCGAAACCCACCTTATCTCAGGCTGAAAAGCGTTTTTGTACATTGTGCCATAACTTTTCAGGGAAGTTTCAGAACATGAAATTTTAACCTCCCACTATAGCAGAAAGGGTCTTTCTAGTAGTTGCACATAAAATCTTAGCTGTCTGAAGTGTTTTTCGAAAGTTATTAACACTTTTATGTTTGGCGTTCCGAAACCCACCTTATCTCAGGCTGAAAAGCGTTTTTACGCATTGTGCCATAACTTTTCAGGGACGCTTCAGAACATGAAATTTTAACCTCCCACTATAGCAGAAAGGGCCTATCTAGTAGGTGCACATCAAATCTAAGCTGTCTGAAGTGTTTTTCGAAAGTTATCAACACTTTTATGTTTGGCGTTCCGAAACCCACCTTATCTCAGGCTGAAAAGCGTTTTTGTGCATTGTGCCATAACTTTTCAGGGAAGCTTCAGAACATGAAATTTTAACCTCCCACTATAGCAGAAAGGGTCTTTCTAGTAGGTGCACATCAAATCTAAGCTGTCTGAAGTGTTTTTTGAAAGTTATCAACACTTTTATGTTTGGCGTTCCGAAACCCACCTTATCTCAGGCTGAAAAGCGTTTTTGTGCATTGTGCCATAACTTTTCAGAGAAGCTTCAGAACATGAAATTTTAACCTCCCACTATAGCAGAAAGGGTCTTTCTAGTAGTTGCACATCAAATCTAAGCTGTCTGAAATGTTTTTCGAAAGTTATCAACACTTTTATGTTTGGCGTTCCGAAACCCACCTTATCTCAGGCTGAAAAGCGTTTTTACGCATTGTGGCATAACTTTTCAGGGAAGCTTCAGAACATGAAATTTTAACCTCCCACTATAGCAGAAAGGGTCTTTCTAGTAGGGGCACATCAAATCTAAGCTGTCTGAAGTGTTTTTCGAAAGTTATCAACACTTTTATGTTTGGCGTTCCGAAACCCACCTTATCTCAGGCTGAAAAGCGTTTTTGTGCATTGTGCCATAACTTTTCAGGGAAGCTTCAGAACATGAAATTATTGCCTCCCACTATAGCAGAAAGGGTCTTTCTAGTAGTTGCACATCAAATCTAAGCAGTCTGAAGTGTTTTTCGAAAGTTATTAACACTTTTATGTTTGGCGTTCCGAAACCCACCTTATCTCAGGCTGAAAAGCGTTTTTACGCATTGTGCCATAACTTTTCAGGGAAGGTTCAGAACATGAAATTTTAACCTCACACTATAGCAGAAAGGGTCTTTCTAGTAGTTGCACATCAAATCTAAGCTGTCTGAAGTGTTTTTCGAAAGTTATCAACACTTTTATGTTTGGCGTTCCGAAACCCACCTTATCTCAAGCTGAAAAGCGTTTTTGTGCATTGTGCCATAACTTTTCAGGGAAGCATCACAACATGAAATTTTAACCTCCCACTATAGCAGAAAGGGTCTTTCTAGTAGGTGCACATCAAATCTAAGCTGTCTGAAGTGTTTTTGAAAGTTATCAACACTTTTATGTTTGGCGTTCCGAAACACACCTTATCTCAGGCTGAAAAGCGTTTTTGTGCATTGTGCCATGACTTTTCAGGGAAGCTTCAGAACATAAAAATTTAACCTCCCACTATAGCAGAAAGGGTCTTTCTAGTTGGTGCACATCAAATCTTAGCTGTCTGAAGTGTTTTTCGAAAGTTATTAACTCTTTTATGTTTGGCGTTCCGAAACCCACCTTATGTCAGGCTGAAAAGCGTTTTTGTGCAGTGTGCCATAACTTTTCAGGGAAGCTTCAGAACATGAAATTCTAACCTCCCACTATAGCAGAAAGGGTCTTTCTAGTAGGTGCACATCAAATACGAGCTGTCTGAAGTGTTTTTCGAAAGTTATCAACACTTTTATGTTTGGCGTTCCGAAACCCACCTTATCTCAGGCTGAAAAGCGTTGTTGTGCATTGTGCCATAACTTTTCAGGGAAGCTTCAGAACATGAAATTTTAACCTCCCACTATAGCAGAAAGGGTCTTTCTAGTAGTTGCACATCAAATCTAAGCTGACTGAAATGTTTTTCGAAAGTTATCAACACTTTTATGTTTGGCGTTCTGAAACCCACCTTATCTCAGGCTGAAAAGCGTTTTTACGCATTGTGGCTATACTTTTCAGGGAAGCTTCAGAACATGAAATTTTAACCTCCCACTATAGCAGAAAGGGTCTTTCTAGTAGGTGCACATCAAATCTAAGCTGTCTGAAGTGTTTTTCGAAAGTTATCAACACTTTTATGTTTGGCGTTCCGAAACCCACCTTATCTCAGGCTGAAAAGCGTTTTTGTGCATTGTGCCATAACTTTTCAGGGAAGCTTCAGAACATGAAATTATTGCCTCCCACTATAGCAGAAAGGGTATTTCTAGTAGTTGCGCATCAAATCTAAGCTGTCTGAAGTGTTTTTCGAAAGTTATTAACACTTTTATGTTTGGCGTTCCGAAACCCACCTTATCTCAGGCTGAAAAGCGTTTTTACGCATTGTGGCATAACTTTTCAGGGAAGCTTCAGAACATGAAATTTTAACCTCCCACTATAGCAAAAAGGGCCTTTCTAGTAGGTGCACATCAAATCTATGCTGTCTGAAAGTGTTTTTCGAAAGTTATCAACACTTTTATGTTTGCCGTTCCGAAACCCACCTTATCTCAGGCTGAAAAGCGTTTTTGGGCATTGTGCCATAACTTTTCAGGGAAGCTTCAGAACATGAAATTTTAACCTCCCACTATAGCAGAAAGGGTCTTTCTAATAGGTGCACATCAAATCTAAGCTGTCTGAAGTGTTTTTCGAAAGTTATTAACACTTTTATGTTTGGCGTTCCGAAACCCACCTTATCTCAGGCTGAAAAGCGTTTTTACGCATTGTGCCATAACTTTTCAGGGAAGGTTCAGAACATGAAATTTTAACCTCCCACTATAGCAGAAAGGGCCTTTCTAGTAGGTGCACATCAAATCTAAGCTGTCTGAAGTGTTTTTCGAAAGTTATCAACACTTTTATGTTTGGCGTTCCGAAACCCACCTTATCTCAGGCTGACAAGCGTTTTTACGCATTGTGCCATAACTTTTCAGGGACGCTTCAGAACATGAAATTTTAACCTCCCACTATAGCAGAAAGGGTCTTTCTAGTAGGTGCACATCAAATCTAAGCTGTCTGTAGTGTTTTTCGAAAGTTATCAACACTTTTATGTTTGGCGTTCCGAAACCCACCTTATCTCAGGCTGAAAAGCGTTTTTGTGCATTGTGCCATAACTTTTCAGGGAAGCTTCAGAACATGAAATTTTAACCTCCCACTATAGCAGAAAGGGCCTTTCTAGTAGGTGCACATCAAATCTAAGCTGTCTGAAGTGTTTTTCGAAAGTTATCAACACTTTTATGTTTGGCGTTCCGAAACCCACCTTATCTCAGGCTGAAAAGCGTTTTCACGCATTGTGCCATAACTTTTCAGGGAAGCTTCAGAACATGAAATGTTAACCTCCCACTATAGCAGAAAGGGTCTTTCTAGTAGTTGCACATCAAATCTAAGCTGTCTGAAGTGTTTTTCGAAAGTTATCAACACTTTTATGTTTGGCGTTCCGAAACCTACCTTATCTCAGGCTGAAAAGCGTTTTTGTGCATTGTGCCATAACTTTTCAGGGAAGCTTCAGAACATGAAATTTTAACCTCCCACTATAGCAGAAAGGGTCTTTCTGGTAGGTGCACATCAAATCTAAGCTGTCTGAAGTGTTTTTCGAAAGTTATCAACACTTTTATGTTTGGCGTTCCGAAACCCACCTTATCTCAGGCTGCAAAGCGTTTTTACGCATTGTGGCATAACTTTTCAGAGAAGCTTCAGAACATGAAATTTTAACCTCCCACTATAGCAGAAAGGGTCTTTCTAGTAGGTGCACATCAAATCTAAGCTGTCTGAAGTGTTTTTCGAAAGTTATCAACATTTTTATGTTTGGCGTTCCGAAACCCACCTTATCTCAGGCTGAAAAGCGTTTTTGTGCATTGTGCCATAACTTTTCAGAGAAGCTTCAGAACATGAAATTTTAACATCCCACTATAGCAGAAAGGGTCTTTCTAGTAGTTGCACATCAAATCTTAGCTGTCTGAAGTGTTTTTCGAAAGTTATTAACGCTTTTATGTTTGGCGTTCCGAAACCCACCTTATCTCAGGCTGAAAAGCGTTTTTGTGCATTGTGCCATAACTTTTCAGGGAAGCTTCAGAACATGAAATTTTAACCTCCCACTATAGCAGAAAGGGTCTTTCTAGTAGGTGCACATCAAATCTAAGCTGTCTGAAGGGTTTTTCGAAAGTGATCAACACTTTTATGTTTGGCGTTCCGAAACCCACCTTATCTAAGGCTGAAAAGCGTTTTTGTGCATTGTGCCATAACTTTTCAGAGAAGCTTCAGAACATGAAATTTTAACCTCCCACTATAGCAGAAAGGGTCTTTCTAGTAGTTGCACATCAAATCTAAGCTGTCTGAAGTGTTTTTCGAAAGTTATCAACACTTTTATGTTTGGCGTTCCGAAACCCACCTTATCTCAGGCTGCAAAGCGTTTTTACGCATTGTGGCATAACTTTTCAGGGAAGCTTCAGAACATGAAATTTTAACCTCCCACTATAGCAGAAAGGGTCTTTCTACTAGGTGCACATCAAATCTAAGCTGTCTGAAGTGTTTTTCGAAAGTTATCAACACTTTTATGTTTGGCGTTCCGAAACCCACCTTATCTCAGGCTGAAAAGCGTTTTTGTGCATTGTGCCATAACTTTTCAGGGAAGCTTCAGAACATGAAATTTTAACCTCCCACTATAGCAGAAAGGGCCTTTCTAGTAGGTGCACATCAAATCTAAGCTGTCTGAAGTGTTTTTCGAAAGTTATCAACACTTTTATGTTTGGCGTTCCGAAACCCACCTTATCTCAGGCTGAAAAGCGTTTTCACGCATTGTGCCAAAACTTTTCAGGGAAGCTTCAGAACATGAAATGTTAACCTCCCACTATAGCAGAAAGGGTCTTTCTAGTAGTTGCACATCAAATCTAAGCTGTCTGAAGTGTTTTTCGAAAGTTATCAACACTTTTATGTTTGGCGTTCCGAAACACACCTTATCTCAGGCTGAAAAGCGTTTTTGTGCATTGTGCCATAACTTTTCAGGGAAGCTTCAGAACATGAAATTTTAACCTCCCACTATAGCAGAAAGGGTCTTTCTAGTAGGTGCACATCAAATCTAAGCTGTCTGAAGTGTTTTTCGAAAGTTATCAACACTTTTATGTTTGGCGTTCTGAAACCCACCTTATCTCAGGCTGCAAAGCGTTTTTACGCATTGTGGCATAACTTTTCAGGGAAGCTTCAGAACATGAAATTTTAACCTCCCACTATAGCAGAAAGGGCCTTTCTAGTAGGTGCACATCAAATCTAAGCTGTCTGAAGTGTTTTTCGAAAGTTATCAACACTTTTATGTTTGGCGTTCCGAAACACACCTTATCTCAGGCTGAAAAGCGTTTTTGTGCATTGTGCCATAACTTTTCAGGGAAGCTTCAGAACATGAAATTTTAACCTCCCACTATAGCAGAAAGGGTCTTTCTAGTAGGTGCACATCAAATCTTAGCTGTCTGAAGTGTTTTTCGAAAGTTATCAACACTTTTATGTTTGGCGTTCCGAAACCCACCTTATCTCAGGCTGCAAAGCGTTTTTACGCATTGTGGCATAACTTTTCAGGGAAGCTTCAGAACATGAAATTTTAACCTCCCACTATAGCAGAAAGGGTCTTTCTAGTAGGTGCACATCAAATCTAAGCTGTCTGAAGTGTTTTTCGAAAGTTATCAACACTTTTATGTTTGGCGTTCCGAAACCCACCTTATCTCAGGCTGAAAAGCGTTTTTGTGCATTGTGCCATAACTTTTCAGAGAAGCTTCAGAACATGAAATTTTAACATCCCACTATAGCAGAAAGGGTCTTTCTAGTAGTTGCACATCAAATCTTAGCTGTCTGAAGTGTTTTTCGAAAGTTATTAACGCTTTTATGTTTGGCGTTCCGAAACCCACCTTATCTCAGGCTGAAAAGCGTTTTTGTGCATTGTGCCATAACTTTTCAGGGAAGCTTCAGAACATGAAATTTTAACCTCCCACTATAGCAGAAAGGGTCTTTCTAGTAGGTGCACATCAAATCTAAGCTGTCTGAAGGGTTTTTCGAAAGTGATCAACACTTTTATGTTTGGCGTTCCGAAACCCACCTTATCTAAGGCTGAAAAGCGTTTTTGTGCATTGTGCCACAACTTTTCAGAGAAGCTTCAGAACATGAAATTTTAACCTCCCACTATAGCAGAAAGGGTCTTTCTAGTAGTTGCACATCAAATCTAAGCTGTCTGAAGTGTTTTTCGAAAGTTATCAACACTTTTATGTTTGGCGTTCCGAAACCCACCTTATCTCAGGCTGTAAAGCGTTTTTACGCATTGTGGCATAACTTTTCAGGGAAGCTTCAGAACATGAAATTTTAACCTCCCACTATAGCAGAAAGGGTCTTTCTACTAGGTGCACATCAAATCTAAGCTGTCTGAAGTGTTTTTCGAAAGTTATCAACACTTTTATGTTTGGCGTTCCGAAACCCACCTTATCTCAGGCTGAAAAGCGTTTTGGTGCATTGTGCCATAACTTTTCAGGGAAGCTTCAGAACATGAAATTTTAACCTCCCACTATAGCAGAAAGGGCCTTTCTAGTAGGTGCACATCAAATCTAAGCTGTCTGAAGTGTTTTTCGAAAGTTATCAACACCTTTATGTTTGGCGTTCCGAAACCCACCTTATCTCAGGCTGAAAAGCGTTTTCACGCATTGTGCCATAACTTTTCAGGGAAGCTTCAGAACATGAAATGTTAACCTCCCACTATAGCAGAAAGGGTCTTTCTAGTAGTTGCACATCAAATCTAAGCTGTCTGAAGTGTTTTTCGAAAGTTATCAACACTTTTATGTTTGGCGTTCCGAAACACACCTTATCTCAGGCTGAAAAGCGTTTTTGTGCATTGTGCCATAACTTTTCAGGGAAGCTTCAGAACATGAAATTTTAACCTCCCACTATAGCAGAAAGGGTCTTTCTAATAGGTGCACATCAAATCTAAGCTGTCTGAAGTGTTTTTCGAAAGTTATCAACACTTTTATGTTTGGCGTTCTGAAACACACCTTATCTCAGGCTGCAAAGCGTTTTTACGCATTGTGGCATAACTTTTCAGGGAAGCTTCAGAACATGAAATTTTAACCTCCCACTATAGCAGAATGGGCCTTTCTAGTAGGTGCACATCAAATCTAAGCTGTCTGAAGTGTTTTTCGAAAGTTATCAACACTTTCATGTTTGGCGTTCCGAAACCCACCTTATCTCAGGCTGAAAAGCGTTTTTGTGCATTGTGCCATAACTTTTCAGAGAAGCTTCAGAACATGAAATTTTAACATCCCACTATAGCAGAAAGGGTCTTTCTAGTAGTTGCACATCAAATCTTAGCTGTCTGAAGTGTTTTTCGAAAGTTATTAACGCTTTTATGTTTGGCGTTCCGAAACCCACCTTATCTCAGGCTGAAAAGCGTTTTTGTGCATTGTGCCATAACTTTTCAGGGAAGCTTCAGAACATGAAATTTTAACCTCCCACTATAGCAGAAAGGGTCTTTCTAGTAGGTGCACATCAAATCTAAGCTGTCTGAAGGGTTTTTCGAAAGTGATCAACACTTTTATGTTTGGCGTTCCGAAACCCACCTTATCTAAGGCTGAAAAGCGTTTTTGTGCATTGTGCCATAACTTTTCAGAGAAGCTTCAGAACATGAAATTTTAACCTCCCACTATAGCAGAAAGGGTCTTTCTAGTAGTTGCACATCAAATCTAAGCTGTCTGAAGTGTTTTTCGAAAGTTATCAACACTTTTATGTTTGGCGTTCCGAAACCCACCTTATCTCAGGCTGCAAAGCGTTTTTACGCATTGTGGCATAACTTTTCAGGGAAGCTTCAGAACATGAAATTTTAACCTCCCACTATAGCAGAAAGGGTCTTTCTAGTAGGTGCACATCAAATCTAAGCTGTCTGAAGTGTTTTTCGAAAGTTATCAACACTTTTATGTTTGGCGTTCCGAAACCCACCTTATCTCAGGCTGAAAAGCGTTTTTGTGCATTGTGCCATAACTTTTCAGAGAAGCTTCAGAACATGAAATTTTAACATCCCACTATAGCAGAAAGGGTCTTTCTAGTAGTTGCACATCAAATCTTAGCTGTCTGAAGTGTTTTTCGAAAGTTATTAACGCTTTTATGTTTGGCGTTCCGAAACCCACCTTATCTCAGGCTGAAAAGCGTTTTTGTGCATTGTGCCATAACTTTTCAGGGAAGCTTCAGAACATGAAATTTTAACCTCCCACTGTAGCAGAAAGGGTCTTTCTAGTAGGTGCACATCAAATCTAAGGTGTCTGAAGGGTTTTTCGAAAGTGATCAACACTTTTATGTTTGGCGTTCCGAAACCCACCTTATCTAAGGCTGAAAAGCGTTTTTGTGCATTGTGCCATAACTTTTCAGAGAAGCTTCAGAACATGAAATTTTAACCTCCCACTATAGCAGAAAGGGTCTTTCTAGTAGTTGCACATCAAATCTAAGCTGTCTGAAATGTTTTTCGAAAGTTATCAACACTTTTATGTTTGGCGTTCCGAAACCCACCTTATCTCAGGCTGAAAAGCGTTTTTACGCATTGTGGCATAACTTTTCAGGGAAGCTTCAGAACATGAAATTTTAACCTCCCACTATAGCAGAAAGGGTCTTTCTAGTAGTTGCACATCAAATCTAAGCTGTCTGAAGTGTTTTTCGAAAGTTATCAACACTTTTATGTTTGGCGTTCCGAAACCCACCTTATCTCAGGCTGAAAAGCGTTTTTGTGCATTGTGCCATAACTTTTCAGGGAAGCTTCAGAACATGAAATTTTAACCTCCCACTATAGCAGAAATGGTCTTTCTAGTAGTTGCACATCAAATCTAAGCTGTCTGAAGTGTTTTTCGAAAGTTATTAACACTTTTATGTTTGGCGTTCCGAAACCCACCTTATCTCAGGCTGAAAAGCGTTTTTACGCATTGTGCCATCACTTTTCAGGGAAGCTTCAGAACATGAAATTTTAACCTCCCACTATAGCAGAAAGGGTCTTTCTAGTAGTTGCACATCAAATCTAAGCTGTCTGAAGTGTTTTTCGAAAGTTATCAACACTTTTATGTTTGGCGTTCCGAAACCCACCTTATCTCAAGCTGAAAAGCGTTTTTGTGCATTGTGCCATAACTTTTCAGGGAAGCTTCAGAACATGAAATTTTAACCTCCCACTATAGCTGAAAGGGTCTTTCTAGTAGTTGCACATCAAATCTAAGCTGTCTGAAGTGTTTTTCGAAAGTTATCAACACTTTTATGTTTGGCGTTCCGAAACCCACCTTATCTCAGGCTGAAAAGCGTTTTTACGCATTGTGCCATAACTTTTCAGGGAAGCTTCAGAACATGAAATTTTAACCTCCCACTATAGCAGAAAGGGCCTTTCTAGTAGGTGCACATCAAATCTAAGCTGTCTGAAGTGTTTTTCGAAAGTTATCAACACTTTTAAGTTTGGCGTTCCGAAACCCACCTTATCTCAGGCTGAAAAGCGTTTTTGTGCATTGTGCCATAACTTTTCAGGGAAGCTTCAGAACATGAAATTTTAACCTGCCACTATAGCAGAAATGGTCTTTCTAGTAGTTGCACATCAAATCTAAGCTGTCTGAAGTGTTTTTCGAAAGTTATTAACACTTTTATGTTTGGCGTTCCGAAACCCACCTTATCTCAGGCTGAAAAGCGTTTTTACGCATTGTGGCATAACTTTTCAGGGAAGCTTCAGAACATGAAATTTTAACCTCCCACTATAGCAGAAAGGGTCTTTCTAGTAGTTGCACATCAAATCTAAGCTGTCTGAAGTGTTTTTCGAAAGTTATCAACACTTTTATGTTTGGCGTTCCGAAACCCACCTTATCTCAAGCTGAAAAGCGTTTTTGTGCATTGTGCCATAACTTTTCAGGGAAGCTTCAGAACATGAAATTTTAACCTCCCACTATAGCAGAAAGGGTCTTTCTAGTAGGTGCACATCAAATCTAAGCTGTCTGAAGGGTTTTTCGAAAGTGATCAACACTTTTATGTTTGGCGTTCCGAAACCCACCTTATCTCAGGCTGAAAAGCGTTTTTGTGCATTGTGCCATAACTTTTCAGGGAAGCTTCAGAACATGAAATTATTGCCTCCCTCTATAGCAGAAAGGGTCTTTCTAGTAGTTGCGCATCAAATCTAAGCTATCTGAAGTGTTTTTCGAAAGTTATTAACAGTTTTATGTTTGGCGTTCCGAAACCCACCTTGTCTCAGGCTGAAAAGCGTTTTTACGCATTGTGGCATAACTTTTCAGGGAAGCTTCAGAACATGAAATTTTAACCTCCCACTATAGCAGAAAGGGTCTTTGTAGTAGTTGCACATCAAATCTAAGCAGTCTGAAGTGTTTTTCGAAAGTTATTAACACTTTTATGTTTGGCGTTCCGAAACCCACCTTATCTCAGGCTGAAAAGCGTTTTTACGCATTGTGCCATAACTTTTCAGGGAAGCTTCAGAACATGAAATTTTAACCTCCCACTATAGCAGAAAGGGCCTTTCTAGTAGGTGCACATCAAATCTAAGCTGTCTGAAGTGTTTTTCGAAAGTTATCAACACTTTTATGTTTGGCGTTCCGAAACCCACCTTATCTCAGGCTGAAAAGCGTTTTTGTGCATTGTGCCATAACTTTTCAGGGAAGCTTCAGAACATGCAATTTTAACCTCCCACTATAGCAGAAAGGGTCTTTCTAGTAGGTGCAAATCAAATCTAAGCTGTCTGAAGTGTTTTTCGAAAGTTATCAACACTTTTATGTTTGGCGTTCCGAAACCCACCTTATCTCAGGCTGAAAAGCGTTTTTACGCATTGTGCCATAACTTTTCAGGGACGCTTCAGAACATGAAATTTTAACCTCCCACTATAGCAGAAAGGGCCTTTCTAGTAGGTGCACATCAAATCTAAGCTGTCTGAAGTGTTTTTCGAAAGTTATCAACACTTTTATGTTTGGCGTTCCGAAACCCACCTTATCTCAGGCTGAAAAGCGTTTTTGTGCATTGTGCCATAACTTTTCAGGGAAGCTTCAGAACATGAAATTTTAACCTCCCACTATAGCAGAAAGGGTCTTTCTAGTAGGTGCACATCAAATCTAAGCTGTCTGAAGTGTTTTTCGAAAGTTATCAACACTTTTATGTTTGGCGTTCCGAAACCCACCTTATCTCAGGCTGAAAAGCGTTTTTGTGCATTGTGCCATAACTTTTCAGAGAAGCTTCAGAACATGAAATTTTAACCTCCCACTATAGCAGAAAGGGTCTTTCTAGTAGTTGCACATCAAATCTATGCTGTCTGAAATGTTTTTCGAAAGTTATCAACACTTTTATGTTTGGCGTTCCGAAACCCACCTTATCTCAGGCTGAAAAGCGTTTTTGTGCATTGTGCCATAACTTTTCAGGGAAGCTTCAGAACATGAAATTATTGCCTCCCACTATAGCAGAAAGGGTCTTCCTAGTAGTTGCACATCAAATCTAAGCAGTCTGAAGTGTTTTTCGAAAGTTATTAACACTTTTATGTTTGCCGTTCCGAAACCCACCTTATCTCAGGCTGAAAAGCGTTTTTACGCATTGTGCCATAACTTTTCAGGGAAGCTTCAGAACATGAAATTTTAGCCTCCCACTATAGCAGAAATGGTCTTTCTAGTAGTTGCACATCAAATCTAAGCTGTCTGAAGTGTTTTTCGAAAGTTATTAACACTTTTATGTTTGGCGTTCCGAAACCCACCTTATCTCTGGCTGAAAAGCGTTTTTACGCATTGTGCCATAACTTTTCAGGGAAGCTTCAGAACATGAAATTATTGCCTCCCACTATAGCAGAAAGGGTCTTTCTAGTAGTTGCGCATCAAATCTAAGCAGTCTGAAGTGTTTTTCGAAAGTTATTAACACTTTTATGTTTGCCGTTCCGAAACCCACCTTATCTCAGGCTGAAAAGCGTTTTTACGCATTGTGCCATAACTTTTCAGGGAAGCTTCAGAACATGAAATTTTAGCCTCCCACTATAGCAGAAATGGTCTTTCTAGTAGTTGCACATCAAATCTAAGCTGTCTGAAGTGTTTTTCGAAAGTTATTAACACTTTTATGTTTGGCGTTCCGAAACCCACCTTATCTCTGGCTGAAAAGCGTTTTTCCGCATTGTGCCATAACTTTTCAGGGAAGCTTCAGAACATGAAATTTTAACCTCCCACTATAGCAGAAAGGGTCTTTCTAGTAGGTGCACATCAAATCTAAGCTGTCTGAAGTGTTTTTCGAAAGTTATCAACACTTTTATGTTTGGCGTTCCGAAACCCACCTTATCTCAGGCTGAAAAGCGTTTTTGTGCATTGTGCCATAACTTTTCAGGGAAGCTTCAGAACATGAAATTTTAACCTCCCACTATAGCAGAAAGGGCCTTTCTAGTAGGTGCACATAAAATCTAAGCTGTCTGAAGTGTTTTTCGAAAGTTATCAACACTTTTATGTTTGGCGTTCCGAAACCCACCTTATCTCAGGCTGAAAGGCGTTTTCACGCATAGTGGCATAACTTTTCAGGGAAGCTTCAGAACATGAAATGTTAACCTCCCACTATAGCAGAAAGGGTCTTTCTAGTAGTTGCACATCAAATGTAAGCTGTCTGAAGTGTTTTTCGAAAGTTATCAACTCTTTTATGTTTGGCGTTCCGAAACACACCTTATCTCAGGCTGAAAAGCGTTTTTGTGCATTGTGCCATAACTTTTCAGGGAAGCTTCAGAACATGAAATTTTAACCTCCCACTATAGCAGAAAGGGTCTTTCTAGTAGGTGCACATCAAATCTAAGCTGTCTGAAGTGTTTTTCGAAAGTTATCAACACTTTTATGTTTGGCGTTCCGAAACCCACCTTATCTCAGGCTGCAAAGCGTTTTTACGCATTGTGGCATAACTTTTCAGGGAAGCTTCAGAACATGAAATTTTAACCTCCCACTATAGCAGAAAGGGTCTTTCTAGTAGGTGCACATCAAATCTAAGCTGTCTGAAGTGTTTTTCGAAAGTTATCAACACTTTTATGTTTGGCGTTCCGAAATACACCTTATCTCAGGCTGAAAAGCGTTTTTGTGCATTGTGCCATAACTTTTCAGAGAAGCTTCAGAACATGAAATTTTAACATCCCACTATAGCAGAAAGGGTCTTTCTAGTAGTTGCACATCAAATCTTAGCTGTCTGAAGTGTTTTTCGAAAGTTATTAACGCTTTTATGTTTGGCGTTCCGAAACCCACCTTATCTCAGGCTGAAAAGCGTTTTTGTGCATTGTGCCATAACTTTTCAGGGAAGCTTCAGAACATGAAATTTTAACCTCCCACTATAGCAGAAAGGGTCTTTCTAGTAGGTGCACATCAAATCTAAGCTGTCTGAAGGGCTTTTCGAAAGTGATCAACACTTTTATGTTTGGCGTTCCGAAACCCACCTTATCTCAGGTTGAAAAGCGTTTTTGTGCATTGTGCCATAACTTTTCAGGGAAGCTTCAGAACATGAAATTTTAACCTCCCACTATAGCAGAAAGGGTCTTTCTAGTAGTTGCACATCAAATCTAAGCTGTCTGAAATGTTTTTCGAAAGTTATCAACACTTTTATGTTTGTCGTTCCGAAACCCCCCTTATCTCAGGCTGAAAAGCGTTTTTACGCATTGTGGCATAACTTTTCAGGGAAGCTTCAGAACATGAAATTTTAACCTCCCACTATAGCAGAAAGGGTCTTTCTAGTAGGTGCACATCAAATCTAAGCTGTCTGAAGTGTTTTTCGAAAGTTATCAACACTTTTATGTTTGGCGTTCCGAAACCCACCTTATCTCAGGCTGAAAAGCGTTTTTGTGCATTGTGCCATAACTTTTCAGGGAAGCTTCAGAACATGAAATTATTGCCTCCCACTATAGCAGAAAGGGTCTTTCTAGTAGGTGCACATCAAATCTAAGCTGTCTGAAGTGTTTTTCGAAAGTTATCAACACTTTTATGTTTGGCGTTCCGAAACCCACCTTATCTCAGGCTGAAAAGCGTTTTTGTGCATTGTGCCATAACTTTTCAGGGAAGCTTCAGAACATGAAATTTTAACCTCCCACTATAGCAGAAAGGGTCTTTCTAGTAGTTGCACATCAAATCTAAGCAGTCTGAAGTGTTTTTCGAAAGTTATTAACACTTTTATGTTTGGCGTTCCGAAACCCACCTTATCTCAGGCTGAAAAGCGTTTTTACGCATTGTGCCATAACTTTTCAGGGAAGCTTCAGAACATGAAATTTTAACCTCCCACTATAGCAGAAAGGGCTTTTCTAGTAGGTGCACATCAAATCTAAGCTGTCTGAAGTGTTTTTCGAAAGTTATCAACACTTTTATGTTTGGCGTTCCGAAACCCACCTTATCTCAGGCTGAAAAGCGTTTTTGTGCATTGTGCCATAACTTTTCAGGGAAGCTTCAGAACATGAAATTTTAACCTCCCACTATAGCAGAAAGGGTCTTTCTAGTAGGTGCACATCAAATCTAAGCTGTCTGAAGTGTTTTTCGAAAGTTATCAACACTTTTTTGTTTGGCGTTCCGAAACCCACCTTATCTCAGGCTGAAAAGCGTTTTTGTGCATTGTGCCATAACTTTTCAGGGAAGCTTCAGAACATGAAATTTTAACCTCCCACTATAGCAGAAAGGGTCTTTCTAGTAGTTGCACATAAAATCTTAGCTGTCTGAAGTGTTTTTCGAAAGTTATTAACACTTTTATGTTTGGCGTTCCGAAACCCACCTTATCTCAGGCTGAAAAGCGTTTTTACGCATTGTGCCATAACTTTTCAGGGACGCTTCAGAACATGAAATTTTAACCTCCCACTATAGCAGAAAGGGCCTTTCTAGTAGGTTCACATCAAATCTAAGCTGTCTCAAGTGTTTTTCGAAAGTTATCAACACTTTTATGTTTGGCGTTCCGAAACCCGCCTTATCTCAGGCTGAAAAGCGTTTTTGTGCATTGTGCCATAACTTTTCAGGGAAGCTTCAGAACATGAAATTTTAACCTCCCACTATAGCAGAAAGGGTCTTTCTAGTAGGTGCACATCAAATCTAAGCTGTCTGAAGTGTTTTTCGAAAGTTATCAACACTTTTATGTTTGGCGTTCCGAAACCCACCTTATCTCAGGCTGAAAAGCGTTTTTGTGCATTGTGCCATAACTTTTCAGAGAAGCTTCAGAACATGAAATTTTAACCTCCCACTATAGCAGAAAGGGTCTTTCTAGTAGTTGCACATCAAATCTAAGCTGTCTGAAATGTTTTTCGAAAGTTATCAACACTTTTATGTTTGGCGTTCCGAAACCCACCTTATCTCAGGCTGAAAAGCGTTTTTACGCATTGTGGCATAACTTTTCAGGGAAGCTTCAGAACATGAAATTTTAACCTCCCACTATAGCAGAAAGGGTCTTTCTAGTAGTTGCACATCAAATCTAAGCAGTCTGAAGTGTTTTTCGAAAGTTATTAACACTTTTATGTTTGGCGTTCTGAAACCCACCTTATCTCAGGCTGAAAAGCGTTTTTACGCATTGTGCCATAACTTTTCAGGGAAGCTTCAGAACATGAAATTTTAGCCTCCCACTATAGCAGAAATGGTCTTTCTAGTAGTTGCACATCAAATCTAAGCTGTCTGAAGTGTTTTTCGAAAGTTATTAACACTTTTATGTTTGGCGTTCCGAAACCCACCTTATCTCAGGCTGAAAAGCGTTTTTGTGCATTGTGCCATAACTTTTCAGAGAAGCTTCAGAACATGAAATTTTAACCTCCCACTATAGCAGAAAGGGTCTTTCTAGTAGTTGCACATCAAATCTAAGCTGTCTGAAATGTTTTTCGAAAGTTATCAACACTTTTATGTTTGGCGTTCCGAAACCCACCTTATCTCAGGCTGAAAAGCGTTTTTGTGCATTGTGCCATAACTTTTCAGAGAAGCTTCAGAACATGAAATTTTAACCTCCCACTATAGCAGAAAGGGTCTTTCTAGTAGTTGCACATCAAATCTAAGCTGTCTGAAATGTTTTTCGAAAGTTATCAACACTTTTATGTTTGGCGTTCCGAAACCCACCTTATCTCAGGCTGAAAAGCGTTTTTACGCATTGTGGCATAACTTTTCAGGGAAGCTTCAGAACATGAAATTTTAACCTCCCACTATAGCAGAAAGGGTCTTTCTAGTAGTTGCACATCAAATCTAAGCAGTCTGAAGTGTTTTTCGAAAGTTATTAACTCTTTTATGTTTGGCGTTCTGAAACCCACCTTATCTCAGGCTGAAAAGCGTTTTTACGCATTGTGCCATAACTTTTCAGGGAAGGTTCAGAACATGAAATTTTAACCTCCCACTATAGCAGAAAGGGTCTTTTTAGTAGTTGCACATCAAATCTAAGCTGTCTGAAGTGTTTTTCGAAAGTTATCAACACTTTTATGTTTGGCGTTCCGAAACCCACCTTATCTCAAGCTGAAAAGCGTTTTTGTGCATTGTGCCATAACTTTTCAGGGAAGCTTCAGAACATGAAATTATTGCCTCCCACTATAGCAGAAAGGGTCTTTCTAGTAGTTGCGCATCAAATCTAAGCTGTCTGAAGTGTTTTTCGAAAGTTATTAACACTTTTATGTTTGGCGTTCCGAAACCCACCTTAACTCAGGCTGAAAAGCGTTTTTGTGCATTGTGCCATAACTTTTCAGGGAAGCTTTAGAACATGAAATTTTAACCACCCACTATAGCAGAAAGGGTCTTTCTAGTAGGTGCACATCAAATCTAAGCTGTCTGAAGTGTTTTTCGAAAGTTATCAACACTTTTATGTTTGGCGTTCCGAAACCCACCTTATCTCAGGCTGAAAAGCGTTTTTTTGCATTGTGCCATAACTTTTCAGGGAAGCTTCAGAACATGAAATTTTAACCTCCCACTATAGCAGAAAGGGTCTTTCTAGTAGGTGCACATCAAATCTAAGCTGTCTGAAGTGTTTTTCGAAAGTTATCAACACTTTTATGTTTGGCGTTCCGAAACCCACCTTATCTCAGGCTGAAAAGCGTTTTTGTGCATTGTGCCATAACTTTTCAGGGAAGCTTCAGAACATGAAATTTTAACCTACCACTATAGCAGAAAGGGTCTTTCTAGTAGGTGCACATCAAATCTAAGCTGTCTGAAGTGTTTTTCGAAAGTTATCAACACTTTTATGTTTGGCGTTTCGAAACCCACCTTATCTCAGGTTGAAAAGCGTTTTTGTGCATTGTGCCATAACTTTTCAGGGAAGCTTCAGAACATGAAATTTTAACCTCCCACTATAGCAGAAAGGGTCTTTCTAGTAGTTGCACATCAAATCTAAGCTGTCTGAAATGTTTTTCGAAAGTTATCAACACTTTTATGTTTGGCGTTCCGAAACCCACCTTATCTCAGGCTGAAAAGCGTTTTCACGCATTGTGGCATAACTTTTCAGGGAAGCTTCAGAACATGAAATTGTAACCTCCCTCTATAGCAGAAAGGGTCTTTCTAGTAGGTGCACATCAAATCTAAGCTGTCTGAAGTGTTTTTCGAAAGTTATCAACACTTTTATGTTTGGCGTTCCGAAACCCACCTTATCTCAGGCTGAAAAGCGTTTTTGTGCATTGTGCCATAACTTTTCAGGGAAGCTTTAGAACATGAAATTTTAACCTGCCACTATAGCAGAAAGGGTCTTTCTAGTAGGTGCACATCAAATCTAAGCTGTCTGAAGTGTTTTTCGAAAGTTATCAACACTTTTATGTTTGGCGTTCCGAAACCCACCTTATCTCAGGCTGAAAAGCGTTTTTGTGCATTGTGCCATAACTTTTCAGGGAAGCTTCAGAACATGAAATTTTAACCTCCCACTATAGCAGAAAGGGTCTTTCTAGTAGTTGCACATAAAATCTTAGCTGTCTGAAGTGTTTTTCGAAAGTTATTAACACTTTTATGTTTGGCGTTCCGAAACCCACCTTATCTCAGGCTGAAAAGCGTTTTTACGCATTGTGCCATAACTTTTCAGGGACGCTTCAGAACATGAAATTTTAACCTCCCACTATAGCAGAAAGGGCCTTTCTAGTAGGTTCACATCAAATCTAAGCTGTCTCAAGTGTTTTTCGAAAGTTATCAACACTTTTATGTTTGGCGTTCCGAAACCCGCCTTATCTCAGGCTGAAAAGCGTTTTTGTGCATTGTGCCATAACTTTTCAGGGAAGCTTCAGAACATGAAATTTTAACCTCCCACTATAGCAGAAAGGGTCTTTCTAGTAGGTGCACATCAAATCTAAGCTGTCTGAAGTGTTTTTCGAAAGTTATCAACACTTTTATGTTTGGCGTTCCGAAACCCACCTTATCTCAGGCTGAAAAGCGTTTTTGTGCATTGTGCCATAACTTTTCAGAGAAGCTTCAGAACATGAAATTTTAACCTCCCACTATAGCAGAAAGGGTCTTTCTAGTAGTTGCACATCAAATCTAAGCTGTCTGAAATGTTTTTCGAAAGTTATCAACACTTTTATGTTTGGCGTTCCGAAACCCACCTTATCTCAGGCTGAAAAGCGTTTTTACGCATTGTGGCATAACTTTTCAGGGAAGCTTCAGAACATGAAATTTTAACCTCCCACTATAGCAGAAAGGGTCTTTCTAGTAGTTGCACATCAAATCTAAGCAGTCTGAAGTGTTTTTCGAAAGTTATTAACACTTTTATGTTTGGCGTTCTGAAACCCACCTTATCTCAGGCTGAAAAGCGTTTTTACGCATTGTGCCATAACTTTTCAGGGAAGCTTCAGAACATGAAATTTTAGCCTCCCACTATAGCAGAAATGGTCTTTCTAGTAGTTGCACATCAAATCTAAGCTGTCTGAAGTGTTTTTCGAAAGTTATTAACACTTTTATGTTTGGCGTTCCGAAACCCACCTTATCTCAGGCTGAAAAGCGTTTTTGTGCATTGTGCCATAACTTTTCAGAGAAGCTTCAGAACATGAAATTTTAACCTCCCACTATAGCAGAAAGGGTCTTTCTAGTAGTTGCACATCAAATCTAAGCTGTCTGAAATGTTTTTCGAAAGTTATCAACACTTTTATGTTTGGCGTTCCGAAACCCACCTTATCTCAGGCTGAAAAGCGTTTTTGTGCATTGTGCCATAACTTTTCAGAGAAGCTTCAGAACATGAAATTTTAACCTCCCACTATAGCAGAAAGGGTCTTTCTAGTAGTTGCACATCAAATCTAAGCTGTCTGAAATGTTTTTCGAAAGTTATCAACACTTTTATGTTTGGCGTTC